>NC_059341.1:128215370-128523899 GCF_018350155.1 Leopardus geoffroyi
CTATTTCTTCTCCTCAGGGCAGACAGAGTGTTGCTTTCAAACATAAGTTGGATGTCACTCTTCTGCTCAAAGCCCTGCAATGACTTCCCATCTCACTCTGAACAAAAGTGAAATTCTTTATCATGAGCTACAAGGTCCCATACAACCTGCCACTCCTCACGCCCATCCTATCTCTGATCTCACCTCCCGACTCTCCCTCTCACTCCCTTTGCTCACTTGCTGCTCCTTGAACACACTAAGAACACCCTCATCTCGGGGCCTTTCCACCTGATAGTCCCTTAGTCTACAAATTCTTCTAGATATTCACACAGCTCTCTCCTGCTTTTATTCATGTGCCCACCTCATCAGAGAGACCTTCCCTCACCTTCCTATATAATACAGCAACTTCCTTATTCCTGACATTTCATATTCCCCAATTATTATGTGTGTGGCCTGAATCAAGGTTCTTAAGTAAGTGTTCTGCATCTCAGTTTTCTCCCCTGGCTATAATAAGAGCATTCATAAGGATGCTGCGAGGATTAGAGCTAATCCATGTAAAGCATTAGAACAGTGCCTGGCACATAATGAGGGCTCAATTCAATGATGGTTATTATTATTATTATTATTATTATTATTATTATTATTACTGTTATTATTATTATTTTATACAACTAGTCTGGCCTCCTGAAGTTGTTCCCCACATGGATGTTAAAATTCTGAAAACTGAGTACCAGAGAGAAAAAGTTCGCCCACAGAATTAGTGATGGACAAGACACCAGAAGCAGCCTTCTAACTCCCAAGCCAGGCCACCCTCCTGGGACACCCTCCATTCTGCCTGTTATACCATGGACCCTGCCCAGGCCAGCAGAAACCATACTAACCGGGGAATGGGCTCCAGGACCAATGCCTGCCACCTACTGATGTTAGGCCAGTTACTCGACCTTTCTGAGCTTCAGTTTCCCTTCTGTAAAATGAAGATATCATCGGTCTGCCCTCCTCGCAGGGGAGGATCACATGACATACTGATCTCCAGAACTGATGCCCCTACTCAGGGTACATGATTAGCCATTTCAAATACCCCATGGAAAGATGAACAATGTCCTCTGTTTATTTTCAAACTTGTGGAGTGTGCAAAAAGGATGCCCAGTCCACATGAAGCAGAACCCGTGGGCTTGTGAGGTATTCATTTATTCCCACAGCAAACATTCACTGATCACCATGCTTGTGCTAGTTTTACCAGCCAAGGAGGTCACTGGAAACTAACATCTGTTTCCATGACCAGACAATGAAAGGGGAAGTAGAGTACATTTCTTAGCAAGCTGCTGCTTGAGAAAGTTCACCTTGGGAAGGGTAGTTGTTTGCTGGGAAGGATGGACTAGGATGTCTAGAGAGAACTTTCAGCCCAGAGAGGATGGGCAAAATCCTCCTAGGACATCTGGAAAGGCCATCGGGCCTGCAAAATAAGGTAAAGAAAGGGTCCTATACTAGAAAACAGAACTTGTTTGCTAAAGACCTTTCTCATTCTTTCTGTGCCTGAAGACAGTGTAGGGCCATAGAAGAGATAAAAGTAGGACCCGAAGATCAAAAAATGTTGCAGATGTTGGTGTTGTTTTGTTATTATTTTTTTGCAAAGGGCGGGGGCAGGGGTGAGGAAGACATAGGCAGTCCTTGGAAGTGTTTACAAAATGGCGAACCCTGATGTGGGCCAAATGCAGATGTAGGATGAGATGTGGGGCCTTAGAAGGCAGATCAGGGGGTGGGAGCTGACGAGTCTGGGAGTGGCTTCCCTATCCTTCTAGAACAGGGTCAGCAAACTTTGTAAAGGGCCATGTGATAGGCTGAAAAATGGTCTCCCAAAGATAACCACATCATAATCCCCAAAACTTGTAGTTTCTTATTTGGAAAAAGGGTTTTTGCAGATGTGATTAAGTTATAAGGGTCTTGGGACAGGGAGATTATCCTGGACTAGCTGGGTGAGCCCTAAATGTCATCACGTGGATCCTTATTAGTGGAAGGCAGAGGGAGGATTAACACTCACACACGAGCACATGTGTGCCTGTGTGCAACCTCCCCCGGGGGCCACGTGAAGACGGAAACAGAGGTTGGGCAGATGCGGCCACAAGCCAAGGAATGTTGGCGACAACCAGAAACTGGAAGAGGTGAGCAAGGGATTCTCCCCTAGAGTCTCCAGAGGGAGTTCAACCCTGCAGACACCTTGGTTCCCGTCCAATGACACTGATTTTGGATTTCTGGCCTTCACAAATGTGAGAGAACAAATTTTTGTTGTTTGAAGCCACCAGTTTGTGGCATTTTGTTATGGGAGTTCTAGGAAATGAACATACCCATTATCTTAACAAATCTTAATAATAAATAAATCTTAATAAATCCTCAAAGTAACCAGGAGGTAATAAAATCTGACCACTTATTATGTGCCAGAGAGTTTTTACTCAGTATTCACAACAGCCTTGGGAGGCAGATACTGTTATCTTCCCATTTTATAGATGAGAAACCTGTAGCCCAGAGAAGAGATCTAACTCTTCTAAGGTCACACAGCCGGCACCTGGTTGAGCTGGCCTTTGAACACAGAGGTCTGGCCCCAGGTTCCACGTCCTGGGCCACCTTGTGGTGAGCTCCCTGCCCCCAATGGTGCCCTTTCTACTGAACCACATGGCCTTGAGCATTTGATTCCCACTTTCCTAAGTGGCAGTAAACTAAGTGGCCTCCTCTGGGGTCCTGTGGGGATCAGATGGGACAGCGGACAGGAAAAGTGTTTGGTAAACTACAAAATGCAGTCATGGGGGAAGCACAAGAATTCAAAGGAGAAGCAAATCTGCTTACCGGCTGGGCTTGGCGAGGCTGCCCTGGACACTGCTCTGAGGTAGGTGGGGCCCCCAGAAGTGGAAGCCACCCCCTGCCCCCTGGAACATACACAGGGAAGTTTCTAGACCCATGGGCAGAAGTGCCCATGAGTGACCTCACAGATGTCACCCCCAAAGCCCCCATGATGCTGACCCTGCAGGTGATCACTGGACTTCAAGGCATCAGTTTTTCAAGCCTGAGCCCTGCCTTAAGCTTATCAGTATCTCCTCTGACTTGCCTTCCCTGAATTTTTCAAATTGAGACCAACCCCTCCCAGAATCGTACAGTTTCATTCACTGTAATGACTCCTTTAGTCCACAGAGAAGTAGACATTCAGTGACCTATCCAAGGCCACACAGCAAGTGTGCTCTGTCCAAAGTGCCTGTGGATTTTGATGTTCTTGGCTCCTCCTTCATTCCAGGAAGCTGGGAATTCTGTCTGGTGGGGAGAATCCAAGAAGGGGGTAAGCTGGCATTTGGGCATGTTAGCTTTCATTTCATGGCCTGGAGCCAGCCCAACACTCTTCTACCGATCATTATCACACACAAATACTATTGCTCCCAATGCCCCGGGAAGACCCCAACCTCAGTGAATTTGTCACTCGGCCCAAGATGCCGAGCTTGTCCTACCATTCAGTCATCCATGCATCCCACATTCACTGAATTTGTTGAGCTCCTATGTGTCAGGGACTGTGCTAGTGCTTGAGATGTAAAGAGCAAAAGACAGTCTCTTCCCCCAAAGAAATTCATAAATTAACAGGAAGAGAGGCAAATAAATAAATAACTGCAGCAATCCTGAAACTCATACATTAGCTTTTCACATTTATTTCTGCCATTTCCTTATAACAGTTTACTATTAATATTTACTTAGCATTTTCTTTGAACCGACTCATTTTTTTTTTTTTTTCTCATTATGTGCCAGCTCTGGGTTTATTTAAGCAATACCATGAATTTGTGGATTTAATTTGCTAGTTAAATTTTTTATGCCACATAATGTGCTGAAAAGTTAACTGTAAGATAAAAAGTTTGTGGGGACACTGCCTAAAACGTGGGAAACAGTAAATTATTGCAAAGGAGGGTGATACGTGCTACATTAGAGGTCTGCAGGCTGCCAGATCAAGAGGAAAATGCTTTTCTCCTATCAGGTCATGGCTAGTCAAGACACATTAGGGTTAACGGTTCGATAAGCAGCATCGCAAGGCAGGAAGTTTTATGGCAGGAAGCAGATAATTCTATGCTTTCACCCCAGGATCTCAGAAGCATTAACTTCTCAATGTTCCCGCCATCTGAGGGAGAGAGAGGCCATTCTTGTCTCCAATTTTCTAGACCAGTTTTCTAGAGACTACAAGCGGAGGGGATCTGTGATGTAAGACCACATTTTTCAACCTTCTGCTTCCATCAGACCCAATGACAAATGACATTCCCGTGGGAGACATTCTCATGGGTTTACGCCGGGTGGAATGTAATCCCCAGGGCTTGCATTTAACTGCAGCCCCACCCGAGAGAAAAACAGGTCAAAAAAAATGCAAGAGAGGATGACACCATTATACAGATAATCTTGAGTATGCTTTAATTATTTCTTAAAAAGGAAATAAGCAGCAAACTGTGGGACTTTCATTATTAACAAAAACTTATTTGTAACACTCCCTTGCAAACAAATGGAACACACCAGTCTATTGGGATACTAATAGTATTACTCTACTCTGCAAATATTTACTGAGCACTTATTATGTGCCAAGCCTGTGTTAGACAGTGGGGTTATGGTGAGGGCCTAAGACAGATAGATACAGTCTCTGCCTCCATGTGGCTAATGAAGGAGGCTGATGTTAATCAAATAACCATCCAAATAAATGCACAGTGTGATGCATACTACAAAGAACTGATATATGGTGCTGGCTTGTAACAGTGGATTGTGATTTGGTGCTGGAGGTAAGAGAAGGCTGCCCTAAGAGGAGGACAATGGCAGAGAACTAGGGATGTGAGGCAAGGAACTACTAGTTACTCTTCATTAAGTTTCTTCCATGAGCTGGGTGCTGTCTTAGCCAATCTTCACAGTGACTCTTTGAAGTGGGTATTATTATTCCCACTTGGCAAGAGAGGAAACCCTGGCACAGAGACGCGTAATGACTTACCCAAGGGCACAGAGCTGGCTACTGGCAGAGCTGGGAATCAAACCCAGGTCTGCGTGACCTTCACATTGTGCTTCCCCCCTCAAGGCACACTGCCTCTCCAGGAAATGCATTAAATAGGAAAAAAAGGCTATTAGCTGTATTACCAGCCATTATTTTGCAGCTTAGAGCTGTGGTGTCATCTCTGTCCACCCCTTCAATCCTCAGCACTGGCAATGATCAGGTTGGGCAAGTACTGGTGGCTCCATTTTGCAATGGGAGAACCAGGGCAGAGGAATGAAACACGGCAGAGGGAGTCGGAACACAGAGCTCCCTCTTCAGGTAAGGCTGCGCATGCCTCAGTGTTCAGCTTCTAACCTTGCCGAGTCCAACGTGGGAAGGAAATGGCGTGCCATGACTGAACTCCTAAAGCTTTCTGCCCTGAATTCTGTTTTCCTCTGCCTACCTGCCTGGGTGCAAATTAAGCAGCTGCCCGCTCACTAGTGTGGAACACTGCAATTGGTTTGTGCTTTGCTGAACTGGGCTGAAATTGCTTGGGCTGCAGCTGGTCCTGGGGGGATGAGGAAGCAAATGAGATGGGATCTCAAGAGTGTGTCCTGGAGGGTAAAAACTACAGATGACCAGAGTATTGCTGTGCAAGACGGGCCGGTGCCTGAGTGGACAAGGCCACTAGTGGGCCTCTGAGCAGTGCGCCATCGGCTGCTCTGGTTTCTGTTTCACATCTCTGTAAGCCTTGGCATTTTGCACCTGAATGTTAGCTACGGATTGCTGGCTGAGTCTCGCCAGAAGTTGCCGGAAATTTCTGTTCATATCTCCACCCTTGGAAACCTCGCCACAAGAGTTTTGTAATCCACCAAGTACCCTGCAAGTGGGAGGAATGACACCTTGACCTCAAATATTTACTGTTTTCATTACCGGCTAGGAGTCTGGGCACTACAATTACACTGCCTGGTCAGAATCCTGGCTCTCCAACTTACCAGCTGCATGACCTTGGACAAGCTACTGAGCTTTCCATGCCTCAGTCTCTTTATCCCTCAAATGGAAGTAATAATATTAACCATAGGAGTGTTATTATGAGAATACAATGATACAATGGGGGTAAAAGCACTTAGCAGTATCTGGCCTAATAAACACTTGATAAGACCTGGCTGCTATTGTTGGTTATTGCTTCTATTTCTTTTCTTTCTCCCTCCCCGCCCCTCCTTTTTCCTCTCTCTTACTCCCTCCTTCCATAAACTGTTTTTTAATTGTATAAGGCACTGAAACTACTAAGACCTGCAAAACCCAGTTGCGCACAGTCTAGCCTGGGTCCCATAGCCAGAAAGTGGACTGCCTCAGAAGACTCAACCAGGGTCTTGCTCTTTCCTCGTGTCTCCCTCCTCCTCCTTCTCACCCCCCTGGTACCTAGCATGCCTTTCCCATGCACCTGCTCAATCAGGGCTTGAAGGTCCAACTAGGTTGTGGTTAAGAGCGTAAATCTTACAGCAAAACTACAAGGATTGGAATCCTGGCTCTGCCACGGATGGGCTGTGTGGCTTTGGGCAAATTACCTAACCTCTCTGAGTTTCAATTTCCCTACCTATCAAATGGGATTATGATAATGTGTTTGCCCCACAGAGCTGGGCTGAGCTCTAAAGAATCAATAATAAAGTCCTTCTGTTAGTACCTGGCACATAGTAAGGGCTACTTAAGTGTCAGCTATCTTTATTGTTATTGCTGGGTTAAGGTGGACCCAAGGCACAATTGCTATTTAAGGGTTTCCCAGTTCCTTTTCTCATGCATTTTCCTTTCTCCAGGGGCTGCCTTGGGATTCTTGGGCAGAGATTTAAAGTTCTGAATAGATCTGCAGCAGAAAATGCTTCTCTCCCTCCTTTCCCTTTTCATTCTCTTGAAGAATAGCTTTCTTTTTTTAAACAGAACAAAAAAGCATCAGCAAAGAACTCCTTACCTCACAGTGAAGTTTTCTCTCTAGGAGTCCTCCCCTTCCTATTTTCTCAAAGGTTGGGTTTTTTCCCCCCTTTGTAACTATTTCTGAAGGAAATTTCCAGAATAAGAAGGAAAACAAATGGGTTTTCAGGTCTTGTCATTCTAACACACAAAAAATCTGGCTTTCCTTAGGCTATGGATCTGGGCCCCAAAGGCTGTTTTAGGAGTTAGTCCTATTCTCCAGGATCTCACTGGATCTTCCCAAGGAACCGTCTCCCATTATACAGGAAAGGAAGCTAAGGACCCAGTGAAGTGAGGAGCTTAGTCTCAGTTCCCAGCAGAGGCTGAGCCCCTGATACTTTTGTATGTTAGCTGAGCTTCTCATAGTCACTAAGGCCTACCTCCTCCTTTGCTTCCTCCTGTGACCACGGTTTAGATTGCCTGAATGCCTGGCCTGGGAGTTTACGGTGCCATCTGGGGTCCTGAAACAGGCCAGGATGAGAAATAACAGATCTGTAGCCTCAGCTGAAGATACAGCAGGGAGCGGTGGGGATTGTGGTGTGCACATTTGCCTAGTTTAACCTGGATAGGTGCTCCTCAGCACCTGCTACTTATGCCCTGGAAATGTGGACCCAGAGCTTCTGGTTTTTCAGGAGAAGCTGAAAATCTGAATTTTTCTGAACATTTGTGGATTACATTAAAAAGAAGAAGAAGAAGAAAACAAAAGTGTTGAACTCATAGCTTTACTTGCTTTTTATCATCATAAGTCCCTAATCTACCACCTAATAGCTATTAGCCTTTGGTCCTAGAGTCTTTTGGGGGAAACTCAACCTCATCTTCTAAGGACTGACAGTCCTTGCTAGACATGAACTCTAGAGGCAGGCTGCTTGGGTTCAACTCCCAGCAATACTATTCAGTAGCTGTGTCACCTTGAGGTGTTGCTTGAACTACCTGTGCCTCAGTTTTTTAATCTTTAAAATGGGGATGATAATAGTATCTACCTTATAGGGTTGTATGGGGGCTAAGAGAACCAATATATGAAAAATCCTCAGTGTTTGTTAATATTATTTTCCTCTTTCTTAGGTTAAACATTTCAAGTGCCTCAACTGTTCTCCACACTCCATGATTTCTAGGGCTTTCAACATTCTGATCACTCTGTTTGGAGGGTGAGCCAATGTGGCTCCCATGATCCCCTCCTCCTGGTATTCCCATTCTTGCATAATCCCTCCCCACTCCCGAGTGTGGGCAGGGCCTATGAAAAGCTTTCTGCCAACAGAATATGGCAAAGGTGACAGGATGTACGTGATTATGTCCATGTGGCCACATTGTATAAGACTGCAATGCCCATCTTGGGAGGAGATGCTTTACTGCTGGCTTTGAAGAAGCAAGTTGCCATACAGTAAGCTGCCTGTAGAGTCACATGGCAGGGACCTGAGGGTGAATTCCAGCCCACAGCCTGAAAGAAACTGTGAACTGAATTCTTCCTCAGTGGAGTCCCAGATGAAACTGCAGCCCCAGCTAACATCTTGATTGCCGCCTTGCAGAGGACCCAGCAAAGCCAGGCCTGGACTCCTGAATCCATGAGTGTCATTTTAAGCAAGCCACTAAGTGTGGGATAATGTTGTACAGCAACAGACAACTAAAACAGTCAACTAGTCACAACAGTAGTTCTCCCACATTCACCCTACATTGGAAACCTCTAATATGTCAGTGGCCTACTTGAAATAGGGTCCTGAAATAGAACAGCATATCACAGGGGGCATCATTTGCATGCTGCATGAGGTGTGGCCATGAAATAACTTCACGGCTTTTCTAACTGCATAAGAGAACAAAGGTACCTGTTCATACAAGAGCAGGCCTTGAGCCTATACTGTGAAGATACTGGGCTGGATGTCATGAGGCAGAGGAGTCACGTCACCCTCCAAGGCAAACCCGCCTTCTGGCTCCAGGAGTGATTACCTGGGGCAGGTGATACCTGCAGCTCATCTGTTTTCCTCCTAATTCTCCTCCCTCTTTGTGTAACTTTTCTCCTTTAAAGAGGAGTCAGAGGAACTAAAACAAAACAAAACAAAACAAAACAAAACACAAAAACAGAAAACAAAACAAAAGAACAAAAGGTGGACTCCCCTGTGACACTGGAGGGGACATGAGGGACCAGACAGTGCCTCTTTGTGTTATGGAGGCTTATACCAAGACTCTACTGCTCATAAATAAATAAAAGCCAGGGTTGAATCATGACTTCCAACATTAGTGCAGCACTCTTTTCTCAAATTAAAACCTTTCATTTTCTCACTTGAGAGTAGTAAGAGGTTGACACTGTGGAGTTTTGGAGCTATGTGCTGTCAGAGGGCCCCTCCTTACTTTCTCTTTGCTTTTGGGCAGATGAACTTGCTTCTCTAAACCTCAGTTTCCTCATCTATTAAATGAGGCTAACAACACCTGCTTCACCAGGAGTTCAGGAAGGCTGAGGGGATAATATATGGAAAGTGCATGGCTCCAAACAAGTGGTAGAGAAGGGCATGCTCCTATTATTATGTTCTTATGGGAATATTTAACTCTCATGCATCCCACCATGAACTTGATCATGAGGAAAACATCTATTGAGCAATTGAATTGTGTCTGACATCTTCCCAGAAGGCACTTTCTTAGATGAAAAGTATCTAGTAGAAGTTTTACCTCATCTGAGAAGTCTTCTCTGGTTATCCTGACCAAAGGAGTTCCCTGGATGCTCCCTGCTCCCACTCGGTTTTTCTCTTCATTGCACTTACAACTGAAATGGTTCATCTATTTGTTTCTATGTCTACTCTGTCTCTGCCATAGAAACAGGCTCTAAGGACAGGGACTACATCTGTCTTGTTTCCTGCCCTATCTTAGCACCCAGAACAGGGGCACACCCAGCATGGGTGCTTAGTAAATAAGGGGTGAATGAAATGATAGAACCTGTCTTGCTTTTTCCTATGAGAATTGGCCTGAAGGAGAAGAAGTACAAGAAGAATCCAAACCACTTGAAAGAAGGAAAAAAAAAAGAAAGAAAGAAAGCATTCTAGCAAAACACAGTCCCATTTACTTACTGTGCACTTTTCATGTTCCAAGTACAGTGCTGAGCCCTCAAAATGGGGTATTTCATTTCATTCTCACATTGGCCTTATGAGTTAGTCGCTCTTAGTGTCCCCAATTTATAGATGAGAAAGCTGAGGTCAAGAGAAGTGAAATCTGCGTAAATGCATACAGTTAGTAACAGGCAGAGTTGGGGTTTGGAATGCAAGCCCTAGGGACTGAGCTGCTCTGCATTTCCAAAGCCGATGGTGGCCTTGCCTTTATGGAATGAAAGCTGAAATATTCAGAGGTAAAAAGGCATCAAGTCTGCAGCTTACTCTTAAGTTATGTGTGTGTGTGTGTGTGTGTGTGTGTGCGTGTGTGTGTGTGTGAGAGAGAGAGAGAGGGAGAAAGAGGACGGAGAAATGAAGTAGGGAAAGTGGAAATGCAGTATATGTTAATGAATGAGGAATCTGGGTGAAAGGTATCTGGTAATTCTTTGAAGTATTCTTGCAACTTTTCCGTAAATTGGAATTACATCAAAATAAAATGCCTTTTAAAATGCCAATGGTGGGTCGGGGTGCCTGGGTGGCTCAGTTGGTTAGTCGTCCAAATTCGGCTAAGGTCATGATCTCATGGTTCATGAATTCGAGCCCCATGTTGGGTTCTGTTCAGACAGCTCAAAGCCTGGAGCCTGCTTCGGATTCTGTGTCTCCCTCTCTCTCTGCCTTCTTCTGTTTGCATTCTCTCTCTCTCTCATTCTCTCTCTCTCTTCCAAAAATAAATAAGGATTAAAAAAATTTTTTAGAGCCAATAGTAGGGGTCCCTGGGTGGTTCAGTCAGTTAAGCGTCTGACTCTTGATTTCAGCTCAGGTCATGATCTCGCGGTTCATGAGATCAATCCCCACATCTGGCTCTGTGCTGAGTATGGAGCCTGCTAGGGATTCTCTCTCTCTCTCTCCCTCAAAATAAATAAATAAACTTAAAAAAAAGCCAATGGTGGGAAGAAGATGCGATTTGTATCATGATGAGGAAGGTACAGATCCTGCTTAGTGAGAACAAAGTCAGGGTGGGGGTTATGTTGGGGCAGACTTTGGGACCTAAAAGGCCAGGCTGGGCAGTCAGGCTTTCTCAGGGAGACGATGCTTGAACAGTGATAGGAGTGGTGATGACATCGTCATTTAACCCTGCCTGCCCATCCTCTAATACTCCCCAAGGCTTTAAAAGCCAACTTCTCAATCCAGCTGCTTACTCCTGAAGTTACCCTCAGGCCAGCTCATGCCCATGGTCAGGGAAAGCATCCCTTCCCCAAGGTATGGCTTCTGCTCTAGTGATCCATACAACACACCAGCCTCTCCATCCCAGGACAGGAGAGGGACATTTGAGTGCTGGGGCTTCACACACTGTCATGTAATTGTCCCCTGGGGAAGCAGAAGAACAAATTCTCTGCACATTCCAAAAAAGCACCCAGAGAGGGTAATTAACTCATCTAAGGTCACACAGGTGGCAGAACTGAGATTAGAAGAACACCAGTGTTGTGGGTTTCCATCAAGTGCTTACATTCTTATTTCTTGGTGCCACCTTCATTATACTACTACTAAAGGGCTAATAGTTAGCCTTGAGTCTTGGTTCCTTCTCTTGAAATACACCATCTTTCCACTATTTTCTAAAGTAGATGTCCATGGGGGAAGGTTGTGCATACTTACCCTAAAACAGGGATTTTGGAGTTAGACCTTAGTGACATCGATTCCTATGGGATAACCTTGGGCAAGTGACTTAACCTCCTGAGCTTCAGTTTTTGCATCTGGAAGATGAGGACAATGACGTCTGGCTTTCTGGGTTGTTGTAAAGATCTACTATCTCGACAGATATTTATTAGACACTGATCTAGGTGTTATAGATACAGAACTGGACAAAATAGATGAGGGCTCTGCCCTCAGGGACCTTCCATTCTAGTTGAAAATGCAGTGAAAACACATAAAAAAACAAACAAGGGTTTTCCAGATAGTGATAAGTACTGAAAAAAAAATCTGAAAAATTTTCACGATGGGAGCCGGGAGTGACTGGGGATGGGTGTGCTACTGAAGCTATGGCAGAAGTCTCTGAGAAGCTGGCAAACATTTAAGCTGGAAGCTGAATAAGAAGAAACCGGTGTTGGCAAGGCATGAGGAAGGTCTAGGGAAGGGTCTAGGGCAGCCCTGGAGAAGGGAGTGAGATCAGCCTGGTGAAAGCATGTTCCCAGCGTGATGGGAACACGGTAAGCTTGAGGGAGAGCGGGGGATATAAGGGCCGTGACGGCAGGGACTGTAGCACACTGAGCGTGCAAGGGTGAGGCATTCAGAATTCATTTTAAATGCACTAGGGATCTTTTAAGCAGAAGAGTGACATGATCTGATTTTGTGTGTGTGTGAAGGCAGATAATGTATGCAATGTTGTTAGTGCAGGACCTGGCACAATGTAGACATTTAAGAAAGGAAAGCTTTATCATTGTTTATCATTCCTAGGCAGCACCACTAATCATTAGGGACTTCTAGAAGGTGGGTGGCCAGTGAATATCTTCATTCTAGAGGCAGTGCACCTGGATGCACCTGCCAAGGGGAGGGGGAGAGTAATGGGAGCTACTCCTAAGTGCTTGACTTCCTCCCTCCTCCCTGCCATCCTCTCCACCCCAAGGCAGATGCCAGCCACCTCTGCCAAGCCAAGGGGCAGCCAGGGTAGGATCACTGGGCCCCCCTCCATCTGGCTCTAGCTGCAGGCTTCCGAGCCGCCTTCACATTGCTGTAAAAATGCAAAGCATTCCAGCCATTTTAATTACTGGGCGTTGCATAAGCCAGCAACCGGTTCACACAAAGGAACAACAGACAAAAAATGATTTTTCAACATGCCTTCAGCCTCTCCCCTCCTTTCCCCCTGAAAATGCCTCCAATCACTGGCTCCCAGGCCTTGAAAAGCACTCCAGGTATGTGCAATCTCTTTCAGAGTTTGTTGATGTGACATCAAGATCTTTTTTTTTCTCCTAAATACTTGAGGCAGAAGCAGTTCCAGCTACCTTCAAGTGCTTTGGAAAGTTACTGGTCATATCCCTACTGACACACTGAGACTGTCATAGGGGCTCCATATCACACACACTGAGAACTTCATTGTAAAACACAGTTCAGTGTGCGGTGGGTCTGTCTGGGCACCAAGTAGGGGGCTTTTAGTTTTGGAAAATCCAAAATGGTCTCATTATAAGGTACTCCAAAGCATGAACCCCAAACAGAACACTCCACTGATGCTTGGATATGGAGAACTTCTTAAAAGTTTGTAATGTGATTAGAGAAGCTTCCAAGTTTCCTAATGCTGACTTCAATTTTTTATTATTTATTGTTTTTCAAATTTTTTTTAATGTTTATTCACTTTGACAGAGACAGAGAGACAGAACATGAATGGGGGAGGGGTACAGCAAGGGAGACACAGAATCTGAAGCAGGCTCCAGGCTATGACCTATCAGCAGCACAGAGCCTGACGCGGGTCTCAAGCTCACAAACCGTGAGCTCACAACCTGAGTGAAAGTTGGGTGCTTAACCACCCAGGTGCCTCCCTAATTTTGACTTTTAGTGATCTTTTTTGGCACTACTGAACTCTTTCTTTCCTCAAAATTTAATCTAACAGTTTACTGAGGACCTACTGAGTGTCAGGCATTGTGGTAAGTGCTCAGAAAGCTCAATTAGCCTCTGTCATTAGCTCACTTTCTGAAGAGGGAAAATGCTACAGAAACAGACAACCTAATGTAGTGTGGTAACTATCAAGTCAGAGCTCACCCAGCTTGGGTGGAAGGAAAAGCTACGTGTAGGAGATGATACCTCCTAATAACGTTGTCTTAATATTAATACTGACAGTGGCCATGCATTGATGGCTGACTCTATGCCAGGCATTCTGCTAAATCCTTTTCATGTATTGTCTTGTTTGCTCCTCACAACTTTGTGAGATATGCTAATGTACTAATGCTGTCATTACTTTATTAGATAAGAAAATTGAGGCTTGGGAAGATCACTTGTCCAAGATCTCAGTCGAGAAATGGCAGTGGCATGTGGGTGAGTATTTACCACCTAGCTGTCCAGGAGAAGAAGCCTGATTGGTGCCATCTCCCGAATGCTGTGGTATAAATACTCCCATCATGGCCAGCGTTAAGTTACCAGTGTGACGTCACTGAGTGCAGAGTTGGGAAGAACGAGTAGCAGCACACCATGATACAACACCCCCCAACACAGACACAGTAGCTGGAAAGACCCTCAAGACCACAGGTGAGAATATGATGTAATGAAGTCACTAGGAAGTGATGAGTTCCACGTATTCATTACCACGTTATTAATACAATTTGATTATATGTTAAAATAATTAAATTCTTAATAATGGCTGTGTTTAATAACGGACTCGAAAATTCCTAGAAAACCTAACAACCAGGCGCTCATAGGCCAGTGTGAGCCAGCTCCAGCAGGCCGGCATCAGAAGCCCTCTCTTTACCCCTCTGTACAAGTAAGAGGCAGCCAGGTGAGAGGAAGAAAGACACTCCAGGGCAAGGAAACAGCACGGACAAAGACCTAAGACACAGACATGAGAATTGAGCAACAATACCATTTAGTGTTTACAAAATGTTTCTGACCATCCATCAGAGTCCAGAAAGGTGGTGAGAAGCACAGAGTCTAACACTGAACTTCGGATTCTGGTTCCGCCACTTACTAATTGTGTGGTCTTGGCCAAGTTACTGAACCTCTCTGTGCCTCAGCTTTCCTTTCTGTAAAATGGGCATGATAATAACAGCCCCTGTGTTGTACAGTTGGCACCATTAAATAGATTTGTATCCCGAAAGTACATAGAACAGGGCCTGGCACGAAAGAAGTGCTCAATGTTAGTTATTGCTTAATCCTTGAAAATACCTCTGCAAATTAGATGTTTGTCTTCCCTTTTTAGAGAATAACTATAAGCTAGAGAGAAACTTAGTAGATGGACAAGATGGGACTTGAACAAGGGGTCTGATTCACTAGCTTCAGTGCTCTTCCTGAGGGCTGGAAATCACACTGAACCTATTGAGTATTACACTCCAGGAGGGCCCGCAAGGTGCTCGCTGCCCTCACTCTTTCCTCCGATAGGGGCCACATCTGATTCATGTTCTCACATTCCTTGATCTGAGGGCACAAGGTGTTCTGGGAAAGAAGACCCGCTGGTGACAGGCATGGGCATCTGCCTTTTGCATCCTTGTTACTTTCTGCGAGCTCCCCTTCTCCGGGACGAGGGAGGCTAGCAGGGTGGTTGAGAGCATGGGCTCTGGCATCGAACCCAGCACTGCAGCATCTTGATCATGTCATCCTGGGCAAGTTACATAAGCTCTCTGTATCTTTGTTTCCAAATCCGAAGAAAACACGGATGGTGAGGATAATTCCATCTACCTCACAGTTTTTGTATGAATTAATATATGCAACCTGCTTAAGATAACATCTGGCACCTAGTAGCTATAAGAATTAACAATTATTATCAATGTTTTGTTTTGTTTTCCTCTTCCTTTTACCCCATCCCTTCTTTGGGTATTACTTACATGGTCAAAGGGGATAAGGGATTATGTTCATCCTTAATCAACACAGATCGTTAGACTATAGGCTGCTGGAAGGTAGAGGCCTCGTTCACCTCTATACCTATAGGGCCACACCCTGGTACATACAGGTTCTCAGTGAGAATTTATTATGTGCCAGGCACTGAGCCAAGTGCCTCACTCACCGTACCTTTGATCCTTAAGAAAATCCAATGAGGTATGAACCTCTCCTCCATTTTACCACTAGACATCTGAGGCTCAGAGAAGAGAAGAAACTTGTTCAAGGTCATAGTGAAAAAGTGAAGGATTAAAACCCAGTTTTACTGATGTCACAGGCCTTGGTCCTTGACCCCTTTGTCAGTCTCCTTCCAAAATACTCCACTGGGAAGTTTTGAGAGATCATAAAGTCCAACCCCTTGGTTTTACATTTGAAGAAAAGGGGTTCATTGGTTTACTCATGGTCACCCAGATATTTTGTGTTGCAGAACTAGAAGAAAAACCTGGCACATTGACTCAATCTCATGCTTGAAATTTCAAGAGGAAACGAAGCCATATTCAATAGCTGTTAAAAATGTACTGATCAGTATTCTATCAGCTTGCTTCTGGATTGTGGGCCCTTTCTTTGTAATACAAATGTAATGCTCCTGTGGCATCCATCCAAATCCTGAGTAAGGAAGGGCACACCTACGCTCCCAGAAATTGCCTGCTCTCTGATAGCTCCTGCCTTCTATCCACTGCTAACCAGGAAAAACAAGGGATGCATCTCACCTGCCTTCTGATAAAGCTCCCTCTCTGGTCCTTGGTGGGAGGTCCTGTGACTCCCTCTGTTTGGTTCCAACAATGATCAAGAGCTCTGAGCCCTCAAAGAGAACCCAAGAGACAAAGAGGAAATCACTAGCACTTCCAATATCCTGATGACCCTAAGGGTATAGTGACTTTCAATCTCCAGAAATACTAATGGTTTTGAAAGAGATATCTGGGTCTGAATCACATCTCTGCTTCTTCCTTGCTTGAAAGAAATTAGACGTGCAATTTAACTTCTCTGAGTCTCAGATTTCTTTCCTTTTACCTTTTGACCCCTCTTACCCATTTTCCCATCCCCCAATATCTATGTGCCATTACCTGTATCTATGAGCTGTTTTGTTTCGTTTTGTTTGTTTGTTTTTAACTTCCACATATAAGAGAGATCATATGGTTAGGTGTCTTTCTCTGACTTGTTTCACTCAGCATAATACCCTCAAGGTCCTTTCGTGTTGTCACAAATGGCAAGATTTCTTTCTTGTTTACAGCTGAATAATATTCCATCATATATATACACCACAATTAATTTATCCATTCATCCCTCATTGGATACTTAGTTGTTTACACATCTTGACTATTGTAAATAATGTGGCAATGAACATAGGCGTGCATATTTTTTTAGTTAATGTTTTTGCTTTAGTTTTCTTAACTATAAAACAGACATAAAATAAAATAGTACCTATTATTAAGGGTTGTGAAGATTGAAGACAATACTTGATTGGAAATTAATTGTACATGGTTGGTACACAACTAATGTGAGTCCCTTTCCCTTTTTCTTGTCTTAGAAATCTTTTTCAGCTTACCAACTCAAGGTTGATGTGTGTTACAGGGCAGAGAAGCCTAGATTGATGGGAGGACGATGAAGTACTAAAGAGTCTGATTTCTTGTCTCGCCTTTGCCAATAATCCCATGTGATCATATAAAAGCCCACCTCTTTGGGCCTTTTTCTATATCTGTAAAACAAGAGGGTTGGATTTGGTGACCTACAGTTCTCTCCTAGCTCTTACCATGATATGGGTTCTCAGACATCCTTCCCACTCCCTCGTTGGGTTACCCAGTGCTATGACCTCCTGGCACCCTTGATCCTCCTGTTGTAGTTTGTACAAGCCACTATTGTTTTCATGTCTTTCTCTCCCACTAGACTGGGAACTCCTTGAGGGCACTCCTTGCTCACTGTCAGATCTCTAGTGCCTACCATGTAGCAGTGGACGCTTAGTCAATATCTGGGGGAATATCTGAAGGAAGCAGGGATGGAAGGGGACAATCTTGTTCCTTTCTTCCAAAGAATTGTTAATCACACTGGGACAAACAAGTTGTGAGGCAAATAGAGGCTGTTGGTGGAGCAATGATAATGAAGAGTCCACCCACAACTTGGAAAGAAGGCTATCTGTCTACTGAGCTCTGAAGCCATAAATTCACACACCACACAAGTGCTTGGCCATCTGTGGTAGCAAATAAACACACAGTAAAGGAAGCATTCAAAATCTAGAACCCAAACTAGTTGACCTGAAGGTAATCATTGGTGGTGACTGTAATCTAAAACACAGAAACCAAATGGATTATAGTATTCCCAGTGAAGAAAAAAGTCTGGGTGAAAGAAGAGAAGAGTGGCCTGTTTGGAGCAGAGAAATGGGAAGACCGAAGAGTCCAAAGTTGGCAGTGTGTATCCGGCATTGCTATGAGAGGGGCTCTTGCTAGTGACTGTGAGCAACATTACTCTCTTAGAAAAGCCTTTGCCTCGGTCAGGAGAGTTCTACAGCATTTCAACTGAAAGACTTTACTTATGACGACCTCAGTCCCTGTGTTCTGATTCCATATACACCAAAGCAACATTCTGATGAGAAACTAGCCTCACACAAAGCTCTCTATGGTTCTAAGGAGGAAAACATGGGGGGCACATTGATATAAATGTGCTAACCTATGTCACAATTAAATATTTCATTGGAAGCAAAGACAATGGAATTGTGACCGGCTTACTGGTCTCTTATGAATCATAGTATCCCTGGGACTGATCAAGTCTGGGAACTGAATCTAATTGAGTTTCTGTATTTAAGAAGCTACATTCCAGAACCTCTGTAATGGTAAGTTTGTAAAGGAAATATTCTGATCACCTCCCTCTTTGTTTCCCTGCCATTCAATGGTTAGTTTATTCTTTCAATATTTAGTAAGTGCTTATGCAGATTCTGTGCTAGGTTTTTGAGAGAAAGACATATTAACCACTAGGGGCAACAGAGTGTGGGAAGCATTGGGTAAATCTGGGAAAGGAATGAGGGAGGAGAGGCCAAGGAGGGGTGGTCAATTCTGTTCAGGAAGAGAGACTCAGAAAAACATCCATGAGGTGGTGACTCTAGTTGAATCCTGAAAGATAAGAGAATCCTTACAGAAGAGATGGAGAAGGGTGGAGGAAAACATTAGTGGAAGGTGGATTCCAGGCAAAGAGCATAGTGTGAATAAGCTCAGAGGCAGGAAATGGATAGCTGGAACTTCATGTTGGGTTGGAAGATGGGAATGAGGGCATAGGTTTGGAGAGATAAGCTAGCAGGGTCTGCTGTTGCAATCACACTGTGTTCTACAGGAATGGTTTTCCACTCTGGGGCCCTGGGAAGAGCCAGATCACAGCAGAGGGCCTTGTATGCCTTTCTTTTGGAGTTTAAGCCATGGAAACAAATAATCATTTTAAGCAAAGGACATCATGATTTCAGATTTATATTAGAAAAACTTTACACAAGCAGCAGGGCATAAGTTGCATTTGACAGAGAAAGACTCTAGAGAGGGTGACCAATTATGCGACTATTGAAGTTGTCAGGAAAGAATCTATATAGGCCTGATCCAAGGCAGAAATGGTGGGCATGGGGAGAAAGAGAGGGTAAGAAGAGATATGTGGAGTGAGAATTTATAGGACTTGGTTAAAGGTGGTGCCCTTAGCAGGGATGGGTACCACTATAGCAGGGGAAAGACAGTGGAGTCTGAGGAGGTGACAGGACCTCCAAATGAAATTATCCAAGGGGGAAGCTGGATATGACTGGAACTCAGAGGGATATTGCTGCTTGCAGTGTCCACTCCTGTGCACACAGCAGAGTGGTAGCTAAAACCAGGGGGGGGAGAGTTAGCCAGGGAGAGCGTGGAGGCTAAAAGGGAAGGGAAGGCAGCCAGGGACAGAAAATTGGGAAACACCTACATTTTAGTGACAAGAAGAGTCCAAAGGGTCTGCCAAGAAGGCTGAGAAAGGTACAGTTGGAGAGGTGGAAATCGAAAACCCAGAGAGACTGGAGTCTCAGCAGCCAAGTTTGAAGAAGGATGTGGTCAATGGCGTCAAATGCTCTTTGGATCCTCCTTGCCGCACAGGATGGGTCGTTTTCAGTTCTAGCAGGTTCTGCTGAAGAGAGCTCAAGTGCCTTTCCAGAAATTGAATCTCCAGCCCCGTCGGACAGAAGACTGGCCATACGTCCACCCCATTCCCTCCAAGCTGTGAGAGAACCCGGCAGAGACACTCACATGCGTCTTCTCTGTGAAGCTGCACATGCAACCTTCAAAGAAACCACAAAGGAGCTACTCATTTTTAAAGGAAAAACACATGAACTGCACTGGCATAAGGAAGACATTAAGACAGGGTCGAGGAGGAGAAGGTCTCCCTCCACTTAATATTACCTTTCACAGAAATAATTGACCGAGCAAGCACATAGTCATCTCAAAAAAATAAAAAATAATTTTTAAAAGCAAGAGCTAGAATATTAACTCTGTTCCCCAGCTCTCACCACCAGAAAACATGGGGCACAAAATGTCTCTATAGCACACATGTGTTTTCTGGCTTAAAAATCCCTGGAGTAGCTGGGGGTGGAAAGAAATGTGAAAAGCTGAGGATTCAGGTGAATGCAGTCAGAGACTCTTACTGAGGGGGTCTTCGCTCCATGACAGGACTAGTGGGGAGCGGGGGTAAGAGGCGCTGTGCAACTTTACTGCCATGAAATTGGCTCCAGATGGAAATAAGAAAAGGTGTTTACTCCCGGCCAGTGCCAGACACAGAGAACCAGAAGTACTTACCATCTCAGGTTCATAATTCCCAGTGCTGGGCAGCAACCCCACTGAGGGTCTGGCCAGGGCTCATGGTGATGGGTGGACCAGGGCTGTCTGTTGCTTGGAAAAGGCTATTTTGAATGTAATGACTTTCAGATGAGGTCTGTGGGTTTGGGGGAAGGCACTGTGGCTAGGGTCTAGAGGGGAGAGGGAAGGGAAGAAAAGAGGTGTTCCCTATGAGGCAACAGAAACGACACATGTCTTGTCAGCACCTTCTCCCGGTTTAATTTTCAGAGGCTAGCTTTGCCCCGAGAGAGTGGGATCGTGGCATTGTCTGCTGTGTTCCCAGATCTTCCCGATCTCTCCAAACCCATGATTCACAAGTATGTAGCTTTCTGAGAGCACATCTCCCTTGGGTTGACATGTGGTCAGCCCGGGGGTGGAGGAGCAGGGCAGCTGCGGACCCAGACGGGATGCTGACTGACAGCTTTGTGGCCCTTGCAGACGGGAGGGGTTAGCTTCACCCACTCAAAGTGGGTGACTAGTGTGGAACTGCCTCTCCCGCCTTCTCAGAGACTGGCAGAGACTGCGGTCTTAAGGAATGGGTGTTCTCTGGCCTACAGCGCCCCCTAGCACTGGCCGGAGGGATAGGGCTCCGTGAACTCTCCAAGGAGCTACCACCTGCCTATCTGAACAGTGGGAAGGGGTTGGTGGGGCCAAGCATTTTGACTCATTCAACCAATACTTGCTGATGTCTTGGTTACTAACACTGTCTTCAAGGGGCTTCCTCTATCCTGGAAGGGAAACAGATGGTAAACAATCACACTGTAGTCAGCTAAGTGGTGTGAAAGAAAGCACAGGGTGCTGTGGGGATACACTGCACTTGATTGATGAAGACTGGGGAGAGGAGATTACAGAAGGCTTTCTGGAGGAGGTGACATTTCAACTGCAACAGTGGTTCAATGAATTTTGAAAATAAGGTATAGAGACAATAAGAGACATATTTCCTGACCTTTTCATGCTTAACATCTAAGAGGTAAACAGACAGATAAATAAGTAGTTTACACGGGGCCCTGTCAGAAACAAGAGCTTCGGTCTCTCCTATGACTTCACCATCACCATCTTTGTTTTCATCCTGAGTCTTGAAGGAGAGCCCAGAATAGGAACTCAATAAGTGTTGACTGAGAGATTGATGGTTGTGCTTCAGTCTTGGGCACATTTGATTTGTCTCAAACCTGTTTAAATGGCAAGATCTATCTTCCCTTCTTTGTCCTTGAGAGTTTCCCAAGAGATCTTAGACTTTTTGAGCCAAGGGGGACCTTGGGGACCATTAAGTTACAGCTCTCATCCAATAAACACACAAATTGAGGTCTGGACAGGTGATGTGACTTGTCCACACACACACCTGTCCTTCTGTAGTGACTTTTGGAACCAATCTCACATCATTTGCTTTTTTTTTTTTTCCACCCAGCCTCTCTTTGTCCCCCAGAAATAAAGGTTCATGCATTTCTTTGCAGTAATATGTTTGGAATGTTTTCAAAAAGTATTAAATAATAATACAGAAAGGGAAAAAAATAAACACACAAGACATAAACCTCTGGGGAGAACAGAGCGGTATGCATTCTGATTGGCTCAGAGATGATTATTATCATAATAGAGAACCATTTAGCCAGTGCACGTGGCAGGAGGAATTCTCCACATGTTACAGACTGTGCAAAGAGTCTCTGAGACTCTGAAAGAAACTCATCTACAGATCTGAAATGCAGATTCAGGACCACGAGTGGTTGGAGTTTCGATGACTAGGGTGTAAGCATTAGGTCATGTGCTGCAGATTGGGGGAACTGAGACCCATGAGTGTGTGGGAGAGAGCCAGGTAAGGAATTAGGCAGCTGCAACCCAATTCTGGCTGTGCCACTAGCTGACCGTGATAGGTTGGGCAGTTTTTTCACCTGTCTGAATCACCTTACCTTCCCCACCTATAAAATTAGAATGGGTAGTCTCTTGGGTCCTTTTATAGGACCTCTAAATGTCTGTGAGAGACTTCTCATAGATTCCAGCATCCTGTAACTTGATATAAAGGGGGTGGACGTGGACCCACCTTCCCTGGAAAAGTTCCAGGAAGGGGGATATCAGGTAAGCTTGGTAAGTTTGAGGATAGGCCAGAGAGATTTCGAGACTTCTGCAGTTTTTCAAGGTTTACAAATCTATCACTGTTCTTTGCTGTCAAGAGAAAGTAGGTGAGTCGGTATGGTCATTGTTACCACCAGCCGCAGGTCCACTCCATCTAGCTTATAAAACAGTCTTGAAAAAGTAATTCTTACATATTATTATGTAGGTCTATGGACACCATGATATCCAGATTGATGCCTGTGAGGTCTGCTTGCTGACGGGGCTGACCCTAGCAGTAAGGCACCTCTTCCTCAGGGAGAGGACTGAGCTGAATTCTCATGGGTGGGCTGAGGGGAGTCCCCTGGAGTTCGACATTATGGGCAACTTCCTGACTGAAAGGGAAGCTGAACTCCAAAGGCTGTGTGAACCAGCTTAGGATAGGGAGCAGGAGGAAATAAACCAAAAGGCAATTTCATTACCTTTCAGCTGGAAAAACAATCAGATTACTCCTGGTGCTTACGTAATTAAGTAGCTGCCATAATCAAATGCTTCAGATTCTTCCCATAAGGAACCTACTGCTTGAAGTTCAACAAAAGTTACCTGCCTGATACTCGTGTTCGAGGGAAGCCTTCCCTTGGAGAAAATATTGGCATTTTGGACAAAACCGTAAAGTGACAAGAAAAAAAAAGAGAAGAGAGGGTCTTTATCACATAAGATGCTTATCCAAAGTGGACTTGGTCTGGAAAGGCTTCTAAAACCTTCCACATGACTGGCATCATGCAAGGTTAAGTAAAACTCTCAAATCCCACCAAGTATGCCCTGATTCAACCTGGATCCTTGGAGTGGACTCTGGAGTGTCCATTGCTCCAGACTCAATGGGCTGCTGGCCATACCCCCACCCAAGTCTCCTGGGACCCTATTGTGTTCAGAGGGCTAAAAAACAGTGTGGCCAAATATCTCAGGTCTCAAAATATTTTAGTGTGCTTGGGGGAAATGATACAATTATATTCCATGAAACTGTAAGCCAAGTGCTGAGGTAAACATTGAAAGAGGGGAAAGATCTATCTGGGCCAGACCACGGCTAGAGTTAAGGTGGGAAGGGGCTTAAAAGCTGGGGAGGGGATAAGGCAGAAAAATGTAGAAAACTCGATTCCTTCTTTATAGCTACAATTCTTAAGGGGGAGGGGATGAAGGAGTTTAAAAAATGTTCTTGGAAATACCATTTTCAATGAAATTTTCTGCTTCTGTCATCCCAGTATCACTTCTCTGAGATGTAATAGGGTTTCTAAGAAAGAAGTTGAACTTGCATTTCTGAGGAGTATTCCCGGTCCTTATTTTGTTCCAAATTTTCAGCATTTCTATAGCCAAAACATTCAAGTGTCTTTCTAAACAGAATGAGTTAGGAGAGAAAGGGAGAGAGGGAGCACGAAGAGAAAGATAGAAGACTCCAGCTGCAAAAGGGCATCTGCATGGTGACAGCTAGTTACTGCTGAAGTCCAGGGAAATCAAGCCTTTCTTTAGGTGCAAATGAATGAACTGAGTTCCTGGCTGGTTGCCAAGTCATGCCACCGTTCTGTGCCAGTTTCCTCATCTGGAAAGTGTCAATAATACTTTGTGCTTTTCCTATCTAAAAGAAATTTTGTGAGATATAATGAGGTGTGGCATGGAAAATATAAGGCAGAATCAAGATGTTACTCAATAATCAGGATAGTTATAGTATTAGTTATCGGCAATTATCCATTACAGCTAGTAGTCTAGCATCCTGGATAGCTCTCCAGAATCTGGTGTTACCGCAGGGTGGGATCAGTTCACCCCCAAATTCCTTTCTGAAGGATGGAGACTTGTCTGGCCTTGGTGGGGTTACCATTCCTCCTGCCCTTTCTACTCACTGCTTTTCAAATCAACTCAGGGCCTTTGCACTTGCTGTTCTCCCTGACTGGTGTTCTCTCCTCCCAGATTTCCACAGGAGTTCCTCCCACTCCTTTTTCCCTGCTCACATCTCAGCTAGAACGTCACCTCCTTAGAGATACCTTCTCTTACTGGCACATAGAAAGCGGTGCCCTCCCCAGTGATTTCTAACCCATTACTAAGTTTTGTTTCTTCATGGTACTATCACCATAGAACATTACCCAATGCATTCGTGAATTCACTGATGCATTGCCTGCAACTTTCATGCAAGCAAGGAATCTGTTTTGTTCATTCCAACATCCAGAACAGTGTTTGTTGAATGCCTTCACGGTTTACTCTGGGTGAGCCTGGAGAAACCACAGTCCATTATAGCTAGCTCCAAAGGGCAGATGGCTTCCTCACATCCAGGAAAGTCGGGGGTGGGGGCGTAGGTCGTCAGCTGGCTCTTTCCCCTCTGACCCTGCTCTCTCCAGAGAAGGCGGAGAATTTGGCCTTTTTCCTTAGCCTTTCCACCAGGCACAGTCAGGGTCTCCAAGGCGAGGACCGCCTCTGACCCGAGGACGGGTTGGTGGCAGTCGACCGTGGTTTGGATCAGAAGTGCGCAGAGAGAACGGTGGGTGTGTGATCAGGGTACCAGAGAGATGGGACACGCGAGCGCCGCTCCGGGGGCCCCTCCGCGAAGCGTAGGTCCCGAGCGCGTTCCGGTTCACCCACTCCTGTGCCCACAGCCGCATTATTCCCTATAAGGATCTGAACGGTCCGGGGCGGCCCCGCCCCGTCGGCCCGCGCCCCCGGCCCCGCCCCCTTCGGAGGGCCGATGAGGTAATGCGGCTCTGCCATTGGTCGGTGGGGGCGGGCCCCGAGTGCCTGAGAGGGGGTGCCCGGGGGACCCGCGCTATATCACTCGGCCGCCCGGCAGCGGCGCAGAGCGGGCAGCGGGCGGGCGCTCAGACGGCTTTTCCTCCTTCTGCTCCGCCCCAGCTCCTGCTCCTTCGCGGAGAGACCGCCGGCCCGCAGAGTCGTGCGCCTGCTCCGAGGCAGCCTCGCTGCACCCCATCCCGTGCGGTGGGCACTCCGAGGGCAGCGCGCCCGAGGTCAAAGTTGCCCCGCACGGCCGGGCAGGCGAGCTCGGGCTGCAGCGGCCCCTCCAGCGGCGCGCGCTTCAACTTTGGAGAGGCGAGCAGCAGCCTCAGCAGCGGCAGCGGCGATGACTCCCTGGCTCGGGCTAGTCGTGCTCCTGGGCAGCTGGAGCCTGGGGCACTGGGGCGCCGAGGCGTGCACATGCTCGCCCAGCCACCCCCAGGACGCCTTCTGCAACTCTGACATCGGTAAGCGCTCCGGGTGTCCCCGCCAGAGCCCCCGCGGTGCCCGCTCTCGCGCTGCAGTCCTGACCCCGGCGCAGCTCCGGGTGGCATGGCGAGCCCGGCTCCTTTTCTCTGCCTCAGCTTGGGGTGGGGTCGCAAAACCCAGTTTCTTCGGTCGGAGGACCTGGCACGGCTGAAGGCGCAGATGCCCTGCAGAGAAAACCCGCGGTGGCTGAGGGAACCCCTTGCAGCCTTTGCTCTCCTGTTGGTCCTTTTGACATCTGGAACATTTCCCTTTTCACTATCACGAGAGGCAGTGCTGGGGGAGAAGGGTGGGAGAGGATTCCTAAAACTTGGAATGCCAACCAACTAAAGTACTGGGATGTTCAGTAGTTTGAAAAAAAGTTGCCGGCCATGTGCACAAAGTTGCAGGAGAATCTTGAAGTTAGTTCTGAGTTTGCATTTTCTCCTGCACCCATGAAGTTCGTTCCTTTCACTGAGACCCAACGCAGTCTCCCACTTCCCAAGCAACTGCTAACCGAGCTTCTTGGACTGCCAAGTTTGAGTGGATTTAAGGGGGGAAAATGAGAAGAAAGCTGTGGGGTTGACCCTTCCCTGGAGGAACTGTATTTGAGAGTGTTGATAGCAAGCAGGAGGCGGCGTGTGTGAGGGATCACTTATCACATAGCTGTGAGAATTCACAGGAAGGCTATTTTTTTTCCCCCTTGACTGTGTGTGGGGAGGGGGAGAAGGAGCAGTGGGAAACAGATTTGTCACCAAAAGAACAAAGATGCCAAGGGTCACATCATGGTGATGATTCCACTGGAGTTAGTGTCTTGGTTAGAGACTCAGTAAGAAGTAGAACCAGTTTCTACCCAGGGCCTTTCGAGTGTCCTGGGAGAACTTGTTTGGGAGTGTTTTGGGACACTTGTGTTTGGATGGCCAGAGGTGGAGTAGCAGCTGGAAAACATCTCTCCTCTCCTTTCCAGCTCATAAAGCATGCAAGTCCAGTGGCCCCTGCTGTGTGTGTGTGTGTGTGTGTGTGTGTGTGTGTGTGTGTGTGTGTACTTGGGCTGGGATGGGGTGGGGCACAGTCTAGCTGCCCTCTGCCTGTGTCGATTCAGAGGTGAAGAATGGAGCGTGTGTGTTTTAAGTCATAAAGAAGAAGGAAAATTTTCCACTGGGTCCTGGGTGAGGGCCTCCACAAGTGTGCTGCAGGGGCGGAGGGGGAGGAGACAGGAGCCTGGCAAGGGAGGCAGCTAGAGTTGGGAGGGGCACTGCTGGTGGGCCCCGCTGAGCCTAGGAGAAGTCAGGGAGGTGGCTGTGGTGACCAGAAGGTCAGTCCAGTTGGCAGGCGTGGGTGTTTATGTGACCTGGGGTCACCCTTGTTAGAGTTTCCTGGGGCCCATGCTGTGCACCCTTCCCATTCCCCGGGGAATCTGGCTGGCCCCTTGGTTTGTGGATTGCCTGAAGGATTCTTTCGGGCTGCCTGAGACCTGGAAGGTTTTCCTCTTTCTCCTCTGACCGCCCCCACCCAAATTCCACTTGGCCTGTCCCTCCTCCATCCTCACCCCTTTGGTGACATTCCCACCTGGGTAGTATTGGAAGCCACTCTTGCTGCCGCTGGTGGGGTCTGGTTTGGGTTAGTGAGGAGTCCAGGAGGCTGACAGGTGGAGTCAGGGCATCCTCTTCTGCTTGACAATGGTTTGGGTGTGTTCACTTGGATTTTTTGGTGTGCAGGGAGAGGGGAACCTCATGCCTCCCCCTTGCCCTTGGCTTTTGGGTTTTCACCCTGCAAGTTCACCAGAAAACAGTGGAAAGAGCAGCAAGGAGACCCTGCTTTTAATGGCTGCGCCGATGGACTCTGTTTATTGTTTAGATTTCCTGCTGTGGGTCCGGGCTGATGCAGAAAGTTTCTTGTGATTCCTCTGGATTTCTTCAAGAAATCTCCTCCCTCAAAAAACTGCCCAGAGAAAAGGCTAAGTTGCCAGGAAGTACCCACATACCAGAACATTGTGGTAGCAAAAATAAAAAAGAAACAAAAAACCTTCGATATGCTGGCACCACTCCAAATCGTCCTGCCTAGCTTTGGTGCACTGCACTAGTGGTGGGGATGAGATAATGCTTTTAAAAATGGGAGGTGTGGATGTGGGCTGCTTGCTTGTTGACCTCCACTGCCTTACACTACTCTGCCGGTGTCCAGTAGGTGGCTCCCAGTTTTTTCTTGCTTGTGGCCTTTCTGGTTTCCAGTCTGGGTTGCAGCTCTGCCTGTCCTCTCAGTGAAGGAGATGTGTAGAAGCTCCCCATCCTTCTTGACCCTTACGACCCCACTAATCAACGCTGTAGCCCATTAAAGACGCTCAAGCCAGACCACCAGCTTCCTCTTCCAGAACCTTCCTGGCTGTTTTCTCTTTGTGGCCGGCTGCCATGTTGCCGGGCAAAGGGCGCCGCATGCCTGACTTGGCCCTGTCTAAAGAACCCCCCATGGTCTTCCCTCTCTTTTCTCCTCATCCACAGGTGTCTCTTTTTGCCTTTCTCCCCCCAAACCCTGGGGATTGGCACTGCTTTCTGGGTGGGGAGGAGTTAAAAGGTGTTTCTATGGCAACTCCAGGCCCTGCACCCTAGTGAAGTGTTTAGGAGAAGAATAAACTACATGCTGGCTTATAAAACATACTGTGGGGAAAAGAAAAGGACTTGGCAGCAGCCAGGATGTCTGTGGCCCCCTCCCCACCAGTCATTGCCCCTGAAACTCCTGACAAAACCTTGACTCTGGAGGCGGGAGAGGAGGGGGCTGGGAATGAAGAAGGCAGCCTTGGCTGGCTAGATCCTGCTCCAGCAGCTCGGTCCAGCTCAGGAAGGGGCAGGCAGTGCCAAGAGCCTTCTGAAAATTGGTGTGTGTGTGTGTGTGTGTGTGTGTGTGTGTGTGTGTGTGTGTGTGTGATTTCTGCAGGAGGCGGGCAATAGAGAGAGAGAATTTTGCTTCAGAATGCCAAGCCCTTCTCTCCAGCCTCCTTTGCATAGAGGAATGGGGCTGTGCCATAGAGTGTTGGGGGCCTGCCTCCTGAGACTGTTGGGAATTCAAGAGTGAGGCTCAGCTTGGGGGCCCGCTGCCAGCCCTGGAGGACAGTCTCTGGATATCTCCAAATTGTTTTGACAGGGACCAATGCCAGCAGATTCTTTTGGTATCAGATCTGAGGTTGTGGTTTTAGCAAAGAAGCCATTTTCAAAGAAGCCAGATCTATTCTCTCTCTCTCTCTCTCTCATACACACACACACACACACACACACACACACACACACACACACAATTACACTCCTCACTGGGCTTTGTGACCTAAGGAAAATAAAAAGGTTCAGACTTCAGAGAGGAGCCAGCCACTTGGGGAGAGGACCCAGGCTTTCTGAATCTCGGGAACTCTAGAAAGAGGAGAACTGCACTACATAGGAAGGAAGAGACATCTCCCAGACCCCTACTAGGTGCAAGCACTTCACAGATCCTGTGTCTTTCATCCACCCAGCAACCTTAAGAGTAGGTATCACACCCATTTTTTCAGATGGAAAACATCAAGTCTGGGAAAGGTTGTGCTTGTCCAAGGTCACCCAGTTACTAAATGCTAAGGCTAATTCCTTCTTAGTCATGCAGTTCTTCAAAACCTTTTCAAATTTCATTTACTCTTGATATGCTAAGGCAAAAGACCCTTCCTTGGACTGAAGTGGAATGAAGGGTTAATATTTGAAGAATGCTTTACTTATTAATTTGGGGAAGTTGTCATTAAAAGTATGTCATATAATTTCACTCATATATGGAATTTAAGAAACAAAACAGATGAACATAAGGGAAGGGAAGGAAAAATAAGATAAAAACAGAGAGGGAGGCAAACCATAAGAGACTCTTAAAGACAGACAATAAACTGAGGGTTGCTGCAGGGGAGGTGGGTGGGGGATGGGCTAAATGGGTGATGGGTACTAAGGAGGGCACTTGTTGGGATGAGCACTGGGTGTCATATGTAAGTGATGAATCACTGGGTTCTACTCCTGAAACCAGTACAATACTGTGTTTTAACTAACTTGAATTTAAATAATTTTTTAAAAAAGAGAGAAAAGTTAAAAAAAAAGTATGAAGAGAGCCAGAATGACCTGAGGTTTTAAGTAAACATCATCTTCTAGGAGGGAGAAATTATTATTATTACTGTTGTTATTGTTATTATTGTTATCATTTTAGGGCATAAAGAGAGAAAAATAAAGAAAAATTTCTAATGTTCTTTGGCTATGAAAGAGACCCTCAAAACCACCAAGTCAAAGTAAAGCAATGACTCAGTTTATCGCCCTGAGACCCAGGAGAAGTAAAGCTAATGGAGACCAGACATCTTGGGCTTTATGACCCTTCCTCTTCTAGATGGGGATGAGTTGGGGCTGCCCAGGATGAGGTGCCCACTCTATGTAGATGGCTGGTGTGGTGGCAGGAACACCAGAGACTGGGTCCTGGCTGGCTGGAGAAGGTGCCTCTCCCACGGTTCTGTGTCCCTTTCACAGTCCCTGGATAGATAAGGCTAGAAAAGTGGCCACAGAAGTGGCTTGGGTGGAGGACTTTTGTTTGTTTTGCAGGAACAGCAGGAACTATTCAGCTCCACTGCTGAATGGCACATTCCAACAGGTTCATTAATTAAAAACAAAAACAACAACACAATTCTCCATTGCATTTGGCTTTTACCATTCTAGCCACTATGGACAAGGAGGCCCCTTCTTCTAGCCTTTGTCATCGTCACCTCCTGGGTGGCCTTGAGAGGCAGCCTGGGGTGGTGGAAAGGCCTTGCGGCGGGCAGAGCTGGGTTTAAATCCTTCCTCTGGGGCTTGTTGGTGGTGTGCACTTAGGCATGTTATTGGACGTCTTTAAGCTTTGGTTTCCTCATTTATAAAAGGGGAATAATAATTTGCAACACCTTGGCCTTTTAATTTTTTTCTCCACATTTTAAAAGTCACAAGTATTATGTAAATACATTCTACACCCATGTATGTATGTATCTGTGTGTACACGTGTATCCCTCCATCTATCCATCCATCCATCGTCCATTCATCGCCAGTCATCCATCCATATCTATCTATCTATCTATCTATCTATCTAATCATCTATCATCTGTCTACAATTAGATAAGGGTAACGTCCTTTTTGAGCACTTTCTGTCATTCTAGCTTCTCTGGATCTTTTCCTCCTGATGCATTTACATATGTAGGTACCCAAGGAAAATGTATAGTAATTTTTCCCTTAGACACAGGAACAGTAGAATACCATAAATAGTGGAATATTGCATATAGCATTCTGCTTGTTGTAACCGAACAATATGTATTAGGTCTTGTTCTCAGCAAATATACATATAGATCTGCTTCATTCTATGTATAGTATTCCAAGGGATTGCAATTAATTATAATTAAAAAGCTAACAAGCATAGAGTGGTTACTGTATGCTGGGCACCATTCTAAGGAGGTAACGTGCATTAACTCATTTAATTCTCTCGATAATCCTATGAGGCAGGTGTGCTATTCTGTCATCTCCATTTTATGGATGAGGAAACTGAGGCTTAGAAAAATTAGGTAACTTGTTCAAGATAGTAGCAAAGCCTGTATTTAAAATCCAGCAGCCTGGCTCTAAAGTATAATCAACTACTATAGTATATGCTAATTGCCTTATATCATATCATTTGTCATACTATATGTTATATATTACTGTATACTATTATATTACTATAATATATATCCCTGTAGGATGTATTTGTTTGGCCATTTCCCTATTGACAGATGTCTAGGTTTCTAACAATGTTTAAAAAAATTTTTTTTTATTTTTGAGAGAATGAGACACAGCATGAGTGGGAAAGGGACAGTGAGAGAGGGAGACAGAATCAGAAGTGGGCTCCAGGCTTTGAGCTCTCAGCACAGAGCGTGACGTGGAGCTCAAACTCATGAGCGGGGAGATCATGACCTGAGCTGAAAGTCGGATGGTTAACCAACTGAGCCACCCAGGCGCCCCTCTAACAACTTTTCATGTTTACAAAAAGCACTGCAATAGATAGTTGTCTCATTCTCTTGTTCACGTGTGCAAATATTTCTTCATGGCAGATGTGCAACTGGAATTCTTGGACATAGGTAGGTGCATTTTACATTTTAACAGCACCTGCCAGTTTGCCCTCCAGAGTGGCTTTGTTCACACGGTTCTTTTCAGATATGCAACACAAAGGGATAGAAGAACTATTACAGCCTTGTGCTGGAGAGACTTCATGCTTCTCTCAAATGGCAACACAGTTTATCATTTTTAGTGATTGTCTGAGGTTTTCCTTTTTGCTTATCCTTTTGTCCCTCTGAAAGGGAGTGAAACTAGGGCCACTTGGACCAAGTTGATGGGAGCATTTTTATAGGGAGAGAAGGGCTTAAGTGCCCCCAAAAGCCATGGCTCTTGACTTGTTGCAGCTTGGGAGTCATTCAGTTGAAGATGGTTTTATTTTTTTGGTTTCACAGTAAGCAAGGGGCCTTTCATCACATTAAGTTGCTTGGCTTTGGGGTTTGTCATGAGCTCAGGTCTAGACACATGTGGCTGTATGTTGAAGACACGTGCTGCCTCAAAGATGTCCCCTCGTTGCCTGGCCCTGGCCAGACTCATGGTGACAGTGAGAGAACTCCTCCCTTTGTGTCGCCCTACTGCCCTTGCTGGTGCATTTGGATGGTGCATGGCTGGGAATGGATGGACTGCGGAGAGGCAAGCATGGTGGGTTCTAGTCAAGAAACATGTTGGGGTCAGTATGGGAGCTTGAAGTGCTGATTTAAGAGACAGTTTCACTGTCTTGCTTAAAACCCTTCATTGAACTCTTGGGATGAAGTGTCATAAATGTTTCCAAAGAGGGCCAGTCTTACCCCTGCCTCCCTCTTCGTCACCCTCTCACCACGCCCTTCTAGCTCCTGCTGTTCAGATTCTGTCTGGGTCTTGCCCCATGCTGTCCCCTCAGCTTTGAACACCCTCAATAACTTCCCGTTCTTGAGGTCTCATTTGGTCCCATTTCCCTGCCCACTCCCTAGCACTGGTGCAAAATAGTCACACCTTGCCCAAATTGTGAACATGCTGAAAACACCATCTTTAGTAAAAATCAAATTCTCCAAAGCTGCATGGGAAATTCCCAGAGTGAGTCATTCTTGAGCTGGGAGAGACCTAAGGGCTGTGTACCACCCAGAGGGACACATCTAACCCCTCTGAGAGGGGAAGGACCTGTTGGGCTGTCTGCACTACTTGCTAAGTCCAGTCCCATCTTCTGACCATGGTGCTCCATCATGCTTCCAGAAGAAAAAAAGCTTGGAGACTCTAAATGTCACTTCAGAAGAGGATCAACAAAAATGACAACTACCTTTCCCTGAGAGGTATGTATTATGCTCCAGGCACTGCACCAAAATCCTTGTGTGCGTATCGGTCACCCTGTGAGGTGGATACCACCCATCCCAGCTGCCTGGGGAGCGATCTGATGCTAGAGGCATGAAATTGCTTGTCCAAGATCATACCTCTAAGAAATGGAGTCTATGCAAAAGTTGTATTCTGAATCGGTGTAGACCAAGGGCTAGGATTCCTTAACCTTGGAGCTTCTCCTTTTGCAGCTTCCTCCACATGGGTTTTTGGACTCCCTGCTGCCAGGGTTCCCCTCGGGATGCTTCTCTTTGGTTTTCTTCCATAGCCAGCCTCGCCAGCTCTGTCCTCCCCTGCTGCCCCCGATTTTATTGCCGTATGGTCCTAACAAAACCAAGCCTCAGACCCTATGTCTGATCACTATGCCAGTGCTCCTTCCACTGAACCAGCGATTCCAGCCTTGTCAATGCCAAGGACTATTTTTATTACCTTTCCCTCCATGGATTCCATGTTTGGATAAATTAACCATCCCATTTTTGTGTGTCAATTATTTTTCCACAAAAACCAGTTAAAAGATATTTATAATGGCCGATGCTAGCCAGTCATTTTTCTGACATAATTAGCTAACACACAAACTAATTGCAGCCCAAAGCAAAGAAACCTGGTGTCTTCTTAAGCCTGAGAAGCTTTCTTATTGGATGATTTATTGTATGATTTGGGTTGGCTTACTGAAGTGCTAAAAATAGCTCATGGACCATAGCAGATCACTATTCTTCACTCTTCTGAGAGTGGTTCTTTAGTTTTACACCACTTTACCATCCCTTCTCCACGTGGGCAGGCCCATGCATTCACTACCCTTACCATCTTCCTGGTTACCCACAGTGCGAGGAGTGGGCTGGAAGAGCTGGCAGGTCACTAGCACGTCCTGGGTGAGTTGTATACCCTCTCAGAGGTTACATGGGTTCAGGGATCTGTTTTCCTATGTTAATCTCTGACAGGCTGGAGTAGACCGGTATGTATTGATTCTAGCTAAAGGGACTCATTAAATAGTGTTTGACAGGAGGTTACAAGGTGTCCATCTCAGCCGTGGTGGAACTAAGAGGATGTTTTGCTCGGTGGCTAAAATATTAATGTCTGGAGGAGGGAAGGGGACCTAAAGAACCTCTCCTGATGCACTTATAGCCATCTGTGAGCCCCAGATAGTTTGGCTGCCACAGAAAGAATGGTCCATGTGGCCCAACACCCAGTTCTGATTTATGTGCATGTAAACCTTATCCCCTAACAGTGGCATTCACAGCACAGAGAGGAGAGACGCTAAGTATTCCCAGGCCTGTGGCCACCTGGCTTTTTGTGGGGGTGGGGAAGCGAAGGAAAGCTGTGAGATTTGTCCTCAGAAAGCCCAAGGTAAAGTTCAGCCAGTGGAAAAACAGAACCCTTGAATGACAGGGGGTGGATGGGCAGAGGGGCGGGGGATGGAGGGAGAGGAAATCCTGAGCAGATCAGAACCATTCTGGAACCAGAGACCTTAAATAGTGCATGACAATTATTCCCTCCCCTCTTCCTCTCCTCCCATCTTTGATCTGTCTCAGAATGGGGGTGTTAGGCATGAGATAGCCCAGTTGCTTGCAGAGAAGGATGGTTTCATTCAGAAATTCAGGGCTTCTGTAATCCCCCAGATTAAAGTGTGGGAAGGTGAGCCTGGCAACCCAAGTCAGACTTCATGAGGACATGGTTTTGTGACTTGAAGGATCGATCACCAGTGTTTGGCCGATCCTTGTGGTTCAGAAGTTAGGAGGGATTCCCTTTTGACCTAGACTTGATCACCATGAATAGACTCATAGCCTTTAAGATTTGGAAACATAGTAGCTCTTGTGAGCTCTGCTGTTCCTGAGCTTGGGTAAGTTCTCTGGCCTCAATTTCCTCATGAGGGGGAACAATAGTACCACACTGGGTTGGTAAATAAGTGAAATAATTCAAGGAGAATGTTTAGCACAGACTAAAAACTCAATAAATATTGGCTTTTAGTTATAGTGTTGTTATATTATATGGCAGAATGCATGTTCTCACTTAATTTTGGTATGGAAAATGGGGCTCGGAGAGATGAGATGTTTTTTGGGGTCACATACAGAGAGCTGAGTTTCAAAACCATGGTTGTTTGGCCCCTATTCCTCAGTCTAATGCTTTCCCACTCAACCATACTGACTCCCACAAAACAGAGGAACAACCAAGTTCCCTACTTTAGAGTCTTAAGTCCACCTGATCTTATTTGATGATCACAACACCCCACCCAGGAAAACAGGATGGTGAGGGTCACTGTTCCAATTAAACAGATGTGGATAGTCAGAACTGGTGTGGTTCCAGAACCTGGCCACACAGCCTGCATGTGAAATTGGGAGGCCAAGTCCTATACTCCTAGACTCTGACAGGCACAGGTAGAAGATGCTGGGGTGGCCAATGGGAGGGCCTGGGAAATGGATCAGTGACACTGAAGTTGGATGTAGAGTGCATATCCTGTGCCCCCATCTACCCCCGTCTATCCTGGGGCTGGGAGATGTGCAGTGTACAGGAGTGAGCACTGGAATCAGGACACCTGGGTCACCACCTGATTTTGGAAACACCTTGGTGATGTCAGCATCTCTGGATTTTAGGCTTCTCTCTGTAAAATAGCAGGATTGGCGTTCTGTGGGATGTATGCACCTCTTCCACAAATACACAAATTATGGTATTTTCCTGAATGTTTACTACGTGTCAAGTTCCCTTCGAGGGGGCTCTCTAGTCTGGCTGAATAATTGGGCACCTAAATCCATCAACAACACCTTTCAGGAGGTAACTTCTTTAGAAATATGGTCTATTAAGATAAGAGCCAGGATCTCTGTGGTTGTAAAAGCGGATGAGGGCTGCAACCGAACAAAACCGCTAACGAGCTGACATGCTTTATCGGATGACATATTTGGCCATCAAACTTCCTGTTGGAGAAGAGTTGATGTGCCAAACAGATAGCAACCTTGCAGACCTAGTCAGTGGCTGGAATTTAAAATCAAGGTCACTTTGGTGTCTGTCATTGATGGTTGGAAAGCTTGGTAAAAAGTCTTTTGATCCCCACTAACACCACCACTGGAGCTGACAGAAAAGAGGTGGGATTTAGATTCCATATACATTAAAATAAGGTCTTCCTGATCCACAGTCTACCTGAGCTCCAGGAAATGTGGCTAATGGCTCAGCTCAAACCTCTGTAGCTGAGAAGAGTTCTCTTGGGAAAGCCTGGCTCAGATGAAGACTTGAGATTCAAATGTGTGCGATCTGATGGAACTTGGTTTACATAAAAGACGAAGGGGTTTAGAAGACCCAGATCAAGGGGCGCCTGGGTGGCTCAGTTGGTTAAGTGTCCAACTTTGGCTCAGGTCATGATCTCACAGTTCATGGGTTCGAGCCCCACATCAGGCCCTCTGCTGCCAAAACAGATCCCACTTCGGATCCTCTGTCTCCCTCTCTCTCTCCCCTTCCCCCTTTTACACACACTCTCTCAAAATATATAAATAAACATAAAAAAAATAAAGAAGACCCAGATCAAACATGTGCGCTATTGGGCAATCATAGTCCACTCCCCTCCCCAACAATAGGACAGAGACCCCAGGTTCCCATGACTGTAGCTTCTTGCTACAAATGTTTACCAGAAGTACTGAGAGATGCAAGAGAGCCCCAATATCCATATTGCTCTTGGGGTACATTTCTAAGCAAATGAGTACAATGGCAAAAGGCTACCCCCGGAACAGGCAAGTGTAGGTGTGAGTTCCAGTTTGTTCGTTCATTCTCTCTTGGCCTAGGTCTTCCTACCTCTCATCTAGGTCAGATCACAAACCCTAATGCCTAAAGACACCCTTCACAGAAGCTTGATGTCTGCCTGGGAAACATATGGAAACATGCCTCATTTGTACCAAAAAAATGTACATGGGGTTACCTGGTCTCTTGTTTTCCCACTTTGGTACTAAAAATATTTCTTTATTATAAGCCACAGCAAAAACAGTGGACAAATGTGATGTTAAGTAGCAGTTCATCATTGGTACTGGAGTTGGGAAGGCAATAGAGCACAGTGGCAACTGTGGTGAGCTGAAGTGTCCCATGTGCCTTTTCTAAGGGACAGCTGGTGCTCCAGTCCCTCAGAATGTTGAGCCTAGTATCACCAGATTGCCAGTCTTCTAGGAGAGAAGCTAGATACCCCAAATTAAAAAAAATTTTTTTAATGTTTATTTATTTTTGACAGAGGGAGAGACAGAGCACGAACAGGGGAGGGGCAGAGAGAGGGAGACACAGAATCCGAAGCAGGCTCCAGGCTCCGAGCTGTCAGCACAGAGCTTGATGCGGGGCTCGAACTCACAGACTGCGAGATCATGACCTGAGCCGAAGTCAGACGCTCAACTGACTGAGCCACCCAGGCGCCCCTAGATACCCCAAATTTTAATGTGAAATCCTCTGATTTTTAAATGTTGGCACAATTAGAGAGAAACACACACATGTGTGTGAGGCAAACAAAACGTCCTTGGGCCAGGTTCAGCCCTGTGAGTTACCAGTTGGTGACACTGAGTCTAGATAATCTGAACTGTAGGATCTCTAGGTGAATAAGACCAACTGATTTGTTTTCAGGCAAAATGATGTACCCTGTTCTCTTGTTTTACAGAGAACACTGCTTGTATGTTTGTTATCACACTTTCTGCAGCTTCTGAGGAGGTTCAAAGCACAGGTTTGGAGCTGGAATGCCTGGTTCAAACCTTGGCCCCACTGATTGCTTGCTGTGTGTCTGGGGCAAGTCAGTCATCCTCAGCCTCATTGGTCTTAGCTGTAAAATGGACCACACCATAACAGTACTCAACCTCATAGGGTTATGGGAGGATTCATTGAGATAATGGGAGTCATAGGCTTGGCTCATTGCCTGGCATGTAGTGAGGGTTTGATAAATGTCAACCATCAGATTATTACTACTTGGTGCCTCCCTCCTAGATGGTGAGCTAGCTGGAGTACAGAGAGTCATGTCTTACCAGCTCATTGCCTGATGCGTAGTAGGCATGAGATAAGAGTATCTTGAATGAATGAGGACATCTGAAGAAGATATCATTCCAGCCTTCCCAGGCAATAGTGCACCCAGCTCTGTGGGTGTATCACAGAGAGACAGAGATAAGAGAAATCGGTTTCACATGTTAAGCGCTGACCGGCTCCGTAAGAAAAAGCCGTCCTACACCGCTAAGCGTGTTCAACAGTGGCGACTGTCTTTTAAAAGGAAACCAAAGCTGTTGCCCATCCTTTTCCAACAGAGAAGACAAGAGATGGGTTGGGCAGCCAGAGTCCAGATGTCAGACCTCAGGTGCTCATAAGTCTGCTAACATCTTGGGATGCTTTGGCGGCTTGGCGGATTTAATATTTATTCAGGGCCCCTTTAAGCGAGGAGATTCCTGGAGGCTCTTAAAATTTAATGCCCCACCTGGATAGTCAACATCTGTGTTTTATTTTGTTTTAAAAAAGTTAACCCCAAATAGTTCAAATTCCTTCTGCGTCCCTTGGAGAAGAATTTCTTATTAGGCGACTCATAAGTAGGGAGACAGAGAAGCTAAGGCTAGACCAGTACCAACCAGGAGAGATAATATCGAGGGCCACAAACACAGGACATGTATGTAATCTTAAATTTTCTCATTAAAATGCCACATTAAAAAAAGTAAAAAAATAGGTGAAATTAATTTTAATGCCATCTTAACACAATATACCGAAAGTATTATCATTTCAACAGGTAGTCAGTTAAAAAAGCATAGTAAGGTTTTAAAATCTTTAAGTTTTTGAGATTCGGTATGTAGTTTACACCCATAGCTCATCTAAGTTTGGCCTAGTCACATTTCGAGTGCTGAACCTGTGGTTAAGGGCCACTGTATTAATAGGATGGTGCAGGTCAAGATAGTACGTGCAAAGGCAAGGCATCTTTTCTTCTCCTTCCAGTTGTTCAATGAGCTATGCACAGAAATGTGGGGGAACTGGAGGTGCATTGGGCCAATCAAGGCTCTGAGGCTACTGACTCCGCTTTGCTGCAAGTGACTTTCGTGCTTTGCTGCAAGTGACTTTCAGGCCACATGGGTCCCCAGTTCAGGGGACCCCTGAACCCCCAGTTCAGTGGGCCCCTATGCTCTGATACTGGAGAAGCCATGTGATTTAGTGCCCTTTCTCACTTGACAAAATGGGAAACTGAGGTCCAGAGAGGTGGAGTAGTTTGGCCTAAGAGAGCTGGAAAGACAATAAAAATAATAGTATCTGATAAAATATCTAACACTTATCGAATCACTTTTGTATTACGTGAGCTTTTTCATGTATTATCTCCTTAAACTCTCATAACCACCCAATGAGAAGGCACTCTTATTTCTATTTTGTACATAAAGAGATCTGGGCTCAGAGGAATTAAATATTAAAGCAGCTAATATTTACTGACAGCTATTCTAAGGACTTCATATGCATATACATTAATTCTATTATTTACTATAAACCTACACATTAGGAATTATCATCATTATGGTCACTGTCATTCCACATTACAGATGGGGAAAGAGGCTGAGAGAGGCTATGTAACGTGCCTAAAATGCAGCCAGTACATGATGGAGCCAGGATTTGAGCCCAGAGTCTAAGCTCTCAATTACAAATTGTGCCCAAAGTCAGCCAGCTGTGCAATGGCAAAGCTGATATTTGAGCAGAGAGATCTGTTCCCTGGTCCAGAGTCTTTCTTTCTCACCCTGCTTTACTGCCTGCATCATACTCCTCTTGATTCCTGGCACTTTCCGCCTCATTGTGCTGCCAGTGAGAACCAGAACAGGGAGGCTCTGGACTCCAGCACCGATTGAGGGTCCAGCCAAAGCAGGCACATGTTTCCTCTGGCTTGGCTGATTCCCAGCCTGCCTGAGCCCCTAAAGGCCGAATTCCTGGCCCAGGGCATGAGGGTGGGAAGAGGGTGCATGAGGCCACTTGTCCATTCTGCCTTCCCAGTTGGGCGAGGTCAGCGTACCCGGTTGGAAAGTGGTATGCGTCTAATTGCAGGGGGGGGGAGGCAGAGAGGATTAGCGCTCTTTAAATAGACACCAGAAAACTAAGAATAGCCTTGCTGCCGGGAAATTGATGGGTATTCCTGACCACTGGCCATCCCACCTAGTAGGTGCTCAATAAACGCGGGTGAACTACAGGAATAAACAAATACTGAAGATGGGTCATGGTGGGGGGGCCTTGGCCAGTGAGGCTGTGCTCTATATAAAAAGAACTTCAGACTTAGGTTATTTGGGTCTCCCTGCAGGCTGGAGACCTATGTTACTTTTACTTGTCTACTTTTGCTGTCTTGAGGCCAATGTCTTTTATATTGGGCCAGAAAAACAACAGACAATGAGAATGTCAGAGAAAGACAAATTCACTTTGCTGGTTGCCTGCTGTCCCACTAGGCTAGAAAGATGTGAGTTCCTTCCTTTTGTTCTATCATCATGACTTTAGTGTTCTCTGGAACACTTTGCAGATTCTAGTTCCTTGGAGCCTCAAGACATGAACCTCCAAATTTGTCATCAGACTGTTATCCATTCTCTGATACCGAGTTCCTAGGTCCTTCCTGAAGGCTAGCTACCTCTTTGTCTGGCTCAGAAGAATTGAGGTTGCCTTCCTGGCAGAAATTCAGCAACGCCACCTCTGGTAATTTATCAGATGAGCTGTGAGGTTAGGGGCAAGGAAGGTTTCCATGTACTGTGGGAAAGCCTACAGCAGTGTTTCCCAGGGTGTGATCTTCTGAACACCAGTCCTAAGAGATGTTCTTTCAGCCAACACATTTAGGAAAGCTGTTTATTGTATCTCCCTTTTGGAGATGCACAATGACCATTAGCATAGTAAAGGCTCTGCGAAGTCCTGCTGTGCGGCAACCTGTTTAGTTCTGTTCCATCCAGTGCTTCCCTGATCAAGGGACCAATTTTTGCCAGAAACATCTCTAAGCCCCACTGGTGAGACCCTGCCCAGGTGAGGACTACTTTTGCCCACTTGAAACTACTTTTGCCCACTGAAAACTACTTTTGCCCACTTGCCTGGACTGTGATTGCTGAGGGGGGAAGTCTCCAGAAAGTGACACTGTTTGCACTGCACAGGGAAGTGGCTCATCTGGGGATGCCAAACAGAATGGCTGCATCAGTGAGTGGGCCCTTTACAGGTGCTGGAAGAAGGAGGAGGAAGGGAGGAGTGACCTTCAAGGCCAAACATTGGCCAGATTTAAGGATCGATCTTCAGTCCGTGACTTGTGTTACAATCTTACTTGGCTCAGTTCTGGGCATGCTACAGATTTTTAAATCCTGATATCTTGTTTATACCATTAGGGGTTTTATGGAAGGTAACTGTAGCTGGTGTGAATGTGAGGTATTTATGACTTGAAAGTCCAGGGGAAAAGTACTGTGGAGAGAAGGTAATGGGCAGCTGAGGGGCTATACAATGTGTCCCTATCCTTGGTTCCCGCCCCCCTGGTCTTAGCCTGAATTCTCACTTCCTTGGCCTATGCTTCTCTTAGATGGACATTTTAATTTTTTTTTAATGTTTATTCATTTTTGAGAGACAGAGAGAGACAGAGTGTGGATGGGGGAAGGGCAGAGAGAGAGGGAGACATAGAATCCAAAGCAGGCTACAGGCTCTGAGCTGATGTGAGGCTCGAACCCACGAACCGTGAGATCATGACCTGAGCTGAAGTTGGATGCTTAACTAACTGAGCCACCCAGGCACCCCTCTTAGATGGGCATTTTAATCAGTTTATGGATGAGAGCATCTCTGAGAATCTGATTAAAGCTATACATACAAATTTCTAGGGTTTCTGACACCTTCCTGAAGGCCATCTATAATCATCTCCCATCCACCCAGTTCAGAACACTTGTCTTCGAAAATCACTAAGTCGATGATGATGTGTTAAAACAAAGTAAGAAACAAAACAAAACAAGAATAACCTAACTTAATCCAAAATTGTCTGAAAGTTAGTGGCACCGCAAATTCAACAGTTGCTTGGAATGTTTTGGTGCATGAACTCATTGTTGAATATTTTGCCTCAGTCCACACAGGATCTGAGTTCCCCAACTGGGATTCCATCTCCTAGTTCATGGTTCTGGGCTAACCAAGTATGGACACTCCAGCCTATGCAGCACATCGAGTATGTTCACATTTGTGCCAGAAGAGTCTTGGCTAGGGGTCCTGGGGGCTAGCATAGGGATATAGAAAAAGGGGTTGGTGCCCCCAAGGAATAGGGCCCCAGGCCTGGCTCTGCTCCCTCTGGCTGTGTGATTCTGGGTGAGTCACCTCCACTTTGAGGCCCCTTGATGCAGTTAATGAGAAGTCTTGGGTCCTGAGCCTTGACCATTCATTCAGACTCTAGCTTTCAAGGTATTTAAACAAGAGAGGGAAGGAAAGAGCAGGGTGGGGCTGGAGGAGGCAAAAGGCTGGGTGTTTGCCTAACCCACGCCCAGCTGTGGGTCTCCTGACTGACCCCCCAGCCCCTGCATCCTTAACTCTAGTTGGAAAAGCCCATGGAGCTGTGGCCAGACAGAGAAGCCTCAGGACGAAACTGCTTCCACCTGGGCCTGGAGAGAGGGAAGTGTCTGGCCAGAGAGAAGCAGGTAGGGCCAGGGGAGCGTGGGGAAAATCCCTGTCATGGGGCCATGACGCCACAGGCCAGGCGGGTAGAGGATCCAAGCCAGCGGGGTCACTTGGCCCCTGCCACTCCTCCTCGCCCCCTCCTTCATAATTTCCTATTTCCTGCCTCCTTCTCCTCTGACACAGTTATAAATAACCTCCAAGGCTGGCCTCTGGGCTTCAGCATAGGTGTGCCAGAGGAAAGTGGAGGGGACGAAGGTGGAGCCGGGTCCTGCCACTTAGCCAGAGGGTCACAAGGTTTCAGGTTGCTCCGGGGAATTTTGTTTTCTTGTTTTTTCCACTCATGAGTGAGGTAGTGAAAGAGGAAATAATCTGTGTTGGCTTGAGGAGGCTTGACCTCCCTTGGGCCGGTGCTGGGTTACGCCTGCAAGGAGCTGTCTGTCTGTAGGCTGTAGATGCCGGGGCCACAGGGCTTGGAGAGGCTTAAAGAGAAGGCATCTCAGGATACTCAGAGGGCTGGGTGCCATGTTGGCAGGACCTGTAGCCTCCTTCCCAAGCCCAGCCTGGCCCCATGTGGGAGGCCAAACACGCAGAAATCTGTGTCCCAATTTCTACTTTCTTCCTCAACCATCAGCCACGTCATTCATTATGAACACCAGGCACGGGGCCTCCATCACCATCATCTTCCTATCTGGCTGCCTCCTGCCCTGCTGGGCACATGGTTTCCCTGACTGTGTAAAGGTCCCATGAAAACATTTGCTCTGGGCACACCCATTCCTTGAGCAAAGATTTATTGAGTATCTACTATATACCAGGCACAGGGAGAGGTACTAGGGTCACACAGGTGAATAGGCCAATGACCCATCCCAAGGCTGCAGCTTGGCCTGTTTCCTCTTTGCTGTGGCTCTGCCCTCCCTTCCCCGCAGCTCCAGGTTGGACAACTGAAGACATGCAGGACGCATGCTCAAGGGCCCCCATTTCCCACCACATCTTTTGTTTTCAGAAAACAAACAAAAAAAGGGGTTTCTGGAGCAGCCAGTGTATCAACTCTCTTGTAACCCACTCATTGCCCACCTTTCTCTTCTGCCCACGGGCCCATGGAGAGTTCTTGCAACCACGCCACAGTGGTTTTCTGTGGTACCCATCTGACCATGTGGCTTCCTTAGAAACCATAAACTTATTTTTTTTTCTGGATCCCAAGAGCACTGGACCTTAGAGGTATTTTTTGGGGTGGTGTGGGGTGCAGGCTGCTCACACCTAGAGGGGTGCCTTTTCTTCATTCTCATGAGGTACAGGGTACGTGTTGCTCCTGGCTTAACAAGGGCAATGAATCAGACCTCTTTCCTGGCCAGGCCCTCTCTGAGGCTGGCTCTATGCCCAAGGCCGTCCTCATTCCTTCTGAGCATGACCACATGTCATTCCCCAGTCTTCCTTTCTTTCTCCACTGTGTGTGTGTGTGTGTGTGTGTGTGTGTGTGTGTGTGTGCACATACACACACACGCACACGCATGTGTCTGCTCTGCCTGTAAGCCCCATCCACTGCAGACCCTGGCACTACCTGGTGGCCGGAGAAAGCTGAGGCCGGGGACAAGGCCTGGCATAAGGGACCAATGGGTATCTAGCTTGTTGACTTTTTTTTAATCCACCCCATTTACTTTTAGGATAAGAGATGGTCTCCAGAGTCAGCCTGAGATTTCCTGACTCTTATTTCATTGGAACAGGCTTGCTTAGAGATGAAAACAGTCCCCAGAGAGTTCAAGTCCTGGCATCACCAGGACCTGGCTACCTCCAGGTGTCAGGAGGCACCTGGGACCAGGTTAGGAATGGATTTTGGGGTTTGGGTTCTGTTCTGGGGTAGAAATCACAGAAGCTTGCTCACACCTATTTGTAATCCAGGGCTGTAGATGCTGGTTCTTGGAAGGAGGAAAGGAGGCTTCCTGCTTACTTGCTGGATGAGAAGTACTAGGTGAAGGTTTAAGAGGCTGAACGGGTTTTGCCAGACACTGCTAATTAATTCTCTCACTGCTCATTTTATGGATGATAAAAGGAAAGGAGAGACACGTTAATTGGCTTGGAGGTCCTGAGCCAAGCATGACCAATCTGAGAAATCCAGGTGACTTCACGCTTTTCCAGCTTTCAACCCTACACTAGAGAATTTCGTATTTCTGAGCACGAAGAAACCTTCCGTAGGGCTGGTTGGACAGACAGTGGAAGGCGTTAGAAAGAGATGGAAGTTGAAGTCAAATAGACTTGAGGTTGAATCTCAGCTCTGCCTTTTACTCATGGGATAAGTTTGATCACAACGTAAATTCTGAGTCTTGGTTTTCCCAGCTGCAAAGGGGAAGAACCCCATTTACAATGCAGGGAAGATGGGTGAGCCCCGTCAGCGGTACCTGGGCTCTCAGCAAATGCTGAGCTAAAGCTGAATTTGAAAAGCATGTTCTTTACTTTTCAATGAAGAGCTGCTCTCTCTCTCTCCTGCAAACCACTGAGATGTCATCAGTGCTATGCTAATAAAAACTGAAGCCAAATACGTTGGTGTGGCTCTTCATGGAGGTAGTTTATATAAATGGGTATAATGAAGAGATCAAAGAAAGGCAAATGACTTGGTGAATGGAGAGAAAATGGGGTGGAGACCTCTGCTCTAGTCTTAAAGCTAGTTCTGAGATCAAAGAGTTAAGAATGTCAGACAGATCAGATGGAGAAACAGAGGCCCAGAGAGGTGAGGCCCTTCCCAGGGGCCACAGGGCTGACTGAGGAGTGGGAGGCAGCTTCCAGTGATCACATTTCTGAGCCAGGTATCTCACTGCCCCATGGAGTCCCTCCTGTCACTCTATGCCCCACCCAATGGAGGGACACTTTGGGGAGAAAATTGGAGCCTCATGTGGCCCCCCAGCACTTTGGAGCCCCTCCTGCCTGTCCTTTCCTTGACTGCCAGCATCTAGTTTGTTTCGTGTGCTGATGTCTTTAGGGATTTCTGGATAGGGTCCCCGGACTGGGCACAGTGGTGTGGGGAATCCAGGCACTTGTACTGTCTACCCTCATAGAGTTTGGTCTCTCACCTTCACGCTACTGATGAGAAAAGCAACTGGTGTAGCCTCTTTGGTGGAAAATGTGGCCTTGAGAATCAAGAATCTCAGAATTGTGCATACCCTTTAACCTGCAGTCTCATTTCTAGAGATTAAGTCCAAAGGACTAATAAAGCAATGGGGTCCATGGCTGCGTTGTTCATCCTGCACACACACAAAGGATTAATCTCAATGTCTATCATAAATGGATTGCTTAAATTATGGTGCCTTCATACAGTGGACAACTGGGTAGCCATAAAATAGCTTGAAGTAGTCCCTAAATATTTATGTGGGAATATTTCCATGCTGCTGGGTAATAGAAGACAGTTTTGGGTAACAGAAGACAGTTAAAAAAAAGGTATGAATATGAGTACAGATGTATACAAGAAAGTCTGAATGTCTATATGCCAAATATCAGCCCTCATTACCTCTCAGTTGTGGGATCTGGGGTGGTTTTAATTCTGACCAGTATTTTCAGGAAAATGAAATTTCACAATGGTGACACATTATTTTTATGAGATAAAAAAAAAAAAAAAACAATGGTGGGAAAGTAAGGACTCAGCTGATCCCCTCGACTGGGTCTAGAGTACTGCTGTGGGAAGCCAGTAGCAGCCTGCCCCTTTCCTGGGTGCTCACCTTTGGCTCCTGGGGGTGGGGGCCACTCTGTCCTCATGGGTTCCCTGGAAGCCCCTACCGCTCATCTGTCCTGCTTTCGGGGATCTGTGCTGGATTTCCCCATGTCTCTGGGTGACCTGCAGTGGTGGTGGGAGCAGGGCTGCTGGCACTCGCCAAAGGGGATGTGGGAAGGGGGTGTTCCCATTGTGGGCTATGGGCAGGGTGGGTTTCCTCTACTTCTCTTCTAAATAGATGCGCCAGATCTGCACCTGGGGGTTTGCCAGAGTGTCAACCTCTGAGAAACCAGGATGCAGTGGACCCTCCCTGTCCCAGTCCAGAAACAGCAAGGGTGCCATGGGCTGGCACAGAGCTGGCCAAGCGTGGCAGGGTGGGGTCTGGGACCGGCTGAGCGACCACCAGCAGGAGGAAGAGTTGGAGGGAAGGAGAAGCATCACCAAGAGAAACTTGGGCCATAAGGGCTGGGCTCTGGACATGCAGCCTGGTGACTGGCTGAGGCCAGAAGAGACTTGCTAGGCTTTCAGGGGCAGGGAGTGAATGGTCCACTCAGAGGGAAAAGAAATAATGAAATCCTCCATTGTCCGTGGGATCTTAGGCAAGTCACTTTACCTCAGAGCTCCCATCTCCATACCTAGGAAATTGGTGTCCCTATAGTCCTGTGTGCAAGGTGATGGTAGGGGAAAGTCTTCTGGCACCTATGGATGTAGAGGTAATGGAGAGATGCCTTAGGAAGTCACCACATAGGCAAAAAGCTACATTTAGGAAGTCTGAGAGCCCTTCAATCCCTCTAAAATACAGTGCTATCTTTCAATAATTCCATCTGAGCCAGCTCTTCCTTCAGCATTTGCACGAATCACCATTCAGCCTCGGATAGAGGGGCTGGGTTGTTTCTGGAGGAATGGGAGGGAAGGACACAACCTAAGATAATCACTTGTTGTGTCTCTGAATTCCTTGGCCATACAGGGTCTGCCACCACTGAGGCAGAGGATCCCTGGCAGAGCTCACTTAGAAATCAGGGGTGGGAGGAACTGGCCAGACCTTTTAAAACTGAGAATAGGTATTATATATATATATATATATATATATATATATATATATATATATATATATATATATATATATTTTCCAATAAAATATATTTAAGTTATGCCAAACAGAATCACTGAGTTCAGACTGGTTAAAGGTGTGCATGTATGGTGTAAATTCCCTGTACACATATAGAAGTTACTTTTATTAGTTGAATGTGTTATTCTCATAGCTTTTTTTTTTTTTTTACAAAAAACATTCTGATCTGTTTCCTCTCCTTTCGATGTCATTCTTTTGCTTCAGGACCAGTGTCTGAGGCAAATGCCTTTGATACTAAGCACAGAGAAGGGAAGGCAGTTTGCATTCACTCTTTGACGAAAAGGGATGCCCCCTACCCGTACAGCATACTAAAACTGCCCATTACAAGCGAGACCTTTTATAAGTAGAAAGGGGCACATAGAGGCAGGAAGAGACCTTGTTTGGGGAGGAGGCTTTGACTAGTGACTTTATGACATAAAAGATCGGACTCCTCTTGGTCCTGCCTGTCCTGGGATGTTTACTCAGACCTTGTAAAAACTGAAATAGCAGCCTGGGTCCAGTAAGGCAGAAAAGGGATGGAACTCAGGCAAACAGAATTTCTTTCAGGCTTGATCACCAGCTGGCCTAGGTGGGGTAGGAACAGGGGCTGTGGGTGGGAGGATGTTGCGGGGGGGGGGGGGCGGGTAGGTAGGAGTAAGTTGTAGGAAACTGCCCAATGCTTCATCAGTTACGCTTAGTGCAAAACTTAGGTGTTTCCAGAGTAGCTACCTGGCTCGTGAGTGGAAGGATCTGCTGACTTGGATTCAATTAATATTAAAATGACAGGTTTAAAAAGTGTTGAAAATTCTAGATCCATAGGAAATGATCAGGAAAGTATGCTAAGATGTATGATGGATATGATAATGTGTTTTTGGATGTATGTGTATACGAACATTTATATATGTGTATGCTGTAGGTAAACAAACACACAAGGATGTTTATCACAGAGTTATTTATGAAAAAGTCAAACAAACTGCTGTGTGCCTATGCAATTGAAAATAATGCAGCTATTCAAGGGAATGAGGCAGAACTATATGAACTAACAAATTAGGAGTGAAAAAACCCAGGATCGCCAACAAGTATGTTCTATACGAATGTGACCCTATTATATATTACAGGGATATGTAAGCACAGAAAAAGGTCTTGAAGGTGACATATGAGTACGAAGCATAGTTATAAGTGGGTAGTAGGAATTTAGGTAATTTAGACAATTTTTTTAAAATGCAGTTTTCTTTTTTTAAGCACTTTTTTCTCCCAACTTACTTTTCTTTTATATATACATTCTTATATGTATGTATTTCTTATATTTACATATATATATACATATGCAAATGTTTGTTTATTTTTGAAAGACAGTGAGAGAGAGAGCATGTAAGCAGGGGAGGGGCAGAGAGAGAGGGAGACAGAGGATCAGAGCCTGATGCGGGGCTTGAACTCAGAAACGGTGAGATCATGACCTGAGCCGAAGTCGTACACTTAACCTACTGAGCCACCCAGGTGCCCCTCCCAACTTACTTTCCTTAAGTAAAGTTGGATTACTTGTGTAAAAAAGAAATAACACAAGAAAATAAAAATCATAGAGAAAGTCCCAGAAAGCAAAAAGGTAGAGTGTGGACCAGGAAATGCAGTAAAAAAAAGACACTTTGATCTCATTTTGTCAAATTCCAGCTGTGAGGCCTTAGATTTCCACATCGCTCCTCTAGAGAGGACAGAGAATTGAGGTTCTGAGAAGTTAACAATTTTTTTTTTTTTAACTTGACACTTGGTACATGTCACCCTGTTAATTATTCTCTTCTGTGAGCTTCCTGGCACTTTAGATAGTATTACGTTTTAGCTGGAATGCAATTTCCTGTGCATCTTCAGATGCCCCAAACATTTACTAAGCACTGTTCAGTCCTAAACCTGTCACTGGGAAGAAGCCCACGAGTGAATGGAGCCAGGCACTCAGCCAGGCTTTCTCACGTTTGCTGTCCCTACGACAGCCTTCAGAGGCTGCTGCTGCTGCTGGACTTTGTGTCTTAATGACGACTGAGGAAACCTAGAGGCAGAGATGGGATTTGGATCCACACCTCCGGCTTCCAAGCTGGTGCTCCAAACCCCAGCAGAAGGAAGTGGGCTGGAACCCATCCCGCTTTCAAGCCTGTTGCTGTGAGCGCTGGGATGCGTTCTCTCGGGTGCCAGGGCTTGGCTGACCATGGTCCTTGCAAGGGGCCACTCTGAAATAAAAAGCCCCTCAGTGAACGAATCTCCCTTTCTTTTGCTCTTTCCTTCCCGGTCTTGACAAGTGGGGCCAGGAGAGATGAGCTTTTGCCAGTAATTCAGCGAGTGAGTTTGCGTGGAGTGTCAGCTTCGCCACATTGCTGGGTATTAGCTTACCGCCGTCCGGCACCAGCAGCAAGAGCAGAGCCAGGCGTGGCTCCGGGTTTAAATATGTGAATTCATCTGGGCCTGGACAGCTGCATAGCTCAGGCAGGGAAGAATCTGCCGCCCTACCCTGTTTCCTTGAAATCCATACAGGAACACAGTTCCAAATAGCTGGTGCCAGGCTCTGCAAGCTTCTACTTGTAGAAGTGGATTGAAAAACATGGGAGGATACGTACCTCCTCCCGTGCCTCTGGACTTCTCTAGGTGTCAGCATGAATCTCATGGGAACCTTACAGTAACCTTGGGTGGTGGGCAGGGAAGGGGTGATTGTGACTGGTATGAATTCCCTTGCTTTCACTCCAGCCACCCCCCTCCAGTCCATTCCCAAAAAGCAGAGTGACCTTTTCAAAATGTCATTCAGATCTCAGCAATGCTCTTCTCAATGCCTTTCTCAAAGCTTCCCAGCTCCTTACATGAGTTCTAGAAGGCTCTATGGGATCTGGCCTCTGTCTCCTCTTGCCCTGCTCTGGCTACATTGGCCTTCTACCTGTTCCTTGAATGCTCCAGTCTCCAAGTCTGTCCCTATCTCACAGCCCTTGAACCTGCTGTCCCCCTCTCCCTGGAACACACTGTCCCCAGATTTTCACTGGCTGGCTCCTTGTCATCATGATGGTGTCACCTTGACTGTCCCCTTCCCAGAGAGGCTTTCCCTGGCTACCCTATCTTAAATATCACCACCCACTAACACCAATCCTATCATCTTTTTTCTCCTAGCACCTGACATCAAATTGGGTATTTGTTTATTGTTTTGATGCCTTGTACATCATTACTTAAGCACCAAGAGAGTAGAGACATCACTTGTCTTACTGCTTAGAATATGTTTGCAACTCTAATATTTGTTAAATGTATGAATGAATCCCTTTGCTAGACAAGGAAGTTGAGGCTCAGACTGCTGAAGGGTCTTGTCCCAGTTTACCCAGCTAGTGACTAGCAATGCTGGACTCCAACTTAGCTCCTATGTTCCAGCCTACAGTGGGTGAAACCCAAGAAGGAAAGTTCTTCCAGGGCCACTTAGGAGCAGACAGCCTCTCAGGGCAACATTCTTTTATGTTGATGTGAAGCAGCAGATCTTTCAGGGCTACAAGCCTCTGGGAGATTCTGCCATCTGTCGGTTGATGTGTTAGAGAGCCTCAGAAGGAGGTCAGCAATCCAGCCACTTGCCAAATGGTGCCCATCCAGGAAGGAAGGACCAGAATTTAAAGAAACTTTTCCTGCCCATCTAGATAAGTTTTCTTGACCACAGAGAGGGGCATATGGACTCACAGATTTTTTAAGGACCTTTATTCAATCTCTTTGCTTCCCAGTGACGGGGAAGTAACTTGCCCAAAAGGCTACCCCATGACTTAGTGGTCCAGGTGGCCAGAACCAAGGTGTCCTGACTTAGCCAGACTTCTTGTCTACCCGCTTCAGACTTGCTGGGGCTGGCCCTGGGACAGAATACATCACCCTTCCGTACACATTGCTTCCATGTGTTTGGCTCATCACACTGGATTGAGCCTTCCCAGATTGAACACTGGGGCCAACAAAGGGGAGTGGTGTTGGGGCCAAAGTGTCCATTGGCCAAGTTGGAGGGAGACAGTCACATAAGGAAATTCACACTCTTCCTATCTTATTAGGGGTCCCCATGATGGGAAAGTGGAGGAAAAAAATAAGGCTCTCTGAGGCAAATCAGTCCTTACTGGCCCACTGCACCAGAGGTAGCCTTGGGGATAGGAGGAGACCACTGACTTGCTCCCTATAGTGGACTTGAACTGGCGTAAAGGACCAACTGAAACTGGCACCATTTCCACCTGCCAGAGTGTACTGCTGAAGAAGAGGGGGCAGGGATAAAAAAGGAACTGCTAAATACAGCTTGGCACTGCTTAGCAGCCCCTACCACCAATACTGACTCCAGTCCCAACCCAGAGAGGCACAAGTTATGTTGAACATTAAAACCGGTACCCTCTTTGATCTGAACCTTCCTTTCTTGATCATCCCTGGTGGTTCAAAGAATTCCCCCAGCTTACTGTTCCTGGTAGTGCTGAAAGAATACCCATAATCGTTACCAAACAGCGGACGGAGCAAGGAAACATGCCCCCTTTGCCCCACTGGCTCCCAATTGGCACTTCATTATAACAGGATAGGAGGGTGTCCCTGGCACTTCATTTATACACACACGTAGGTTTGCTGCTTGATCTGGGGTTTGATGGGTGCTAACGAGATGCTCCCTCTAGCCAGCATGCTCACCATGGCAGGGCCGCCTGCCTCCTGTTTCATGAAGAACAGCCCTGGTTTCCATCATATCCTAATTGCACTGCATCTGGCCTTCACTCTACCATGCCCCCCCTCCCCCCTCAGAATGCTGGCTTCTGGCTGTTCCCTCCTCCGGCCAGAACAATGCCGGGCTCTGGCCGCTGACCCAGACCCGGGCAGGCCTGCCAACTCCATGGCTCTCAATCCTCACTTTGCACATCAGGGCCGGCTTCCCATACCCATGGCCTCTCTGCAAGGAAGGTTAGGGAGGGTTACCCACACGCTCTGACAGACCACTTAGGGCCCATCCAAACTCTCCTTGTCCCTGGGTAGAACGGGACCAAGATGTGATCCTGAAAGGCTTAATTATTTATTAGCATTTCTAGCAATGTCTCCTCTCCCTGTCTCTTGCACTGCTCTGGGGTGTTCATTCCACTTGGACTGATACCAGTTAATGTCCTTCGCTTCAACCTGACCTGAAATTGCAATGCCCTGAACAAGAGTAAGTGGGGCAGCCGACACTTCACGAGGGGAGAAGGTTGGCAGCCAGGCCGGGAGCTTGCAATGCCCCATATGGGTCCCAGCTAGTACTTTGCATTTTCTTTTCTCTCTTCTTGGAACTGCTTTGTTCTCCTACTGCCCTCTAGCTTCTTCACTGCCTTGGGAAAGGGGTGGGGGCTGTCATGAAATAATAATCATCACCACTGTTTATTGAGAGATTACTGTGGGTGTCTCACTTTTGAGGCAGGGATGATCACATCTCCAGTCTCAAGCCTAATAGGGGTTAAATGATTTGCCTGAGAATCTACAGCTTGGACAAGTCAGAGCTGAGATTCAACCCCAGCTTCTTTGGTGCCCAAGTCCTCATGTTCTTGGCCACTGCATTGTGCATCCCTCTTTCACAGAGAACGTGGCTTGGCTCAACCCTGGAACCCTTGAGAAGCTGCCTTTGACCTTTCTTATTCGGTCCCCTCAGCACCAATCATGCACACTCAGATGGGAGTTGAAGGAACTCCCAGTGGAAAACACCAGAGGGACCTGCGAGGCCCCCACAGCTGTGTGTTTGCCCTCCCAAGGCCTGGAATCCCACAGCCACTTCCTGTACCCCGGCCTGGAAAGCCAGTCACACGGACCAAGAGTATATCTGCCTTGCACTTCTTGGTGGCCTCTGCTTTCCCCGATGGATTCTGCAAGGTGTTTCCTGTAGATCTTGCTGACAGTCTTTGTTGGCACGTAGCAAAATCCGTCCAGAACATCACGATCTGCTGGCTTCAGCCTGGACCAAGTTTTGTTTTTGTTTGGCCTTAAAAAAATCCTTCCCCCTCTCCCGCCCCCCCAACCAGGAGCATGGGGGTAGGAGGGAGGAGAAGGCAAATGAAGGTAAAAATATTGACAGAGTGAAAAATATTGACTATTACTTCTGTTTCAAAGATGGAAACCTCTGGGGCTGGGATGCGTTTTGGCAAGTTCAGGTTGGGCTGTGGTTGAAGTTTGGGATCAAGGTGGCAGCCTTGCCTTTATGCCTCAAAGTATACCCTTCAGGAGGTAATGGGGGCCAAGCCTGGGAAGAAAAGAGAGATCCCTCCTGTTTTAAAACTCAGCTTTTTCTGAGGAGCTCAAGGAGCATTTGAGATAAGCCATCCAGGGATGACAGGCGCAAAGGGTGCCCTGTCCCAGAGAAGTGGAGGTGACTGGTTTCGAGTTACTCAGAGCACTGGAGTGGGCTGCAGAATCAATGTAGCTCTTCCATCACTGTCTTAGCTGCTGTTAAACTAACTCATCAGGGCAAGGGTGGCTGGATTTTATCTTCAAGCATATGGCATATCCCCACTTGGTATGTGTCAGGTTATTAGAGCATAGTCCCTATGGAGATGCCATTTTATTACCTCGGATTAATATACAATCGGGGGATTACAGACAGAAGCCCTCTGCTTGGCATTCTTTAGAACTTTCCTGTAGGTAGATATGGGGACATGCCGAGCAGGGGACCCAACCTGGCCAGTAATGTCCAGTGCTCCCATACACTGTGCTGTAACCACTGAGATTATCCCAGGTTTGTTTAAATGTGGGAAATGAACTCTTAGCTGGACTGCCAGCCTCAAAAATAGGCTGCTGCTGCGGCTGCTGCTGCTGCAGGAACAACAGCAACAACAGACAGTGGCTGATCAAGAAAACAGATGGCTTGCTCAAGCTGTCCAGCTGATGGACCAGGTGGGGTGACTGAGGAGCCAACTGTGTACTTGCTGCTGTTGCCAGTTTGGGCAACTGCAAATCAGACAGACAGACATCAGGAAGGCGCTTATGACAGAAGACCCTTAAGACAGGGCCAGAGGAGGCACCTGAAGCACCTTAATCACTTATTTAAGTTTGATTAACTTTTCAGAGATGTGATTGGAGACCCAGAACACAGGGAGAACATGACCTTCTGGATCATTGCTGATGAAGAGAAAGTAGAACTTGGGGGAAATATATGAAGGAGAAGGGCACATAACCTGAGACCTTTAGGTTGTAAGGAACCCTAGAACACATCCAGTGCAACTTCTCCATTTTGCAGCATAAAAAACTAGGGCTTGAAGAGGGAAGTGATTTGTCAAACTCCTAGCAAATGGATAGAAAGGAAAACCAGAAAGAAAACCCAGCTCCCACCTCCTGGCCCAGAATAACCTCCTACTACTCAATACTTTCTATATAATAAGACTCTTTTTCCTAAGAAACCTCTTTTACTTCCAAACCCAAATAAGTACCATTATTTAGTGGAGTAGGTAATTTATTAAATCATGTCAAAGCTGAAAGACAGAATCTGTTTTGAAAATACTAGGGGTTCTCATGGATGGTGGAAGTGTCTTAGACTGCACTGCCAGCAGTAAAAGGATCCAGAGGGAGGACGGTGAATCTCTCTCAACTTTGTACGCTGGGCAGCACCCCCCAGGAAACTTGCATTCATCCCCACCAACAGATTAGAGAGCTAAGGGTCCCCAGTGAAATGAAGATGGAAGGAGGCTTGGGACCGTGTGTCACAGTGGGGAAGGGACCATCAACATTGATGAAAATATTTATTCTGCAGATGGTTTAGGGAACATGACCATACTGTTCAAATACCTCATTTTGTGTAAGCCTAAGATGTCAACCGGTTGAGGGAAGGCCACAGAGAGGAAGTATGAAGAATTTTGGTATAGTCAAAATATGGCTCAACATGGAACAAGCTGACCTGGCTCATAGATGTTTGCATAGTTGCCAGATTAATCCTGGGCTGGGACTGTAGAAGAAATTCAGGGGAGGTTATACTGAGTGGCTGTGAAGATCCCACTCCACCTAGATCCTCAAGCCTGCAAACTGAGACTGTCCCACCGCACTGAAGTCAAATGTGTGCTCTGGAAAGGAGATAGGACCCACTGGGGAAAAGAAGCAGCTCCAGAGTCAGGCTCCCTGGACCGGCATGCTGGGCCCAACACTTCCTAGTTACATGATCTTGGAAAGTCACTTACTCTCTACATGCCTCAGTTTCTATGAGATGGGGCTAATGACAGCGTTTACTTTATAAGGTTTTAATGAGGCTCAAATGGAATAATCCATGTAAAGCATTTGGCACTGAATGTGCATAGTAAGTGCTTGCTAGATGATGGCATCTACTATAATTAATGACATCCTTAGAATCAGCATTATAGTCAATGACAGCAGTATTTTTATCAATAGGGAAAGGTGGGCACTGCCCCCAGTGACCATTCCGCTTTTTGTGGCAATGTCTGGCCAAATGTGTTAATCTCTGATATTCTCATTACTTATTCTCTGAGAGCATGGATAACATGTCCCTGTTGGCTCTGTGTTATTCCAGTTGGGAACATCTATGGGCACTGGTTGAGGCTGTGCTTCAGAGACTATTTCAGCCCACCTTTCAGTATGAGCTTTCCGTGGACAGACTAAGAAGCTCGGGGTCACAAGCGGTCACTCTGCAAAGCCCTGCCAGCCCTCAGATGTACGGCAGAAGTGGTCAGGGGTGGTCGTTTGTGCTGGGAATGCTCTGCAGATGCTCTGTGGCATGGAAACTGGCCTTGCGGGCCCCCCAGCATGCAGCAACAGGGCTAGCTATTGCCAGGCACAAGCACTGTTTATCTGGCCAGACATCTTCAGAGGAGGAGAGCTGTGGAGTGCAGCCGGACCCCTACTCTGTCGGGAGAGGCGCACTCTGGGTGGTTCTAGAACCAGAAAACATGACTCGAGTCTGGTCTGGTGCAGGGTGCCATCCCAGCAGCTGGATAGGGGTCCCCACAAGATGTGAAAACTGCCTTTGGGGTCATCTATGTTCCTAACAGTGTTAGGAGCATTGGGCTCACAGGCAACTCTGTTAGGAGGGAAGGAGCCTGCACATTGGGGAGTAACTGGGAGGATAAGGGAAATCAGGGCTTGGGTTTATTTTGGAAAACTTGTGTTAGGTTGTTTCCATTTTCATTATTTTTCATCTTCATAAATATAATAATCACCTTTTTTCAGAATGAGGGAAATGAGGCTTGAAGAGTTGAACCATCTTGCCCAGCTGGGATGAGTCAGTGGGCTGGGTTCAGAAGTCCATTCTCTAAGACCCCCATGAGCCTGTGTATGGCCAGTGTAAGGTTATCAGAACTGGACCAAGCAGGGTATTGGGGGGCTGAGGATCCCGGGTACAGAGAAGCAGCATCTTTGTCTACAGACCCGGATCATGAGACAGTCATGAAAAGTCCCCCCATTGAAGCTCCTATCACCCAGGAAACTTGACATTTGCTTGGGTTAGGATGAGCTAATGGGCTTCTCTGCTCTTGCCAGTTGGGGTCTCCATGGTCCATTAGCTATATGACCTCTCACACTCCAGACTCAGTTTGACTGTTATGGCCTTGCTTAGCTTCTTTCCACTGCTTAGAATATCCCCCTTCTTTTCTTTCCATGTTCAAACCTCAACACATTTCTTCTTGGTCAGATCATGGTAATAGAATTGGCCTTGGACAGCTGCAGCTAGATACAGTGGGCGCAGCAGTTGTGCAGGAAAGGAAGATGGAGTTGGAGGCTCTTGAGAGGCAGTCAGTGGGTGCCAGGGTGGAAAAGACCTCTTTCTTCACCCAACACCTATTTACTGAGCACCTACTACATTCTAGGCACTGTGTGAGACAAAACAAGTCATGACCCCAGTCTAGTGTGTAATGCTGGGAAATGACACATTATTCAACTGAATTCACAAACAAACTTACAAACTGGGGAATATGAGACTATCTGGCAGGAGTCCTGTTCTAGTCTGATGTTGAGGGAAGGGCAGGGAAAGCTTCCTCTGAGAAAGTGTCCTTTGACTTGAAATGTGAAGGTTGAATAGGAGTTGCTAGGTAAAGAGGGGCAGAAGAAGCTCTTATGCAGAGGGAATGACATGTTCAAAGGCCCTGAGGCTTTGCACTTGAGCAGAGTTAAACCAGAGCTGCCAATCAGGTGTCCAGTAAAATTCACTTGTTTCCTCTTTGTCACTCTCCTTGGTTCTAAGGCCTGTGCTCTCTACCCCTAAACCATGGGGCTTTAGGCTGATTGCTGGACTTCTCAGTTTTGGGGAGTTAACCTCACCTCAAGGTTCTCACCATTTATGGCTTATGTGAGTCCTCGATAATTAAGCCTTGAGAATTTTCCTTTACTCTGCATTTCTGATGCATTGGACTTGGCTAATTGTTTCAGATTTACAAAATGTCAAGTAGTAGGCAGGCTGGCAGGGCATATGTGGATTTAATTTCTGGCTGTGTGACCTGCGACACGTTTCTTACCTATCCAGAGTCTTGTTTTCTTGGTCAACCCAATGGAAACAGTGCTTTTGCAAGTTAGTTTTAAGCATTGGCTATAATATTTGGATGGTGTGTCTGTTTTGCTTACTGTGTGTTTCCACCACCCTGACACAGTGCCTGGCACATAATAGTCACTCAAGAAACATTTACTGAATGTGTGAGAGGCTCAGGCACCATGGACTACGTTAAGAAGGTGTTCCACGGGCAGGCAGTCTTTTCCTTTTTACCACTGACACCATTTCCTATGACACTGTCAGGTCAGGGCAGGCCTTTGGAAAATACCAGACATAAGCTTTGTAATTCTGCTGTTACCTACTTTGACCAAAGAGGGCAGCCGTCAGCATTCTTCACTTTATTTTCTTAAAACAAAGGTTGGCTTCCTTAAAAGGCACTTGTATCTCATCTCCAGCCATCCCTCCACACTCTCAACATTAGCTACCTTTGATAAGTGCCTCTGGGCTTGAAGATCTATAGTCTGGCCTTGTTCTTCTTCATATCTGTTTTTGCTTGAGTGCCCACTGGAAGGTCCTGAGCTGACTGGAAGGTTCTGAGTAAGCGGAGCAGAGGAGAAGCAGCGGAGACTGCTTTCGAAAAGAGCCTCTGAGCTGTGTCCACCTGGTGTCCACAGTCTTCCTGGCTGAAGTTAGGGAAGTTAAAGAGAGAAAGGGGGAGTCTTGACTGTTTTAAAAGCTACCCAAAGGGTAAGTTACAAATGTACCACGTTCCTTTTGGCATCTGTGCTATATAATCCCCGGAGACAGAGAGTGGACATTACTTCTTATTCAAACCACAACAAAGTCCCCCACCCATCCTCGCTGCATTTTGAGAACAGATTTGCTGTCTGTCTGCAAAGACACATCTGCAGGTCTGCTGTACAAACGAGTGAAGAAGTCCTTTTGCTTAACAGTTCCTTGGGTTTCCTACTCTTGGACCTATCCTGGAGTCCCTCGGCTCTCCTAGCAAACAAAATCCCAATTAGTAGAAAAATAAAATACTACAGACAGCTCCTGAGATGTTGCCAGCTGTTCTGGTCTCACAAAAATGACCTGACCTGAAAGCTCTAAGTTCTGAGAACCATTCGTCGGCACGGTATTTTTCTGGGCACTGCTTCAAAGGGGCCATGGTTGAAGACCAGGCTGCTATTCTGGTGGCCTCTTGTGTGGGATAAAGTTTCCCATGGGCCCCTGGGGAGGGCTGGAGAGATCAGCAGGGGGTGTTCTGAGCACCCCTGACCTGTGTGTGCCTGCATGACAGTGAGCAGGTCAGTGCCTCTGAACCAAGTAGAGTAGAGCTTTCTAGAGGTCATCATGCCTCCTAGGCTCTGGCACATGCTGAGCTGAGCCAGTCAATACACCCAAGGTAAGACCTCTGGGAGAAGTTAAGGGGCTTGGAGGGGGATGTTGGAGGAGACAGGGATTCCTTAAATCTTAACTCTGAAGATCAGAAACAGGATGTGAACTGGAATTGGACCATTGGTGGGTCTCAGGCAAAGTGGGGCAAACAAGGCCTGGACTTGTTTCTAGGGGTTTCTTGTGGCTTTGGCACCCTCCAATCAGCTGACCAGTCGGGCACCCATTTGGGCAGATATCATCCTAAGGGCTGTTGGCAGGGACAAAGTGATGAGTTTATCACTCCCCACCTGAGAAATGTCATGTGTTGGGGCAAGACCCAGCCTATATAAAGTTGGGTATCCCTGCCTACTCTTGGCTTCCACTGTTCCCCTGCCCCTTGTCACACACTCTGTTTTCTGTTTCTCTGATGGGCTAGGCTGTCCAGCCCCCAGGCCTTTGCCTCTGCTCCCTCCCCCATCTGAAGACCTTTTCACTCTCTTTCTCTCAGCTGACTTGTGATTTCTCAGATCCCAGCTTAGGCAGGATGTCTCTCTACAACACGCATCTATATAGCACCACCAGGGTCTTACCTAGGGAGTAAGCACCAGCTTAGAAGGAAGAGGGTGTTTCTGTGGTCTGGGCTTCTAAATGGCTAGTAAGGCAACTTCTGCTACCAAAGTGCTCACCAAGCATGATTAAAATGGCTGAGGCTTTGCTCCACAGGGGGTGATCAGGAAGGGAATGTCAGCACCCCAATGCACAGAAAGTGCCTAGCTTGGTTGGGTGTGTCTGATACATGCTCCGGTGGCTCCCTGGGCTATAACCATTTATCTTCTTATCTTAAGATAGAAATAAGCTTCTTGAGGGTAGGGCCTTGTCCACCTGCTGACTACTGGATCCCCAAGACATAGCACAGGATCTGAGGCATGTAGTCAAACACTTGTGAAATAATGGTGAATGAGTGAATTAATTCTAAGTACTCATGTTAGAAGGAGGAAAAGGAGGGGGAGGGAGGAGGAGGAAGGAGAAGGAGGAAGGAGGAGGAGGAAGGTCAGGGAGGATAGAGGAAGGAGAAGGAAAAAGGAGGAGGAAGAGGAGAGGGAGGAGGGGAGAAGAGAAAGGAGGAGGGTCAGGGAGAAAGAGAAAGGAAGAGGGTCAGGGAGGAGGATAGAGGAGGTACAAGGATAGAGGAGGAGGGTGGAGGAAGGAGGAGGAAGAACAGGAGGAGGGGGAGGAGAATAAGGAGGTGGCACCACTGACCTCCTTTCTGATGCTGAGCCTTGGGTTTGTCATCTGTTGGTGGAGTATGGGTGCTGTCACTCCACAGGCATTTATGAACTGAGGCCTCTTGTAACAAGACCCCATGACTCACCTTTTTAGACATGAATTTTCAGCATATGGAGATCAGGGTTGCATTTTAGCATCTCAGATCACGTTTTACCTGCCTCCCTCTTCTTCTCTGGATGACCTTTAGGAACTCAGACTCCTGACCTGCACTACAAGAGCTAAACAGGAAACCATCTCTGTCTCCCTTTATTGTATTACCTTTGATTCCCTCCTGTAGCCTCATCCTTCATTCAAGAAACATTTTGAGAACCCTTGGCACATTCTAGGCACCGACCAGGTGCTAGGGGTCACAGATGCAGTCCTATTGTCTTGTAAGTCAGGCTGATGAGTGCCAAGGAACTGACCATTAAGGTAGAACGTGTTTGGGAAGAAAGGAAGCCAAGAAGACAGGAAAGATTTAGTGAGGCCTGGGATGGGCAGAAGGCTTTCTGAAGGAGGTGGCATTTTAGCTGGGTGGGTCTTACAGGGAAACAGACATGTAGGCAGATGACTGAGGGGAAAGTCATTCTTACTGAGACAAGGGGCATCACAGGACAGGTCAGTGTAGTGGGGGGGGGGGGAAGTGATAGTGTAGTGAGGTGGGGGGGGGGGCTTTGCAGTTGTAGGACCTGAGATGAGGCCTGAACCCCAGAGAGCCCTGTATACATCACTGAGCTATTCAAAGTAATCTTCTTATGCTGCAAAACCAGGGGAGGCTTGAGGAGGAGCTGCTGTGGGTAGGGTTGCTGTTTCCATCTCTTCCTGGGAGAATGAGGGGGATATGGGGAAAGGATCTCCCTTCCTACTTCCTGTGCTTTGGGGTGCTGACATTCCCCTTCTGGCCACCCTTTGCAGAACAAAAGCCTCAGCAATTCTAATCATGCTCGGTGAACACTTTGGGGCAGTTGCCTTACCAGCCTTTTAGAAACCTGGACCACAGGAACACCACCTCCCTTCTCAGAAGGTCCTCACTCCCCAAGTTAAGTCAGTCCTGAATCCAGGAACCAGCCAGTCCTACGACTTTTGCCCTGTCCTGGGTCAAATGATCCACACCTCTGTCCCAAGCTGGCTGTGACTACAGGAAGAAATTGAGGGTAGCTGACTCTAAAAGTGGTTATGCTGAGAATGAAATGTAATAATACCAAGTCCAGATGTATGCCTAGGTGGTGACTCTTAAATTTTGTCTTTTAATAGTTTAAAATTGAGATCACCACTTAAAACGGGAAAGCGGGAGTGAGAGGTCGGTTTTGCTTGTGTTCCTTTTGGATAATCTCAAAGTTCCAGGCAACTTGACCTTTCTGGGCCTGTGTTCCCTTTGCTCATCTCTCTGGGCCCCTTCATTTCATACACAACCGACGTCAGCTGGGGCCCCAGCATGTTTCCTAGACTGCTCCAGCAGAAAGCCACACTTGCTTCCAAGGTGAGGGGAGCTAGGAGCTGGCACGTGCCCCTCCTCCCCCTTGGCCAGGAGGTCCAGGACAGGGCATCCCCGGCCGGCCTTGTCTGAGGACCCTAGGGCACAAGGCGGGCACTGAGAAAAGAGGCTCTGTGCAGAGAGAGGTTTTAATATCCTCCTGCCTTTAATAGCTTTCCCTGAGATGGAAACTTGGGTTGAAATGATTTGCAGCTCTCCAGATTTTTCTGAGTGTGTGTGTGTATTTGGGTTTATTTTTAGCCGCAGGGGTTCATTCCTTGCCAAAAAAACCTGCTTAAATAAAACCAAGATTAATATTTTTACTTAACGGAAAGAGTTAGTCAGGACAGGCTTTGAACTGGAGACTCCCTATCTTGATTGGGAGTGCATCTTAACTGTCTGGCCATGGCTTCCACAGCAAGGAAAAAGCCCTTTGAAACTGACCTAGAGAAGTGCCCTCAGAGTAGGATGCAGGAAGGGCCTATTGTGAGACCTCGCCAAGGGGCATTCTTCCTCGAACAGGCTGCCCCTCCCTGCCCCCCTCATGTTCTCCAGGGCCCTCTTCCTGGAAAGGCGAGGTCCTGGCTCCCATCAGAGCCCCAGGACTCTGCCTCACTCCCAGCTCCTTCCGTAGACCCTCCCCACCAGATCTGGTCCAGGCTTCTGCTTCCTCTGGATTCAGATAAAGCAAACAGTCTCTCCTCCGGGATGGGCTGAGGCCGAGATCCGCTTCGGCCTCTAGGGGAGTTCCAGATGCCTCTCCCCATGGACAGACCTCCCCCCTCTTTGTGCCATGCCAGCAATTTGTTCTTGCTCATACTGCTCTGTTTGCTATACTTGAATATCATTTACCTGTCTCCTTGCCTGCCTTTTTAAACTTGGCCCCTGAATTCCTCAGGGCCTCATTTATCTCCGCGTCCCTGTGAGCCTAGCACAGTACTCCATAAATGATTGTTGAACAGATGTTTATCTGGCCCTGTGAACTGAGAACTGCTATTATCCCCTTCTGATGGAATAAAGCTCAGAAAGACTTGGTCATAGGCCAGAGCTTACCCAGAGGAGTTATTTATCTAATTTTTTTTTTTTTTTAAATCACCCTCCACGTATGTGGCACTTCCCGCTTCATGTATTCAGCATCTACATATTAGGGACTTGTTTTGTGCCTGGCTCTCTGGTTGCTCAGGCTATAGCTGTTAGTAAAACAAAGAACCTGCCCTCTGGTGAGGCTTGCATTCTAGTGAAAAGCAGAGGGACATAGGCTATGTCAGATGACGCCAGTGCTGTGGAGCACAGTAAGGCTGGCCAGGGGCTATAGGGAATGGATGAGGATGGGATATGGGGGATCGTGGAGGCCTCCTGACCAGGTGATATTCGAAAGAGGTGAAGGAGGGAGCCCTGTGGCCACTGAAGGGTGTTCCAGTGGGGGAACTTTAAGGGCAAAGGGGAGGTGAACAAGGGGTAGGGGGCTGGGGCCCAGAGCAGAGCAAGTTGCCGTTTCCAAAGGGCAGGAGGGTTAATAGGACTGGGGTGAGTGAGGGGCATTTTTAGGAGCTCAGTTTTGGATGGCTTGAGTTGGAGATGTCTTATTAGACCTCCAAGCATAAATGTATACTACGTGTAGACTCGTGTCGCGGACATTCTGGGATGGAGGTTGCAAAAAGGGGAGCTGCCAGTTGTACAGATGGTATAAAGCCACAAGCTGGGTATAAGTAAGAGGAGGACGAGGAACCACCACTGCCTGGATTGAGCACGGTGGAGGTCATGGGTGGCATTGACGAAAGCTGCTTTGGTGGAGTGGAAGAGGGAGTTGAGGTCATGGCAAGAAGCTTTCAAGGTTGGCAATCATCACCCCAATTTGTAAGCCGGGATGGGAAGTGACTTGCCCAGTGTTACACAGTGACGGGACAGTGACTGCATCCAGGTCTCACGTGCTCCATGCTTGTTCATTCCAGTGTATCATGGCCACTTCTCCAGGGGTTTGCTTGATCTGCCCTTTCAGCCTCGGAGTTTTTGTAGAGGGGCTTTTGGGGCTTGAGGTTGTGGTGACAAATGGGGTGGAAACCAGACAGATCCAATCAGAGCCTTTAGGTCTCTGCCCTCCACCCTTAATCCCTAAGGCCCTTTCCTCAGACGTGGACATCATCAAAGCATCCCCAAAGAGGCAGCAGGTAATTGAAAAGAACTCGGAAACGGGTCACCGGAGGTAGATATGAAAGATTCCCGAGGGGGGATGCTGAGTCGGGTCTCTTGCTGCCTTCCTCTGATTAGCACATTTAAGAGCCTACAAGTAATCACCGTCAGCAACATAACAGTATAGCATCTGTTTAGCTTCAGGGTTACAGCGTGCCTGTTTATATATACATTGTCTCATCTAATTAATCAGCCTAATTAACCTCAGACTCATGGTATTGTGAGAAACCTCAGGGATCATCAGGTTTTGTGGTTTCTAAATTATTTTATTTTCTTCCTTAAAAGCTTGCTGAGGAGCATAGTATGCTAAACAGATGATATTCTGTTATATTGCTGACGGTGATTACTTACAGGTTCTTGTTACTAATCAGAGGGCATGTGTGTGACAGTGATTGGGACAGAGTAGTGGTGTGGTCCAAAGGATAGGGGATCACTGGGGGCTTAGCAGGGGGCTTTCCTCCTAGGGACCAATCCTCCTCTCTGATCCTTAGCAGACCTGACAGGGTGTGGGGAGGTGGAGGAAATTATGAACTGGTTTTCAATCAGTACAAATCCCATGAAAAGGTTTTCAGGCAGTCTGCTTTCCTGGGAGACCCACCAACTTTTGTTCCACTAGGAAGCAAAACCAGCCTCAGGGGACTTGACTTCCTTTTCATAGTTGGAAAAAGGGGACAACAATAGCCACTGCATAGAGTTATCATGAGAATAGAGCAGGATTGCATGCATGCACTGCTTGGCACACAGGAGGGGCTTAAAAAATGGTGGTTGTTGTTATCAATGTGTTCTAGACCCTCCCTCTCCTCTACACTTACTGGTGTGATGCAACGAAATGCAGGGAGCTGATGGTTAACGAGTGGGTGGGCAGCTGGAGAAGCAAGAGAGCCTGACCCTGCCCTATTTGGACAGGCTAAAATGCAGCATCTCATGGGGCACAGGACCAGGGAATTGCTTAGTGGGCTGAGCCAGATGGTCTGTGGGCCTGCCTTGCGGTGGGTCCCTTGCTTGTCTTTGTTAGGAGCTCTCAGCCTCAGAAAGGCCCTGTGGATGGCAACCAGGAAATAACCATCAAATGAGTATCAGAGACATCCTGACCCCTCTTTCCCTGGAAGGAAAGTCCAATTCTGGGAAGGCAAGTGAGCCCACAGTGCAGGCCTTTCTGCTTACCTAGACCTTGCCTGCTAGGGTCCTGTCAGAAGAATGTTTCCCTCCCTGGGGTTGACACTAACAGTGACTTCTGCTTTTGGAGAAATTCATTCTAGCTGCTGGCCAGGTGGGCCTTCCTTAGCCCTGCTATCCTCCTAAAAATCATACCTTAAGCCAGCAAAATCATTCTATAGGGCCTTCAGAGAGACAGGAATGGGAGTGTGTGTGTGTGTGTGTGGGGGGGAGGTGGGTGGGTGTGCATGTGTGTGGCACTGGAAGTATCATACTCACTAGATGGCTGAATCACCTCCTCTACTGTGGGGAGGATTTGTAGTGTTCTCAACAGGATCCTAACATGGGTAGAATCCATAGTCTTAAGTTGGTATACATTAATTCAGTTAAGGGATCCTTGATCCAAAATCCAGCCAAACTTTCAGTTTTCCAGCCTACTAGTAGGAAACTTCAACTCTCGGATCGGGGTAGAAATGTCTGGATTTGATTGAAGATGGTTGGATGGGGGGTAGTAGGAGAGGGTGAGGCAGGGGGTTTCTCATGGGTGTCTTGTCCCCCTCTGACTATGCTGATGAATAGCGGATGTGCAGTTTCTGGACACAGCAAGCAGTAAGCTGCAATCTTGTTTGCCACTGGAATTGTTCTTTTGCTCAAAACTTGTGCCACTTGTGGTCTACATTACTATGGATGGAGGTGGGGGCAGAGAGCACACAATTATATTTCTGGAAGGGAGGTGCCTTGTTTCTTTTGTTTTTGCAAGCTCTTACTAGCCCTCCCCACAAAAAAATTATTTAAAGAAAGAATATGATATAGAGATATTACCTTTACCCCTGGATCCTCAGGTGTATGATATATTTAAAAGGGCCCTACATATGTTTACAGATCTATGTACCAATTACATAAGCACACATAGCCTGGTCAGTTTCTTCTTATAGACGTTAAGTGAAAATACTGTTTACTCTGTTTTCCTTTGACCTCCATACCTCTGGAAGCCCAGGTTCCTTTCACAAGGGGAAATAAGAGGTTCCAAGACTGAGAGTCGGGCTGGGCTGTTCGTCATTCCCCCCTTCTCTGACTGATGCCTTCATACCTTGGAGATTAGCCCTCTAGCCATGAACTTTTAAACTTTGTCTTCCCACTAGGTGTGCTCTGTGGAGGTAGGAAATGGGACTTCTATTTCTCGTCATCACCCCCGCCAGCACACCAACCCAGCTCACGCCCATGTTGGTTTGGCTGCTGGGGGACGCTGGGTAGACGGTGTGGGGCCATGTTCTAGCCTGAAGGAGCATAAAGAAAACCTGTGTCTAGCTCAGCCCCTCTATAAATCTGGCTTCCAGCCACTACACCAAGGTGGCAGGAACGGCCCACATGCTGCCAGCTCTAAGTTTGGAAACTGTCTTCTGTTGTTGTTGGAGAACCGTGACCTCCCACACCTCCCCTGTCCACTGTGGCCCCCAGGCCAGCGAATGCCTAGGAAGCACCCTTAATGCCAAGCAAGAAAGTACAAAATAGCACACATTTGCATTGCAGAGAGAGAAACCGAAGCAAATAAAGACATGTTAATTCATAGACCTAATAGGCAGATTTGAGGTTGGCTGGTGTTTTTACTGTGGACGAACTTTGTGGATCTCTTTGGGAGAGCAGAAAGTTACTTAATTTTAGTCCAGTTGGGTGCAGTTTTGTTTTTATAAAGAAAACACTGGTGTGGTCTCTGTGCTGGGCCTTTTCTGCTTGTCTTTCTGGACCATAACCATGTGATCTCATTTGGTCCTGGTTGGCTGCTGTTGGATTACATGTGGGTGATGAGATAGGATAGGTACCTGCGATGAGGTGGGTACTCCAGACTTAAAAACACCTTGTACGTTTGTTCTGACCAGTTTATGTGTGTCCACCGACATCTCCATGAAGTTCTGCATGATATCTTGAGGGGCTTGCCTTTCTTCCCATCCCAGAGAGAACCCCTAGGCCTTTGCTTACAGTGTATGTTAGAAGCTGAAGATGCTCAGATAGACAAAGAACAACAGAAGTCACAGTGGTGGTGGTGGTGGTACTCTAACAGCAGTGACAGCAGACACACTGTTCTCAGTGTTTGTACTTAACCCTCACAGCATGAGGGTTAGGAGGAAGTGTTATAGATTAAGAAATGAAGGCCTGGAAGGGTTTAATGACTTCCCTAAGGCCATGCAGTACCAGTGCTGGGATTTGAACTCAGGGCAGGCAGGCTCCAGAGCCCTGGCTGTTCAGTGCTTTGCCATATTGCTGCTCCACTAGAATTAAGTATATCACTTGTAAGCCACATAATGGGCATTGGGCCAAGACCATCAGAAATATTTAGGCGAAAAGAGGTGGGGAGGGCAGTCCACAGGGGTTTGCCTGAGGCCACACGGTAATGGTGGAATTGAAATGTGGCTTCCTGACTGCAAAAACTTACTCCCTTTTCAAAGAACTATTCTCAGATGAAAATGTTCCAAGCTCAGGCCATTTCAGGGTAAGGAAGGAACTGGCTCACTGTGTGTGCAGAAGCTTCCAGAAGTACCTACCTTTATGGGACAGGTCTGCTGATGACGTGTTATGTCTAAATGAAGTCAAGCCATTTTTGAGCCAGGAAAGGGTAGACGTTACTATTTAAAGGAGCCCCTTTTGCTATTTCTCCCCGCCTAAGGCAAAGACTCACTTGCTAGTTTACCTTCTGTGTTAATGAAGCAGGAGAAGGTGGAGCCAAATCAATTCAGGAAGAATCAATAGTAAAGTCCTGGCAGATATGCTTTCTGCTCAACAGTTAAGCTGTTACAACCTGACTGTGGGAGTTACTGTAGAGGAAATAGTCCCTGGGCCTCTGGGAGGCTGGCTCCCTGCCGAGGATGCTGCAACAGTTAGACACAGAGGTGGAAGCAGAATCTTGAGGGAGCTTGGCCTGGGATCTTGCCAACCTCTTATTTTACAGCAGACTTGGAAACAGACACTCGCCTCCTCCCACTGCCTCAGCTAAATTGCTAACTTTGCCAATGGGCTCTGTGTTTTACCCTCCCTGGCAAGAAGGTCTAGAGGGTCTGTTGGTTCATCTGGGTCCTGACATCACGTCTGACTGGGAGAGAAGGATCCAAATTCGTTTGGGGGAGGAACAGGACAGAATCCAGTTGAGATGGGGGAGATTGGTCCCTAATAAAGGTGTTTTGTTTTGTTTTAACTTAAGAGATTAGAGTCCAATGAATTGAGAAACACTGTGGGACATCCAAAATGGAGGATAATGGAACTACCAGAATGGGCAGGGCTGTGTGTGTGTGTGTGTGTGTGTGTGTGTGTGTGTGTGTGTGTGAGAAAGGTATTCTGCTTAACAGACATTTATTGAGTGCTTATTTTTGGGGGGGCTAAGTACAACTGGAGATAAGAAAGAGTGACAGGATCTTAGGGCTGAAAGGGTTCAATTTGTGGCTTAACGCATGGCTGCTAATGTGTGCAAAATCCATTCCATCCTGGGCAAGGTCCTAGCATGAGAGCATCCAGACTCCCTTGATGGAGACACTCTCTGTCCCTATGGAAGCTTCCCCATCTCTTGTTGCCAGTTTTGTTACTAGAGAACATTTTTGGTTGAGTCAATGAATACAACTTCTCTGCAATTTCTGCAGTGTCTTTAAGATCTCTCCATTTATTCCTCCATGTGCCCATTCTATAAATACTTTAAGACAGCTTTTGGGTACTTCTTCACTTAAAATATAAAGAGCACACACAGCCTCTTATAATCTCAAAGTAAATCCCTTCCCTCTCTGTGTTCTCAGGGCATGTAGTAAATGCCTCTCTTCCAGCCTTCCTCACACTGGGTCTGTCTAATTGTTTTCTTGTTCATAGTCAATTAATATTTACTGAGCAACTCCTTTCTGCCAGACATTGTACTACGAAATTTCAGAAGATCTTTTGTTGAATCCTTATTCCAATTCTTCAATGTAGGTAGAGTCACACCCTCTTTACAGAGGAGAAAATTGGGGTTCAGTAAAGGAGGTGGCTTCCCTTCCCTGTCTTCTTGTCTGTATAATGTGGATGCTAATACTGTCCCTGTAAGGCAGTCATGAAGAGTAAATAAATGAGGTGTACTACTGCACATAGTCGGTGTGTGACAAATGGGAGTGACTTCTAATGGCAGCAATCCTTCCATGGTCAGCCCATTCTGCTTTTGGTGATGATGATGATGATGATATTAATCATGTTTATGTAGCATACACCAAGTCTGAGACACAGTGCTGAGTTTCATGTGCATCATCTTACCTAATCCTTTCAATTAAAGAGATTGGTACCATTATCATCCTAGCTTTACAGAAGAGGAAATTGGAGGCCAGAAACCAAGTTACTTATCCACAGTCCTAATAGCCATAAAAGCAGAGCTGGGGTTAGAACAGTTCGGTTGGCTCCTGGGCACTCCCTTTTCCCATATGCTCCATCCCTCACCACATCCTAACTGTGCCATGCCATCTAAGTGCTGGGTACCCAGGGCCCGCTCAGAATGCTGACTGGGCATGGAAGGAAGCTGGGTGCACATGCATTGCAACCCTGCAGGCATGTCAGGACATGCAGAGGAAGAGCCCCAACGGAGACAGCACTCAGAAAGATGCATTGGTAGGAGAGAATAGGTCTGGGAGACCATGCAATGCTTAGATGGACAGTGGAGGAAAGGCAAGAGACTTTAACAAGAGAAGTAGATTTTCGATTATGGTGAAACCACAGAGTCAAGAAACTCCTCCAGGAGTGAGTGCAGCCTAGGAATTTCCAGGGTCGGCAATTGTGAACATTTGGGATAATTAACTTGAATGATGACTGCCTGCCTTCTTTCCTCCATTCCTCTCCCACCCCCCAGTGTCTCTCATCTGAATTCTTGCTTTTATAAACACAGTCATGTATTCAACTTGGCCCAGAGGTAAGAAAGCAATTCCAGGCACCCTGGGGGTTGGATGGCCCAACCTGAGACATGGTCCCTGATGTGGTTCAAGCCTCCCTAACCTCATTCCTGTCTGCGTCTTGCCTTTTTCTGCAGTGATCCGGGCCAAGGTGGTAGGGAAGAAGTTGGTGAAGGAGGGGCCCTTTGGCACGCTGGTCTACACCATCAAACAGATGAAGGTGAGTGACGGAAGCCCGTACCAGGAGAGTTCCTGGGTTGTTGTGTGTTTTTTTTGCCAGAAGAGTCCTGGCCAGGGGAGGCAGAGTGGGTGTATGTAGCCCCTTCTCACTGCTGGAGAGGGTGTTGCTAAGGCAGAAGAAAGGGATGGGTAGGTGAGGGCGGGGATGGGGGGTGGCTGCTTCACCCTAGGGCCAGCACAGGTGGAGTTCCTCAGAGGCCATTGTTAAGAGGCTCCACTCTGGAACCACACGGCAGAAAGCCTTGTTCCCTGGCAACTGTGAGACCTTGGCCAAGTCACTGCCCCTCTCTGGGCATTGGTCTTTCCATCTGTAAAATGAGGGGATGTGACTAGCTTGTCTTATGGGTTCTTCTGAGCTCTGACTTTTGAGTTTCAAAAGTTCCTACCAGTCTTATGCAGTTGCTGAGGTTACAACTTATGTTTAAGTCCTCGAATCTTTACACTGAACTTCGGCTGATCACAGGAACCTTATCCTGGTGTAGGAACTGCCCCTGCTTTCCCTATTTTCCCAGATCGTGCCTCCCAGCTGGTTAGCACTGTTTATTAAGCATCCTCCTATAACTGAACATATTCCTGAGCATATTTGCACCATGAAGCACACTAAGGAGGTCCATCTTAACAAAAAGAACATCAGATTTGAAACCTACAGAACTTGCTTCCTTGTCTCAGCTCCACTCCTGACTAGCCTGCTTCCCTTAGAACCACCCTTTCCTGGGCTTCAGTTTTGCCATCTGTTAACAGTGTGGGGTTGGGCTAGGTTCCCCTAAGAGCTCTTCCAACTCAGGAATTTCAGGATTCTAAGTGCCCTGGGACACTGGTGGTATTACATCTAAGGAGGAGCTGCTTTGGGTGCCAGAAGGGGGTACTTATGTCTGCCTTCGCAGAGAGGGCTGGTGGCACTTACTCACCCTGAAGAGCACAGCTGGTCCACCACCCCACCTTTGTCAGCACCTCCCTATGTGCAGCACTCTGTGTCAGGAGCCTTGGGAGCCACAAGAAAGATGGGATTCCCATGTTTAGGAAGTATAGTCAGGCTGGGAGAGAAGACACATGTGCGCGACTAAGCAGAAGTTCAAGGTGGGGTGTGCTCAGGTCCAAGGGGACTGCCAGCCCTTTTACTCACTGCCCATATTTGTGTCCTCAAAAACTAGAGCAGGACCAGACTCGCATCAGGGACTTGGTGGATGTTTATCCATCTAATGGAGAAATGAGGGTGGGACTCTACTGGCCTGAAAACTCCCCAGAGGAGACAAGCCTTTGAGCCCCAGGGTAGAACTGAATGAGAGTAGTGATAGCCTGTGGGTGGTACCCAACCATTCTGGAGGCAGACCTCCAGGCCTCGTTATTCCTGCGTCCTGAGGCCTCAGGTTTGATGTACTAAGTTTGTGGAACCTGTTGCTTTCGATTCAACTTTGGAAACATCCACAGCCTTCTGGTTATGTAATGTCCAGAGTCAGCCCTGGCTAGGTGCCCTTGGCTGCCCAAGCCTGGTCATGGGACCAGCTTATGTCTTCAGATGGCCATGGGGAGAGAAGAGTGTGGAGGGGGGGAAACCAACGAGATCAACAACAACCAAAGAAACCCCCACTGTACAGCCCCCGGCAGCCAGTGAGCAAACGCCGAAGCATGTTAGGCAAAGCAGAGGTTCAGGAAACACCCCCCTCCTGCTCTGGTACAATCCATCACATTGTGGACGCTCTGTGGCCAGCAGATCTGAGGGAAAAGCTGGGAGGCAGTGGTTCCTAAGCTTGCCCAGCTTCCCCACTTCCTTCAGGGCCCGGATGCCAGGGTGATGAGAGGCCCTTCCTGTGGGCAAAATGTCCCACTTCCCCCTGGCTGGTGCCAGGCCGGCCTCTGCGGGGTGTTCAGAGGCCAAGTTACATTTGTTCACCCATCAGCTTCAGAGCACACACTCACTCCCGGGCTGGTGGCGTCACACTGTCCGTTCACTATCCTTCACCCAGGTTCATGGAACCAGGGTGCTAGACACGGGAAAGTAAAATTCCTTGTTTTACTTCTGACACAGGCTCAGAGGGGAAATGACTTGCCCAGTCATGCATTTAATTAAAGACAGATCTGGTTCCCAAGCTAAGGTGTTGGGATTCCTTCCCAATCCTGTGTGTTCTTTACATGACTCCTCAAATCTCCCTGCCATGTCGCTTTGATCATTGATCACTGTCTAATGCCTTTTCATTAACTCTGCCCCTCCTACAAGCCCAATATTAGATTACTCCTGGAAGGGTCATTGCCCTTCTATCCTGAGAGGCCACTGAATTCTGCTGGTCTCCAGGTAGCAGTTGGCTAATCAGGTGTGGGATGTAGGAACTGGAGTAGTTCATCCAACTGTCCCTCCCCGCTCCCCTTGCCTTCTCACCTCTCTCTGTGCTGAACACTATGCTTCAGGCCTGGGATAGAAAGATAATGTTTGTTATAATGAAAATAAGACTGTATTCAAATAACATGTTTTGAGCATTTACTGTGTACCCGGCATTCTGCTAAGCCTTTGCATGGATCAGTCCTCACAACAGCCCTGTGAAGCAGACACACATTATTCTCTATTTTACAGGTGAGATAACTGAGACTTAGAAAGGTCATGTAATAGTCAAGTTCATACCACTAGAAAGTGGCAGACTGGAGGGAAGCTATAGAGCCTTTGCCAACAAGGAGATTATAGAACAGCCGAGCTGCATTCATCAATCCTGCCCACCCCCACCCCAGTTGTATGTAGTTCCCCCAGGGAACAAAAAGATGTTAGCTTGGCTTTGTCGTTTATCTTCCAGCAGTGTAGCTCTTGACTTGCAACATCCTGCAAAGGGTGTACTGAAAACTCTTTGTAGGAGGGAAGGAGGAGAGGCCAGGGAGGCGAGCCTGCATGAGTTTTGGCACTGGTCCCTGGGTGGCTTTGTTCTAGTGGATTAGAGAGTCTACCCCAGAGAGTCAGACGGGGTGAGCCAGGGCTCCCTTAGAGCAGGACTGAAGGAACTCTGAGAACGTGAGAATTTGAGCCATCCTGTCTAACCTCTCTCTTCTGTCTCAGAGTTCCCACCCCCTCCCCTGGAACTTCTTACACAGATGAAAGGCAGGCAGACCCTCTCTCATATGCTAATTCCAGAACCTCTGGTCCCACTTTGCAGGCCCCTCTTGAGTGTGCAGAGACCCACAGGTGTGTGTGTGTGGGAGCATTTGAATGTTAAGGGGGCTTACTGCAAGCCTAAGGTTGGAGATTAGCTGGAGCAGAGGCACTGGGCTGCAGTGCAAAGGTGGAAGTTTCCAGAATTGGTCGCTCTAATCTATAGGGACCTTATCTCCCATCAGGACCATGAGAAAGCGGTCTGCTTTGCCAGGAGCTGCAGTCTGTACAGTGGAGACATGCTCCCAGGCTGGCGCAGCGGGGGACAACACGTGGGGAACATTATGTCCCAGCTGGTCCCGGGAGGGTCCCATGGGGAGGCCCACTGGTCATGTGCTTTGCATGTCCTGACTCTGGGCAGGACAGATTTGCTGGGCAAATGGAATGCTTGGCCCCTGGGGACTTCCTTCCTTCAGTGGTCTGTCTAATCAAATGAGCACTATAGCAAGGTCTCGCCTTTGAAGCTCCAGCTGGAAGCCTCTCTGACCCTCCAGCCCAAAGGGAACTGTTCTCTTCTCAATGCCTGTAACTCTTTCTGGTCTGGGTCTCTCGTCCAGCCCTCAGCAGAGACTGCCTGCATTGTCATGTGCTCTGCCCCCCACCCCTTGCTAGACAGCCTGTTCTGTAAGAGAAAGGCTGTACACTTGGTATCTCAGTCAAGCATCTAATGTCTCTGAAACTCAGGTTCTTGGTCTGCAAAGGAGAATAAGTTGGGGGTTGAAAGGAGTTCACGATGTAAGACAGCACCCAGCACAGTTCTCACCTCTGGCAGCCAAGCCAGAATTATTTGACATAGTGATGACATTTCATGCTGTCAATGTAGAGTGAAGAGCAGGCTTTCCATAAGAAATACTCAAAGCCCCCCAGATCCAGAAACTTCTTTCTTACATTATTTGTCTCTTTACCCCAAGGGAAGCTAACTTCTTAGAACTTTTGTGTACATACTACCAAGAGGGGAGGCCCAGAGGCTCATAGAGTCCAATGTGGTGTGTGTCTACACACAATAGAACATTATTCAGCCTTAAAAAAGGACATCTTTTCATTTTGACAACATGGATGAACCTGGAGGACATTTTACGCTAAGTGAAATAAGCCAGACACAGAAAGACAAATAGAGCTTAATCTCACTTTTATGTGGAATCTAAAAAAGCTGAACTCACAGTTGAACCTCTCACAGAAGCAGAGTAGAATGCTGGTCACTAGGGGCTGGGGGTTGGTGGAGATGAGGAAAAATGTTGGTTAAAGGGTACAGACTTTCCGTTCTGTAGGATGAATAAGTTCTGGAGATCTGATGTACAGCATGGTGACTGTAGTTAATAATACCAGATTGAGGGGCACCTGGGTGGCTCAGTCGGTTAAGTGACTGACTCTTAGTTTCAGCTCAGGTCATGATCTCATGCTTTCGTGGGTTCAAGCCCCACATCGGGCTCTGTGTTGGCAGTGTGGAGACTGCTTGGGATTTTCTCTCTCCCCCTTTCTCTCTCACCATCGCTGCCTCTCTCTCCCAAAGTAAATAAATGTTAAAAATAATAATAGCAATACCAGATTGAATACTAGAAATTTGCTAAGAAAACAGATCTTAAGTGTTCTCACACACACACAAAAGGTAACTATGGGAGGTGAGGGATGTGTTAATTATCCTGATTGTGGTAACTATTTCACAATGTATACATATATCAAAACAGCCTGTTGTATACCTTAAATATATGCATTTTTATTTGTTGATCATACCTCACTAAAGCTGGAGAGAGAGAGAGAAAGAAAGAGATAGAGAGAGAGAGAGAGAGCGAGAACAACCTGCCTAGTCTGAAGTTCAATCCAGCTTTAAATCTCTGCTTTAAAAGATAAGGTTGGGCAAAGAGCCATGGAAAGAAGAGGAACAAACCTTTCCCTCTGCTGATAGAAATTTCAGTAGAACTAGTTTTAAGCTAACTTTTAGTGAATAATGTGCTCCAAGCACTATTCTAAGTCATTTAATTCTCAAAAACATTTTATGGAGTAATACGTTACCCCATTTTACAGGTGAAGAAACTGAGACCCAAAGAGGTAAAGTAGCTTTCCAAGTGGCTAATAAGTGGCAGAGACAAGAATCAGACTGGCTGGCTGTCTCCAGAACCAGAGTTTACCATTAATCCTCCAGTGCTTTGACTGGATTTGATTACCTTTAACATCGTTTCCAATTCTGAGATTCTCTGATTCTCTGATTGCAGGACACTTCAAATGTATTACAGTCTTCCTAAATTTGTCAAACCAATTCTCAGTCTCTATGCATATAGACCTAATGATACTTTCGGGATCGATATTTAGGTCAAGATGGGATCATTATAAAGAAAAGATAACGAAATGAGTACCATCTGCCTTTACCATATTGTCACACTCAAAAGTGACGCTAAGTGGCAGTGCTGTGTCTGTCAGACCCAATCACTTACGATGTACTAAAGTTCTGATACTGCATGCAAGTGCTACAAGCCCTGTTAAAATCAAGATTCCTTCAAATTCCAAAGTAGTGAGAACTGAGCAGCTGAAGTCACTGGACCCTAGACAGGGACTGATCCTCACTCATAAAGCAGAAAGGAGATGAAGGGGAAATACCAACAAGGATGTACTGAGGCTCTGATGGCCTTGGGTCTGCAATATCTCAGAGCGAGGACTAAGTTGAAACATTTGCCAGGAACTCAAGGAACATCCACACCAGAGGAGAAGCTGATGGGCACAGAGGGAGTGCAGGGAATGTTTTTGGAAGGCCACACTGGATGGCATGCACACAGCAGTGCTCTTAAGCATGGTTCCTGTTAAAGCCAGAGAGGCACCATCCATCACTGAGGAAGTGGGGGGTACGATCTGACCCGCCCCTGCTCCCCCGCGGCATAATTGAAAACTGAGTGTGGACAGCACTTCTCACAGTGCTTGGCTGCGTTTCCTCGTTCAGCTGGTGAGCCTCTCGGGAGAAGAGGGCTAAAAGAGAGGCCAGGTAAATTAAAACCATCTGCACTGATGGTTGCACACAATTAGGGCAGCGTTCCCCTTAAAAAGGCAGAGGCTCCCAAACTCTGTGGGTCCAACAGACACTCTATGACGGTGGAGGTCCTCGTGGACCACCTACCCCCACCATCCAGTCCCCACTTAATAGAAAGTAAGGAGAAAACCCGGCCCATTAGTACAAATGGGAGGCACTTAGATGAGACACCAATGAGCGATGTCTAGCTTTTTATTAATTACCATAAGTAAATTAATAACGCATGCCAGGAGCTAAAGGAGAGACGTTGTCCTGTTGTAAACCCCTGGAGACCACCAGCCATCCAGGGCCTGTGTGCTCTGAGAGCTGGGAGGATAATGGGATTGGGCAACACCTCGCTGCCCCCTTCTACCTTCACCCACTCACACAGTTAACACAGATTCCTTGACAGATCTGAACCCATGTAAGACTCATGGCCATGACCTGGAATCACCAAGTGGGTCCAGCCTCATTATGGTCATACCAATGGCTCTGAGCACATGCACATAAAGGAGGTGCAACAGCCATAAATAGCATTTGCCTGTATCAGAGGCCCTTGGGCATGACTGTGTGAGGCCACAGGAAGAGAGACCATAGGATAATGGTTAAGAGCATGGGCTCTGGAGCAGATGTGCCCATCTGGAGTCCTGCTTCTGCCATTTGCCAACCATAAGGCCTTAGATTAGCCACTTAACCTGCCTGGGGCCCAGGATCCTCACCTATAAAATGGGCATAAATAGTTCCTGTCTCATGGGGACGTTATGGGGGTTAATATTAGAGTGGGATTTCTCAACTTTGGTACCACTGATATTTGGGGACAGATAACTCTGCTGCAGGGGCTATCCCATGCATTACAGGATATTTAAGAGCATTCCGGGCCTCTTCCCACAGACGCCGGTAGCAGCCACACCCCCTCCTGTTTGTGACAATCAAAAATGTCTCCAGACACTGTCAGATGTCTCCTGAGGTGGGGATAAAACTGCCTCCAGTTGAGAACCGCCGTCTTAGAGGATGTTGTAGATAAAAATGGCCAAATATCACCATTTTCATACAGTTCAACTTAACAATTATAAAGTGTTTAGTTTAAAAATCTAGAAATTTTTGTATACATGTTTATAGGCTTTGCCTGGGGTAAAGGAAACCAGTGCTTTCAACAGATGCTCAGAAAGATACAAGCATGGAGAACCCTGGCCCTGAGTTCAACTTCCACCAACCAAACACAATTTCTGAGTCCTTGTCTGTAAAATGGGTACAAGAATGCCTACCTCTTTGGGTTCTTAGGAGGAGACAGTGAGGGGAATGTAAATGGAATGCTTTTATACACTGAAAAATGTCAGGGAGATGTCATCAGAATGCTGGCCATCTGCCTTTTCGGCACGTGGGGGTCAAGGTTGGTGAGGTGGGCAAGGACCCCTTTCACAGCAAATTGCATGGATTTCTAGAAAGGTTTGGGATCTGAGAAGAGCATATGTCTGGTGCCGTGCTGTGGGTGTGTTAAAACGGGAGGTGTGACTGGCTGTATGGGAAGGTTTCTCCAGGATGGCACCACCGTGGCTCAGACAAGAGGAGGAGAAATGGCTGGGGAGGTCAGTGGCCACACGATGGTGGATTAAGGGAGTCAGATTCCCATAGAACAAATGACAGCAGGCTCTCCGAGCCCTGGTCCTGTTCTCATGACGTTCCTTCTGCCCACAGATGTACCGAGGCTTCACCAAGATGCCCCACGTGCAGTACATCCACACAGAAGCTTCTGAAAGTCTCTGTGGCCTCAAGCTAGAAGTCAACAAGTACCAGTACCTGCTGACAGGTAACAGCCAACTCTAGCATTTAGGTCAGGGTTTGGCCAAGGTCCAGCAGTCCTTCACTTCAGAAGGCTAGAGAAGGAGTGATTGACCCAGAGGTGTCCTTAGGACTTTGGCTTTTCACCCAATGAATTATAAGGACTGTCTGGTGTTGAGTGCACTTGGCTTGGCCTATGGTAGGAGCTCAAGGCGCTACACTGAGCTGGGTTTTAGTGTGGATGCCACCACTGGCCCTGTGACGGAAACGGAGTTTTGTCTAGTTTGACACATTCTCAGCTTTACTATATAAATCAAAAGGGATTGCTAGGACCTGTTCCTCTATACCCCCACAGTCAACCTATTTATTAGGTCTGTTTGTGAAAGTTACCCACCTACAGGCAGTCAGTGTAGGAAAGGAAAAAAACAAGAACAAAACCAAGAAACCACTGACGGGGACGGGAAGGGTTGATCTCCGTCCCAACTCTAGGGCTTCATGGGTTTAAGAAGCAAGTCATTTAACCTCTCTGAGCTTTGTTTTCCCCACCTGGGAAATGGGGACACAGTTTTCCCTAAAACGTATCAGGAAGGATGAAGTAAAATCACAGGATTGGAAAGTATTTAGCACAGTACCTGGTCTAAGGTGGGTTCTCCATAGGTGAGAATTCTTTCTCACCAGCCCTGTGGCTGGGCTCTGGACACAACAACTCTCCTCTTGTCCTCTTTCCTCCTCTAGGCCGCGTCTACGATGGTAAGATGTACACAGGACTGTGCAACTTCGTGGAGAGGTGGGACCAGCTCACCCTCTCCCAGCGCAAGGGGCTCAACTACCGGTATCACCTGGGTTGTAACTGCAAGGTAATCCCTGGAGAGGGCAGGCAGGGGAGGTGCTGGCTCATGGCCCCCAGAAACATCAGTTCCTGCTGTACTGGGCACTGGGCCCTTGTGCTGAGAAGGGTCTGCATGTCGGGCCAGAGCGGAAGGTCGAGTGTGAACAGGGGTGGTGAGGAATGTTGCCCCCTGGCTGAGTGGTGAAGAAGGTGGGGGAAGAATGCCTTTCTGCTATAATCTGCCCACCCGAGGCTGCCCACTTGGCAGCAGCTGGGGCATGAGGACTCTTCAGTGTCCCTGGCCTCTCCTGTGGCTCAAGGTTGTGGCAGGTACCAGATCCTTATAGTGGCAGGTCCTGCAAGCAGTCCCAAGTGAGTTCACCAGGGCAGCTGCCTCACTGATGGGCAAGCTGGCACAGGACTACTGATACCAAATGCTGTGGAAGGTCTAACCAGGGCCAATTCCTTGACTCAAGCGCAGAGTTCATGGCACACAGCCTGCCTGCTGTGGGAGGGAGCTGGGCAGTTCTGTCACTGAATTCTCACAACTTTGTGTAGTGTTTATTACTACTATGCTCATTTTGCAGATGAGAAAATAGAGGCTCAGGGAGCTTAAGTAACAAGCCCTAGGTCACACAGCTCCCCGATTTCACACAGCTCATGTGATTTCTAGTCGATGGCAGCTAGATGCCCAAAGTTTATGCTTTAATCTTTCTAATTCCTCAGTTTCCACCACAGCTGAGATCTCTCATCCTTGCTTGTTACCACTTGAGAAAGAAGAGTTTTCTCAAATGTCTAGTTCCACCACTTTCTGGCTGTGTAAATCAGAGCAAGTTCCTTAACCTCTCTGAGCCTCTGGTTCCTTATCTGTAAAGGGAGATAGATCTGTTATGAGAACTAAAGAGAATAGCATAGAAGCACTTAGCAGGATATCTGCTACACGGTGGCACTCGGCAGGTGTTAGTGGGTGTTACTTACATTATTTTCACCAAGGGACTGATGTGGCTGGGCTCCACCTGCAGTGCTCTGAATCCAGACTGGAGCAAGCATCAGGACTGGGGCCACCATGGCAGAGCCCACCAACCTCTGGCTGTTATCTAATTGCAGATCAAATCCTGCTACTACCTGCCTTGCTTTGTGACCTCCAAGAACGAGTGCCTCTGGACCGATATGCTCTCCAATTTCGGCTACCCTGGCTACCAGTCCAAACACTATGCCTGCATCCGGCAGAAGGGTGGTTACTGCAGCTGGTACCGAGGATGGGCGCCCCCGGACAAAAGCATCATCAATGCCACAGACCCCTGAGCACCAGACCCTTCCCCACCCTTCCCTCCCTTCCCGCTGAGCTTCCCTCGGACACTAACTCTTCCCAGATGATGACAATGACATTAGTGCCTGTTTTCTTGCAAATTTAGCACTTTGAACACTTAAGGAAAAGTCTATGCTGTCATATGGAGTTTATTTGGAACCATCCTCCTGGCCCCACCCTGCCCCTTCTTTTTGGTTTTGACATCACCCATTTCCACGCGGGAATTTTTGGTGCCATGCCAGAAAGAATGAGGAATGCACACTCCTCTTCTTCGTGATGATATAATCTATTTTTTTAGGAAAACAGAAACCGAAAAACTACCCCATTTGGGCATTGTAACACCTACCCCTCTCTCTTCTCCCCCACCTCACCATCTCCCAGACCCGCTTCCCTCGACCCTTGTCCTCCATCCCAGTACATAAAAGACACAGACAAGGAAGTTGCTGAAAGGTCAACTGTTTCAGGATGAGTCCAGGGCAGCAAGCAGATAGACTCAAGGTCCGCAGAAGACCATATACACTGAGGAGATGCTACTGCATTGTCCAACCAGACTATGTCTGTCTGTGTCTGCACGTAAGAGTGAGGGAGGGAAGGAAGAAACTGCAGGAGAGGGTCTGAGAGGGTGCAGCACACTCAATTCCCCCCAGCCCAGTGATGCTGGGGTTGACCAGATGTTTCTGAGTCCGGCAAGCAGCCAGCACAGAATAACAGAACTTTCTTAGTTGATGAAGACTTAAACATCTGCCTGAGGTCAGGAGGCAATTTGCCTGCCTTGTACAAAAGCTCAGGTGAAAGACTGAGATGAATGTCTTTCCTCTCTCTATCTCCCACAAGACTTCCTCCTGGAAAACTCTGGTAGATTTGGCTGGGAGCTTGCCTTTATGTAAATCGGAGGAATACACACATCGTACACTATCCACAGATATAGTCAAGTAGAGCTGGGTAGAGAATACTATTTCCAAAGTAGGGTTTAGCTCACCTAGGGGGATGTGTTTGTATACACATTTGCATATACCCACACGGGGACATAAGCTAATTTTTTACAGGACACAGAATTCTGTTCAATGCTGTTAAATATGCCAGTAGTATAATCTCTTCTATTTTGTTGTCGTTGCTTGTTTGAAGAAAATCATGACATTCCAAGTTGACTTTTTTTTTCATTTTAATTAAAATTTGAAATTCTGAACACCCTCGACATCCCTTTAACTGGGGTCATCTGACCTCTGTCCCTCTCCTTTTCTCCTGCTTCATGTTTGGGGCCTTCATTTAACTGCCTTACTGGCTTGGCTCAGATAAGAAATGAGAGTTAGTATGGGTCAGGGGCCTGGGCACAGGAGGGAAAGCTGCCTTGGCTAGACAGCCACTTTCCTGGATTTTGGGACAGCCTGCTCTTCTCCCAGCTCACTGGTGGGCGAACACCATCTCCTGAGGTACTCACCTCATGGGATTAAAATCGGTGGTCACTAGGGAAGCCTGACTCTGCAATCAGCTGTAGGGTTTTTGTTGTGTTTTTGTTTTTTGTTTTTTTTTGAAATAAAACTATAATATAAGTTCTCTGATTAAATAAAATTATTTTCAGTTTAAGTGTTGAAAGTGAGATGCCAAGAGTAGGTGATAATGCATATTTCACAGAGTTGGGGGTGGTAGGATGGTGATATTTAACATGATCACTCTGTCTCTTCTTTCAGATTATGGCTATTTTCCTCTTAGTATTTGTATCTTCAGTTCATTCCACTTTAGGAAACAGAGCTGCCAATTGAAACAGGATTTAAAAAAAGAAGCAGACAACACATTGTGATGTCTTGCACACACACAGACACACACACACACAGACACACACACATGCAAATACCCAGGCAAGGTATTTGGCAGAACTCCTGAGTGGGAAGGCAGTGCAGGCATCCAGTTTCCATGGTATTCATTGGATTATCTTGTACCTTTCACCCTATGGTCATGCCATTTGGCAGGTGGGAAACGGGAGGCTTTGCCCTCTCAACGCAGCTGTGTAAGCAAAAGGAGCTGAGGTCAGCGGACCAGTGGTCTTTAAAGGGTAAGCCCAAGTCCTTGGTGTTCTGAGATTTTCTTGATTTCAACCTCCAAGTCTTACAAGATGGAACCCCTGACCCAACCACACAAGTGCCCTCTCACAATTGGACATCAGCATCCCCTCTATGAAGCATTGGCCATTCTTGGTCCTTCATGGGGTCACCTCCACTCACACAAGGAGGGACCTGGGGTGAGGCCTGAGCATGAATCATCTGAAGTTTCCCTGTAGAAATGTTGGTGGAACCACAGTCCCATCTGTCAGGCCCTGTCAAAGAGAATAGCAGGTCCTGGGCAAAGAAGGGTCCTTTGCAAAGCGATGTTGGCAGAGGGCGGTTTTTGAGCTTTCTATAAGCTATAGCTTTGTTTATTTCACCTGTTCACTTACTGTATAATTTAAAGTCATTTATGTAGCTGAGACACTTCCGTATTTCAATCATATCGTGAACGTTTTATTTTGCTAAATCTTGTGTCATGTGTAGGCTTTAATATGTGTACATGTGTTTAAGAGAAAAAAAAAAAAAATGAAACCCACATGCCGCCATTTTCCTGAATCAAATTCTAAAGTGGAATGGAGGGTAAAATACTTCTACTGTGCAGGCAGCTAGACTGGCGAACTGGAGAAATGAGAAGGAACTACCACTTGACACTAATCCCTCCTCCTCCCTATCAGCATCCCAGTGCTTTCTGGAGTAGGAAGGAGGAGGGAAAACAGCAAGTACATCCATGTCCTTGCTCTGTATCAACTGGCACTGGGCAGTCTGCTGGTCATTCCCATTCTTTTTCCCCCCTTACTTTTGACCACTCAATTGGGAAGCCATGATTTCTTCTAAAAACCCAGGGCCATGGGAGCTGTGATTCCAAGACCTCTTGGCCTCATCTGGCCATCTCTTCTGCCTCCCTATCCAGAAAGCATTATACCTGGGGCTCTCTCCTCTCAGACCTGTGCTCCATCTGTCTGGGTAGATAATACCAGAGACTCCCATCCTTTACCATCACCCAGCTCCAGACCTACATCATGGCAGTCATGGTACAGCCCATGAATATCATTTTTCATATGATGGTTCTTGAACAGTTAAAGAAACAAATGACTTATTGGAACAGCTCTGTCTCAGAAACACTGTGGCCCTTAGGAGACAAGTACCCTCCCCTGCCCAGCCTTTCATCTTGTGTTTGATGATCATCAATATGGATTACCCCAAGATGGCACCCAAGGGTTTGGCTCCTGGCTACCAAAAGTAAAAATATCACTACAGTAGTTTTACACAAGGAAAACACTTTAAAAATCTGATGATAGAAGCAAAACAAAGTGTGAGAATGTAGGGGAGGTGGATATCAACAGCCTCCAAAAATTAGCATTTGGGAGACATGAGGAGGGAAAGAATTTAAGACCAGTTCGTGCTCTCGGGGGAAGGGCTTCACAGATCCTCCCATGCCCTCACCTTTTCCCTTAGCCAGTCTGCTGTCCTGAGACCCAGAAGTGATGGAGAGAAACCAACCAGAGAAAACCCTGTCTGGAAGGAATGTATTTGTTGCTAAATTTTGTAGCACTGTTTACAGTTTTCCTCCATGTTATTTATGAATTTTATATTCCGTGAATGTATATTGTCTGTAATGTTGCATAATGTTCACTTTTTATAGTGTGTCCTTTATTCTAAACAGTAAAATGGTTTTATTTCTATCACACACCTGTAGTCCCTTGCCTCCTTATATCCTGACTGCCACTGGGGGTAATATAGACAGCAGAGGGCCTTGGAAGCTGGTCCCACCTGTCCTGGCTGCAGGCAAATGAACATTCCCCTCCCTTCATTCACTTCTAGGGCTTGAGCCCACCCTGCCCCAGTCCTTTCCCAAGGTAGGAGCAGGCATTCTAGATTTCCCCCCAACTGCTAATCCAGCACTGACCTTGCTCCCTGTTTCTATGGCCAGGGTTCTCCATAGCTCTACAGAATCTGGATTCCTATCGAATTAACTATTAGTAGTTCAAGTATTCCCAGACTGGAGCCCTGACTTGGCTTTCCGTTTTCATCTAAGAATCTCACACCATGAAACTGAGAGGGGAAGGTTGCAAACATCAGTGCCTGATGCCAAACACCTGCCTGAAATTCCAAGTATGGCTTGGCCTAGTTGGAAATGCTAGGAACTCAAGAGGTCCCACTATAGCCGTGAGCCCCTCCTAGAGCTTACAGCTGGACCTGTCATCCTCAATGAGTTGGGTTGGCTGCAGACCCCTCACCCAACTTTCATCCCATTGTTGACAATGTTCCAGGGTATAGCTTTTGCCCCTATTTCAAGCTAATCTACTTTGATCACCTATCATATATCACGCACAGCACTCTACACACATGATTGCATTAAATTTCCACAACCCAATGAGGTTGTCCCACTATCATCCATAGTTTTTAGCTGAGGAAGCCAAGACTCGGGTTAACTCATTGCTCAAGACCTAGTATGCTGGCAGACTAGGATTTAAATTCATTCTGGTTTGATGATAATCCCTGAATTTTCTCTATAGTGTTCATACTTTGTTGGAATATGCCAGGTTCCACTTACCTTTCTTTTTTTTTAAATTTTATTAATTTATTTTGAAAGAGAGAGAGAGAGGGGCAGAGAGAGAAGGAGAGAGAGAATCCCAAGCAGGCTCCACACTGTCAGCACGAGCCTAACTCAGGGCTTGGACCCACAAACTGCAAGATGATGACCTGAGCCAAAGTTGAACACTTAACTGACTGAGCCACTCAGGCGTCCCTCCGCTTACCCTTCTTATTCCAACCAGCATATCTTGGATTCTATGACTCTCATTGGATCAGATATAAAGGAAAGATAATCAATGGAAAAACCTCTCTGCCTGTTTAGACTGCCCCCACCTGGGGCCTGCAGTCCTACCACTCGTGTGGTAGAATTTCCAGGTCAGCAGCCTGAGCGTGGGATTCTACGAACAGGCCAGTCCCCAGCTGGGACATTCGGATACCTTTTTAACTACACTGTTGCCCAAGATTCACATTCCTTACATGGCAAGCATGGGGACATGGCCCTGCATTCCTTTGACCAGTTTAAGAAGACCACCAAACACACAAGCAGATATATTACAGGCTATTTCCAGCTGCCCAGAACTCTTTCCACCCAACTTCTTTTGGTTGTGGGATAAAGAGCTCTCCACCTTTTCAGGAAGATGTCACCCCTCCCACCCAGGTGTCCTATGAATGGGCTCGACCATGTGCTCCAAGCTAAGCTCCAACCACTTCCCAGAGACAACCTCAGGTACATCCATAAGTCAGAAAGCAAAGGGAACACACAAGGAAAGTGCCCTTCGATGATCAATGCAAACAAAATACAACAGCTTTTATCAAAATAAAAGTTGGAACCAGGTTCTGCCCAGGGCTCAAGGGAAACAACATCCAACCTTTGAAACATCTTTTATCTTTATTATCAGCGTTTGGCTCCAAAATGCCAGCTCAAGTTGTCCCCGAATTTGCTGAAAATTCCCAATATCCCAAGGGATGCCATCCACCTTTGTCATTTGTCCTGCTACCTAAAATTTCACCTGAAGACTTTATTCTTTCCCTAAGAAAGCCAGGTATTCTGACAGGACATCACAACTCTTCCTTAGAGCCCAGGCAATCAGGGAGTGGCCCTCAGCCCACTCCTCCATCCAACGGGACTGAAAACATGGACATCTGTTTCCATTCCATATCATTAAGACAATCAGAGTCAAAAAGGGCACTCACCATTGGCTTATGGTTGGGGAAAAATGTTTGCTCCACAAGTGGGAACTTCTCAGGACCCAGAGAATGGAAGATCTTAATGAGTTGAGAGAACTAGGAGAGAAGAGGAAAGAACATTGGTCAATCTTTGTTATCCAGTATGGTGGAACTTCCCACTTGATCCCAGACCTCCAGTATCAGACTATTCTGAGCTGAGCGGCAGTAGCTGTTCCCTGTTTGCAGGATGAAGACCAGATTCCTTGGCTGGAATCTCATCCTCTCGATTATCTGGTTGCATAAGCCCTTCATTCCTGCCAGGCCGCTGAGTTCAGCTCACTTACATTTGACGAGCATTTACTACCCCCTCAACATTTCACACAAGCACAACGTGCTGACACTCATGCCATGTCTCCAGCCTGCAAAGCCTTTCTTTCTAGAGAGGTAGTACTACCTAACAGTTTAGGGTGTAGACTCTGGATTCAAATTCTCCACCACTTAACTAGCCCCATAAGCCTGGAAAGTTGCTCCAGGCTTCTGAGCTTCAGTTTCCTCATTTGTAAGTGGAGAAAGCAAGAGATCCAATATTGTAAGGATTAAATATGCAACGTATTAAAAGCTGTGTCTGGTCCCTAGAGGCACTTGAATGTTAGATATTATTTATCATAAATACAGCTGACCCTTGGACAACATGGGTTTGAACTGTGCAGGTCTACTTACATGCAAATTTTTTTTTTTGGATAAATACAGTACAGTACTGTAAATATATTTTCTCTTCCTTATGATTTTCTTAATAACACTTTCTTTTCCCTCACCTAATTTATTGTAAGAATACAACATATAATACATATAATATATGAAGTATGTGTTAATTGACCATGTATATTATTGGTAAAGCTTCCAGTCAACAGTAGGCTATCAGTAGTTAAGTTTGGGGAGGGGAGTCAAAAGTTATACAGATTTTCAGAGTTGGCATTCCAACTCCTGCATTGTTCTAGGGTCATCTCTGATTTCTCTGTTTTTACAACCATGCTCTTCTCCAGCAGCTTGAACAGCATCCCTTCCACACCTGGCTCCTTTTGCTTTAGCACTTTCTGGTTTCACTGTAGAGGTTGCTAACATCTCCAGAGCTGGGTGGTAAGCTTCTGAAAGGCAGGCCTTGAGCTTAAATTTTTCTCCATCAGCCCACACCACCCAGCACCCTTGGGAGCTCATTTTGTTCTTGGCACTGTGCTTTGATATTGGGATAACAAGCTAAGCATGGAAGACCAGGCTTGAGGGGAGACAACGTGGGCAGATGGCTGAGATAACAATGCCTTTCTGGAGGAAAGCAAGGGGATTGAGAAGCCTAGAAGAGGAACAGAGAAGGGGTCAGGATGACTCCCTGGAGCAGATGACACAGAGAAGATGGAAGGGCACTTCAGGTATGCACTGGAGACCCTCAGTGGCTGTCATAGCTGTGGCCCTGGATCCAGGGGACAGTGAGAGAGGAGGACGAAGGGTGATCCATGACACATCCCTGGGAGCCTTGGAATTTATCCAGAAAGCAAAAGGGAACTCCTGGTGGACATAAGTGGGAAGGGCATGGAAAATTCTGATCAGGATTAAGAATGCTACAATTTGTGGCCTATGGTGGGTGTCAAATGGCTAGAAGGCATGCCAAGTCTTGTACCAGACTTGACTTGGGAGTAAGTCAACACTAATGGCTCAGAGAGAATGGGTAACTTAAGAACTTTCTACAACTAGACTTGGTCTGCAAACTCCTGGGGTATAGTCTGCAGGTGTGATGCAACATGGAGTCCAGTTAGAGGGTTTGAGGGATCTCAGAAATATGAGAAATGATGGAGGATCTCTCAGTTTACAGATAAGGATGCTGAAGTCTAGAGAGAATATGTAACTCTATGATCAAGCACACGAATTTTGGAGATGTCCAGCTCCAGTTTCCTTATCTGTACAATAGAGACATTAGCAAAATCTACTCATCAGGGTGGTTCTAAAGATCAAATATAATATGTATGTTAAGAGTTCAGCATAGCACACAGTGCTACTGAATGGTAGATGCTACCATTACAATGTCTATGTGGAAAAACAAGGTAGGGGGTGTGGGCTAATGCTATCTAGGTCCCTTTCCAGAATCTGGGATGCCATAGGCCAAAAATCTCAGGGTAGAATAAAAAGACCAGAGCCATGATAGCAGTGGTTAAAAACTATCTATATCTACTAAATTAATGTATATATCCATTCAATAAATATTGAGCGCCAACTCTGCAGAGACCTTGATGGCATTCACTATTTACTGAATGAATATAATAATTGTCACCATGTATTGAGTGTGTGCTTTGTGGCAGCCACTTGTATTAACTCACAACCTTACCAGGATGACCCTATTATTATCATCATTTTACAAATATGGAAAATAAACTCAGAGAGATTAAACAAGTTGTTCAAGATGATACAGCTCATAAATTGAGGCTCCTGGAACTAAGGCAATCCAGCTCCAGAGCCCATGTTCTCGACCACTGCCCTCCCACCAGGAGGCCAAGCAGAGGGAAATAAAGCAAGAGACAAGATGGCTTAGAGCTTCACAGAGCACACTACAGTATGTACCCCCAGCCTCCACATTTCCTATCTCCCTACCCTGCTTTATTTTCCCTTTTAAAAATTTTTCAAATTTTCAAAATTTCAAAAATTTTCCCTTATGAACCACTTCTATGACATATTACATATTGGGCATATTTATTAATAGACTGCATGTGCCCCTGGTCACTAGAATATAAGATCCATGGAGCAGGGATTTGGGTCTGATCTGCCCACTGCCATGTTCCTAGGACTTAGAACAGTGCCTGGAACATAGTAGGCATTGAATAAATATTTGTTGCATGAATGAATTACTTTGGTAGGGAAAACAGATAATACACAAAAGAATGGATAAATATATCATCCTAGATGGAGGTAAGTATTGGGGGGAAATAAAGCAGGGTAAGGGAATTGAGAATATTTGGGGGAGTGGTATCCTCGGAGAAGCCTCTTTTACAGGTAACGTTTGAATGAAGACTAATAAATCAAGGGACAAATGAAATTAATGAATACAAAGCAGGGAAAATCAGTCTTGGGGGTTGAAGAGACATGGCTTCAAGTTCTGATTTCACCCCTCCCAGGCTACATGACCCTGGGTGAGTTCCTTAGCTGCTCAGAAACTGAGATTCTTTTTCTGTAAAATGAAGTAATGTCCACTTCACATGATAGCCATAGTTTGAGCACCAGGCAGCACGATTTTCAGATTAATACACAGTAAGTGTTCAACAATGCCTACTGTTAACAAAAGTGATATGATTTAATATAAGTAAGAACAGTAAGGTACCTTAATGTTACCACTAATGTTATTTATAAGATAACCAGTATTCCTTAGGCAACAATTACAAGAAGAGGCCTGCTTATTGAGTTGCTTAAAAAAGACTCATTACTGAGGCCTCCATGCTGAAGGATGGGACGGGCCCGTTTCAGGGCTGGGACGCCACCCACTGCCGCCCACCTCACTCCAGGTCAGCCTGGCCCATCACCTACCACCCAGGGCTTGCTGCAGAAGTTGTAGACGGAGTAGAGGGAGTTGACAGCAGGCAGCCCTCCGTACTGGAGGCCGATGACCAGGCTTCGGTAGTCTTCGCCCAGCGCCATGCTGTAGGCATGCTGGCGGACCAGGATGAAGTCTGGCTTGAAGGATCTGCAAAGAGAGGGGCTGGCAGTAGTGTCACCACATTGGGTATTGACGGAAGGTCAGGGCATCGGGCCACAGCCTGCTGGGGATAGCACTGACCTGGCGTGGCTGCTGCCAGCAGGGAGCTCTCAGGTCAGAATGGGGAGGGGGTGGGGGAGTGTGGAGGGGGACAGTTGGATGCAAAAACACAGCAGCTACAGAATCAAAGGGCTGAAAACAACTCACATTTTATCCATTTTCTTTTTTAGGTGGTTTTCTAGATTTTCTACGTTGAACAAACGTTCATTTACAATCAGAGGAAAATGGATCAACTAACTCAGTGAATACACTGCCGTTTTTACTAGGCAGCACGTATTGCCTCACTGAATCCTCATAGCTTCCCAAGGACGCGGGCATTGCTGCCAGCAACTGCATTTTACAGATGAGCACCGATAAAGGGAATTTTCACCTTTACATTTGTGTGTTCCAGGCTCCCAGGGAAGCTATACTTTAACATTTACCAAGGTCAAAATGACTCAGCAAAACCTCAACGCATGGGATCTGTTTCTGCCCTGAGTGCACATTGTGTATATCTGCTTTGTTAAAGAAAATAACCAAAAAAAGGAGCATTCTAAACACAAAAGATAGGAAAAAGTAAGAAAATTCCCTGGTTTCTGTAAGATTAAAGTCACACAGCCCTGCAATTATTAGAAACTTAAGATAAAGCCTGCAACTTTCTGAAATGTTCTTTGTCTAATAATTTGTAAATTTTATGTAAAAAAAATGCATATAGCTCTCCATCAAATGTTTCCTTACTGGAGCACTCTCCTGTTTCTAAAAACCGTGTGTCCCTGGCAGCTGTCGTAACTGGGGCTCGAACAAAACTCTCTCTTTCTCTCTCTCTCTTTTTTTTTTAAAGAAATTTCCAAAAGGTTTGTTCATTTTATGTGCATAGCACCGAGGCTCACAAAGATTAAGTCACTTGCTCAAAAAGACATACTGCAGGTTCATAGCAGGGTCCGATACGTGTAACCTCATGGCCCTAGTTCTCAACTACCATGCAGCATGGTATGTATATATATATACCTATATGTACGTGATATGTATATATTTATATATACCCTGTATATTTCAAACATGTCCCTTTCAAGCAGCAACCTCTGGAAAGCAGCAAGAGTATTAATATGATGGCCAAGAACATGCCAGGCTCTTTGCTGGGCCCCTTTGGAGACGTGATCCTGATTAGCACTTACAAGCAGATCTGGGTAAGGTTGGGACTATTTCTCCACTTTATAGATGGGAACACACAGCTCAGAGAAGTCATAAACTTCCCCAAGTCACAAAGCTGGGAAGCAGGGGAGCCATGTGTGAACTCAGGTGATCTCGCTCCAAGTCCATACACTCTTCTTCCCTCCATCACATGGCTCCAGGTGGATTCACACACTGTTTTGCTCACACTGCCGAGGTTCCATCTATTTCTAGATTCCTCACTTCTAGCTCACATGAGGTAATCAGCTTCCCAATGGGTGGGTGGTTTACACTCAAAATGGTATGATCTGTTTGTCTCACCCAGAGTTAAGACACTTAGCTTCAAATAAACTGTTTCTCTTTAAAATAATTCAAATGTAAGTTAAAATAACTGTCAAATGGGAAGGACTTGTCCCAGTGGAGACAGAAGGAAAGAATGTGCAGCAGGTGCAGACATTTCCCAAATCGTTCTGAGCTTGGGTCTCGTTGTACACCCCAGGGCCTGGCACCATGGAGCATACATGGGGTGTAGTAAGTATGTGTTGGAGGAATCAATGATGTACATGAATATTACTTCCTCGTCCCTAAAGGAAATGGCAAGGGTTTCGCCCACGAAGTTGTAACTCATCCCAGAGGAGACATGTGGATGCTGACATCTTGGGTATGGCTGACACTGGGCTCATGGAAATGGTCAATCACATCACTCTGTAGTTGGGTTAGAGGCTTGGAATTATTACGCCTATATCCTTATTGCATTCTTAGAGCTGAACCAGTCCAACTAATGGATTTTACAGATGGGGAAACTGAGGCCCATAGCAAGGCAGTGATGTGTCCCAGGACACCAGGCAAAACCATGCCAGAGCAGGAGGTCACACTCAGGTCCCTCCTCTGGCTTTCCTGCTCTTTGTGCTCCACTTCATTGGCTCTTACAGCAACAGAGGGAAGGAAAGAAGGGGCGAGTGGCGGGTCTCTAACAGGGATCTGATGACAATAGAGAGCACTGACAAAATATAGCCATCTTCTGCTTTCATTTGATTGTAAAAGTAACACATGTTCATTGTGTGAAACAAACAAACAAACAAAAAAAACCCTTGAAAACACAAAAATGTCAACAGAATTACTTGTAATTCTCAACTCAGAGAAAATCCCTAATAACCTTGTATGTACTTCCTTATATGTACATTACAATCCAATGATCTATTTTTTTTTTCAACGTTTATTTATTTTTGGGACAGAGAGAGACAGAGCATGAATGGGGGAGAGGCAGAGAGAGAGGGAGACACAGAATCGGAAACAGGCTCCAGGCTCTGAGCCATCAGCCCAGAGCCCGACGCGGGGCTCGAACTCACGGACCGCGAGATCGTGACCTGGCTGAAGTCGGACGCTTAACCGACTGCGCCACCCAGGCGCCCCAATCTATTTTTAATGTATATAATATGCATTCATACTCATAATTGACTTCATGCTTTCTATTAATTATTACTTTCCTATTTTCCACATATTATAGTTTAGGCATTTCTCCTACTAACAAAACATCTTCAAAAATATCCTTTCTAATGGCCACCTAACTGTCTACTGAATGGATATACCATAATTAAGTCAAGTTATCATCCACCATTATCAAGTAGGCTATTTCCAATACTTCACACACGTATATCTTTGCACACAAATCAATGCCTTCCTTTTTAGTGATTTCCTTAAGATAGATTTTAAGAAGTGGGATTACGGGCTCAAAGGGCATGAATTATTTCTTTAAAGTACCCAGATGTACCCAAATCTTTTAAAGGTGTATACCACCTATTGTACATGACAGTGTCTGTGTCACGGCAGCCCCACCAGCACAGCAGTTTTTTTTAAATACATCCAAAAAAATACATGTTTTAAATTTGATAAGCAACTTTCCCCAAGATACTCTGTATCCCCACAGCTGTCTTACCTTGCATATCTCTGACTTAGGGGAGTTTGAGTACTTCCATTAACCATTTGCATTTTCTTTTCTGTAAAATTCTGCCCACATCTCTTTACTGACGTGATTTCTGTGTATAGGATGCTGCCCTTTATCACACTGTCCTGTGTGGCAAAATTTTTACTAGCTGTTTGCTTGCCTTTTTTTTTTTAATGGCTGTGCACCTTCAAAAAACCATATAAATTCATTTTCTATTTACTCTTAGTCAAAACTATGAGTCTCTCCGTTTTTTACTTCTCTGCTTTGATGATCAGAGGGTCTTCTAGGGCCCTGGTTCTCACAATGAGACACCTCTTACACCCAGCAGCGTGACTTTCCCCAGAGAAAACAGTGGCAGCAAACTTGGTGTCTTACTAGGGGTAACTCCACTCTGCCCAGGGGGAAATAATTAAAGGTCTCATGCTGGCTAGCCTGCCAGTTTTTCACTGTTTGTGGAGAACTCATAAGAGAGACATAGCCTGGTGGGGTGGAGCTGGGGTTGGGAAGCAGATCTGGCTCTCTAGAAAAAGAGGGTGCCCTTCCAAGATCATCTTCCAGGAGGAGTATCTGAGGGCCTATCTTGGGAGACTCCAATTCCAGTCCCAGATATTATGATGCACTTTCTCTCGAGGACTTCTAGAACTCACCTCTAAATTGGAATCTTTCTGATTCTTTGAAATAAAAGTAGCGGTCACTTCCTCTTTGTCTTAAAGATTTGAGACATTTAAATCTTTAATTTAATTTAATTTATTTATTAATTTAAGGATTTGGAAACCTACCTCAAGATGCACTCAAAGTGTTCTTTCAAAATTATACAGCCGTTCCTTGCTGAAAGCCCTCTGAAGGCTCCCTCTTTCTGACAACAGATCCTAGGCTCTTTACCATGGCAACAAGGCCCCTGCCCACCTCTCCATCCTCACTTTCTACCTTTCTCTCTCCCTCACCTCCCCTGAGCCACACTGACACCTTCTCTTCCTCTAACTCTCTCCCTGGATGCTCCTCCCCAAGTGGTGCCGAGGGGGCCTCGATCTCCTCACTTACTCATCAGCTTGGATGCATTTCCTCAAAGACACCTGTCCTGCTCACTCTATTGAAGTTTGCCCCAAACCCCATATTGCCCTATTTTCCTTTCTTTATAGCTCTTGTGGCAATTTTATTTCTCCTGTTTTATCTGTTTAGTCTTTTATTGCTGTCTCTTCCCTCTAAAGATGACAGCTCAATGAGAACAGAGGACGTGCTTGTCTTGAACAAAATAGACCATACCAATGTTTTTAAATGAATGACTGAATTAATGAATGTATGTATAAATGAGTGAACAAATGAATGAGAATGAGGTGAACTGACCACTGGAAAAGGGCAGGACCTCTTTATTTGTGGTCCTAGTGAAGAGAACTGGGACTGACAGCCAGAATTTCCAGGAGATAGCATGTGGCCCCTAACAACTAGGGACTGCCTTACAAGGTAACATGTTCTATACTTCTGGAGATATGTTAGCATCATCAAGAAAGTTTTAACCCCAGGGAATTCAAGATGGACCCCATGACCTCTTAACATTCTCAAGTATAATATGTGGAAAAACAAACACTAAATACGAGTGATATATCTGGGCAAACCAGGCACATGTTATGGTTTGAATACTGCCAATCATTGCTACATAGAATGCACAGGGTCCTTCCTGACAGCTTGTGGTATGAGGAATTTGCAAGGAATGCAGAGAAATTAGTGACTTGAGTCAGGCGACCTGTGGCATGAAGTTCTGCCCTCCATACCCAGCACCTCAGCCTCTCTATCCAGTCAAGGAATGGCCATGCCCTGATGCCACCCCAACATCCAAGAATGTGGCCACCAGAAGTTCTCAGGCCCTGACAGTGGGCTGAAGTCCCCGGTAGAGGCCAGAGACCCTGAGATGACAGGGACATGATCCCTGCTTTCAGGAAACCCACAGTCGAAGAGGAGTTGAGCGCAATTCTAAAGGACTAGGACTCACGAAATGCACCAATGAGTAAGTGAAATAATAGAAGCATGTACAAGGTATGAAGGTGGACCAAAGGTGTATTCAACTCTGTCTGGGGGTGGGTGTGGATAAGTGTGTACCGGGAGGCTTGGGTCTTAACAGGAAAGTAGGGGTTTGCCATGTGGGCAGGGGTTTGCAGGTATTCCAGGTAGAGGGAACGGCACCTGTAACCATCTTTTTCTTCTGAGTTATATGAACCATTAAGTTCCCTTTGATGCCTACACTGGCTTGACTTGGGTCTGTTGCCTGCCATCACTCTTGCTCTGACTAATATTGGGAGGAAGTGGCAAAGTTTGCAATTGGTTACATGGCTGGAATATAAGGTCTGAGGAGGTGGTGGCAAGAGATGAGGCTAGGTAAAAAGTCTCAATGGCTCTCATGAGCCCCTTCCTGCCCCCTTGTCTCCACGGTCCCACTGGGTCCAAGCCCTGCATCTTTCATGCCTGGGCAAGGCGGCCTCCTTCAATACCATACAAATCAGCACATCCCAGCTGGAGCCTATGCCTGGGTTTTCTCGTTATTTCAGCTTTAGACTTAATATGAGCTGTATCACTTGGGTCCCTGGTTCCAGAGCTTTCTCAGAAGTGGTTGTCAGTATTGGAGAGGAAAACCAAGGACAACATATAATTAAATGGTAGAGACGGGACAGGTGATGCACTGCTGGGAGATTACTGGGTGCTTCAGGCAATGTCAGGAGGCAGGGGGCAAAGCCTGAGTGACTTTTAACCATCAAAGAAGTGTTAACGATTTCCTCAAATAGGCAGAAACTGTGGTGGCAAGAACAGATCTTGGCTAGGCTGTGCCTGGGACCTAAGTTAATAAGCAGAAGCCTCATTAATCTCAGCCATTTGACTGCAATTTTGTATCGGTCCCTCATTCCCCGAGGGTCAGGATGACAAAGGGTGATGATGATGCTGATTTCAGCCATGCTGACCCATCACGCCCAGATCTGACCTCAACTGTGCCTGGGAAGGCTCTAGACTTTCTGACATAGGTGTTCACCAGCAGAGAGAGGCTTCAGGTTCCCTCTGAAGTGTCTCCACACTCCTTAATCCTTCTCTATCTGAAAACTCAACCTTGGGTACCAAATCTGGACCAACAGAACTGATAAAAACCAGCAGAAACAGGTGTCCAGAGAAAAAGGACAGGGGGAGTTCAAAACACTGAAATGGTCTCCATACCCCTGAGTGTCTATGGACCACCGTGTTGTGACAAGGATAGAACAGAGAGGATGTGCACACTTTGCAGACGGAGAGCCATATGGAAGGACTTTGGGAGTTAGGGATGCTTCCCACCAGCCTGAGGACTGCAAGAAATTAGTCCAGGCTGAAAAGAAATTAGGTGGCAGCCAACCAAGAGTCTGGCAAGGAGAGGACAACAGGATGCTGCAGCGAGGCTGTGGGGCCCGCACGGCAGCTGCCAGCGGCGCAGCATAACGATGGTGGGGAAGGGGCCCAGTGGGGCTTCTGGACGGCCGGGCTCTCTGATGAATCCCGTGGCCCCCTTTGTGAACCATTAGGAGGTTAATAAAACACAGACGTGAGTTGCTGGAGGAAGTGGGCTTCCTCATCTCCCTTCTCAGACTCAGAATCTCCATCTCTCTGTCCTGGCCTCTCATTTCATTTCAGAGAAGGAGTCCTTGCTGCTCTCTCCTTGTTCCACCCTCCTCTTCCGTCACTCTGGGGAACCCCACATGTTATGCATTAAACTGTGTCCCCCCGGAAAGGTACACTGAAGTCTTAATCCCTGTTACTGGTGAATGTGACCTTATTTGGAAATAGGTTTTTGCAGATTTCATCAAGCTAAGATGAGGTCATACTGGAGTAGACTGGGCCCTCATCCAATGACTGGTATCTTTAGAAGAAGAGGGAAATTTGGATACAGACACACAGAGAGGAAGAGTAGAACGCCATGTGATGAAGGAATCAAAGACTGGAAAGATAGGTCTACACTCCAAGGAGTACCAAGAATTGGTGGTAACCACGAGAAGCTGGGAAGAGGCCAGGAAGGACCCTCCCTACATCCTTGAGAAGGGAACATGGTGCTGCTGACACCTTGATCACACACTTCCAGCCTCCATCACCATATTGAGGATTCATTTCTCCTGCTGAAGTCACCCAGCCTGCGGTGCTTGGCCACAGCAGCCTCAGGAAATGGGTATACTGCCCATCGCCAATATTTCCTCCTCCTTGCCACTTTCAGAACTTCCTGGCCTCCTGTGCTCTTGTGTGTGCTTATCCCCTGCTGCCTCCCCACTTCCCAAGACAATAACCCCAACCCCAACCCAACAATAAGAAACTACCACTTAAAAATTTTTTTTAAATGTTTATCATTTTTTGAGGGGGGGGGGAGGGGCAGAGAGAGAGGGAGACACAGATTCCAAAGCAGGCTCCAGGCTCTGAGCTGTCAGCACACAGCACAATGAGGGGCTTGAACTCATGAACTGTGAGATCATGACCTGAGCCTAAGTCAGACGCTTAACTGACTGAGCCACCCAGGTGTCCATTATTATTTTTAAAAATAATTTAGTGTCACATTAATTAACACACAGTGTATACACTGTAGTCTTGGCTTAGGGAGTAGATTCCCGGGATTCATCGTTTACATACAACAACCCAGTGCTCATCCCAACAAGTGCCCTCCTCAATGCCCATCACCCATTTTCCCTTCTCCCCCAACCCCCCCCACCCCACCATCAACCTTCAGTTTGTTCTCTGTATTTGAGTCTCTCATGGTTTGCCTCCCTCTCTGTTTGTAACTTATTTTTCCTTCCCTTCCCCTATGGTCTTGTTAAATTTCTCAAATCCCACATATGAGTGAAAACATATGATATCTGTCTTTTTCTGACTGGCTTATTCATAATACCCTCCAGTTCCATCCACGTTGTTGCAAATGGCAAGATTTTATTACAGGAGTGCTGATTCATAGGGTCACATGGACCCCAATGTTTATAGCAGCGCTATCAACAATAGCCAAATTATGTAAAGAGTCTAAATGTCCATCAACTGATGAATGGATAAAGAAGATGTGGTGTGTGTATATATATATATATATATATATATATATATATATATATATATAAAATACACACACACACACACACACACACACTGAAATACTACTCAGCAACAAAAAAGAAACTTCCACTTTAAGGCTAAAGATGGACTGACAAGTAATGTTCGTATTTACATAAAAGAATGAACAAATCAACACATCAATAAATGCATGGAGATTTGCTTGGAAGGATGTTTATCAAAATGTTACCCTGGTTATCTCCGAGGAGTGGGATGGAAAACAGGGGTTATCATATTCTTCTTCAGACTTTTTGGTACTCTTGGCATTAAAAAAGACAAAAGGCACAGAGTATTTTTACAACCAGGAAAAAACAATGAGGCTATCTTCATCTTGGAAAAAATGATAAATATAACAATGATGTAACATCATGGAAAATGCTTATAGGACAATTTCATGTGACATAAAACAACAGAAAAGGTAATCTGTGTTATGACCATCATAACACAGTAAAAATTATGGTCCTGGAAGAGGAGATGGAAAATTCCTAATTTGATAAGGTGGTGAGGCTGCAGGTGATTTCTTTTGTTTTGAAATTTTCCGCTTTTGTTATACAGTTGACCCTTGAACAACATGGGTTTGAACTGCTCAGGTCCACTTATAAACAGGTTTTTTTTCAGTAACTACAGTACAGCACTGTAAATGTATCTTCTCTTCCTTTCCTAATAACATTTTCTTTTCTCTAGCTTACTGTGTTGTAAGAATACAACATAGAATACATGTAACATACACAATAGGTGTTAATTGACTGTTTATATTATTTTGGTAAGGCTTCCAGTCAACAGAAGGCTATTGGTACTTAAGTTTGGGGGAGTCAGCCATTATATACAGATTTTGGACTGTGCAGGGGATCAGCACCTGTAACACCCTCTATGTTCAGGAGTTGACTATATAACAGTTTGGGCATTAATCAAAACTTTAGGTTGGCATCAACAAATAAATGGATGTGAACCACACTGGCCTGGCAGTCATAATTAGCCCCTTCTTCCTTCCATTGCTACAACTGCTAGACAGGGAAGTCTATACCTGCTAGCCCCAATTCCCATATACCATCTCCAAAACCCTCTGCATCTGGCCCAGCCTCTTTCCACCTCGTGAAACTTCACTGAGATCACTCCAAAATGCCAAAGTGAGATGAAGCTGCTATGCCCTCCCTTTTCCTGATTTCTAATAATCGCTAATGTACTATGAGTCTCTATTCCAAGCCCTGTGGATATCTTCATTCATGTAAGTCCGACAGCAGTCCCACAAGGTATGTATTATCATCACCCCCATTTTCCAGATAAGGACACTGAGGCACAGAGCAGTTAAAAAACTTGCCAGGATCACAAATCTGCTAGTGGTGTACCCATGAGTCAAATCCGATAGCCTCCTGGCTCTAGAGCAGGGTTTCCCAATCTCGGCATTATTGATATTTAGAGCTGGATAATTCTTTGTTGTGGGGGGTTGTCCTGTACAGTGTAGGGTGTTCGGAAATTCCTGGCCACTACCCACTAGATCCAATAGCATCCCCAAGCCCAGTTGTGACAACCACAAACGTCTGGAGACATGTCAAGAGCCCTCAGGGGAGCAAATTTCCTCCAGTGGTGAACCCCTGCTATAAGGCTCCTCTGTGGCCTCTGTAGCATGATCTTGCTCCTCCCTCCCAAACCTTTTCCTCCCTCTCTCCTTTTTCCCAGCTGCCTCTTCCTGGCCCCTCACTTCACCATCTTCTCCCTTCCTGTGCCTCTTCTCCAAGGCTCCATGTTGCTTCTTTGCCCGTGGAATCATCTCCGTTCAGTGGGTTGGCCATCTTGTCCTCACAGGCAAGAGTGAAAATGACTTGGATTTACCTAGAACTTCCTCTGAGCCAGGAGGAAGCTTTTGATTTTTTTGTTTTAAGCTTTTAATTGTGCTGTCTTTAATCCCCACCAGGATCCTGCTTGGAGGAGAGTATTTTCAAGAAACTAAGGCACAGAGAGATTAAGCACAGCAAGAACAAGGTCCACATGAGACTTGAGTGATTCAAAGTCAACGTGCATAAGCACTCCGCAACCAGCACCATCCACTCACCTGAATACTCAGCTCCTCAAGTTATCAGCCTCCCTCAAAATGGGATCTCTCTCTCCCTCTCTCTCTTACCCACCATGCTCCCAGAAGCCCAGGATCTGTCGCCCTAAAGTCATCTGCAACTCTTCTCTCTGACACCAGCTGTGCAAAGAGCCACCAGTGTTGCTGATTCTCCCCTCCAGAAGAGTTTCCCTCTCCCTCTGGTGTTCCTCTCATTGCCTCATTCCCAGGACATCTCAATAGACCCTCAGTTCCTAGTCCCTGGGGTCACAGTCCCTTACCTTATTCCTCTCTGTAGCACAGGTCCCGTCTCAGAGTCCAAACTGTTGAGTGTTACTCATTTTCCCTGCCTCTACCCCAGGGACTTCCAGGTTAAATGCCACAGGGCCCAAGTGGGTGACCTCAGGGCTGGATGAAGTGGGCTAGCCTGTTCTAGTACGACCTTCAGTGGCATCTAACACACTCTCTGTTTCCGTAGTAAACACATAGGATTATTATTAATTTCCACAATGTTGTCTCTGGACTGTTTTACACACAACTTACTCCATCTTTCATTTTCCCACTTTTCATAATGACTTGAGTTCAAGAAACATTTCATTCTTCTGTAGGCAAAGACAACCCCTTAGATAAATGGCAGCTAACACAGGTCTCTGTAGAGAACCAGGGGGAATGGAGAGGGCTGGTGAATGATAGAACAGCCTGAGCTCTAGTTGTTATGGCCACGTAGGAATGAGGTCCCAGATGGCCCTAATGACTTTTTTTTAAAGCCCAAATCTGGATATTTATATGAAATTCTCAAAAACTAAAATTTTGATGACTCATTCAAGAGAAGTTTTAAAAATCACCATGCAGACTGGCACCAAAAATAAATGAAGCAGGATTTCTATGGGAAAATTCTCATGGAACTCAAAGCGGTACCTAAAGGGACCATGGTGACCCAACTCTAGCAGGTTGTGGCCCTGTAGAAATACTTGGTCCAGTCTTACCAAATCCTGTTTTTCAAATGAAGCTAGAAACCTGCCTTTCATGTGAAATCTTTCACATGAAATCTCCCTTTTTAAAAGTACTTGACCACCTAGAGTAGGCAAACCCAACTTGTCTGGACAGAGCATGTGGCCTGTAAGTGGTCAGTGCATGACCTCCAACTTGGGGAGGTAGCTCTCCTGCCAGCAATCTCTTCTGCATGCCTCTTCTGGACTGATCTTCAAATCCTGCTTTCCTCGTACTACTCTGCTGCTCAAGACCCTCCAGTGGCTTCTACTGCATACTGGTGGGAGTTCCTACTTCTTCACCTGGCATTCAGTGCTCCCCCAGAACGTCGCCTGGGCCTCCTCTTAGCTCCATCTCCTCTGCATGAGTCCACTGGCTTGGCTGCCTTCCACACTCATCTTCCATCCATTCATGGTACACTCTGTCCATGCCACTCCCCATGCTCAGGAACTGCCTCCCCAAATTCCTCAGTGATTTCTCCTTACCCTCCATTCCTAGCACCTCCAGGGGGTCTTACTCATGTGGAAATTACCCACATGGTGTCTCCTGGCAGCTCACAAGTTGTGGCCTCCTACCAAACTCTTCACCTGTTTGAGGGTGTCTCCTTCTGGGGACAGAGGTTTCACCTTGCCTCTCAAGTCTCCTCTTCACAGTGCCCAGAGAGATCTTTGTAGGACCCACATCCAAGTGTGTCACTGTCCTCGACAAAGGGTTGTGGAGGCTGCCCGCTATTTGTAGACTGAAGCCCAAATACTTTTGAATGACACAGAAAGTCCTGCATCCGCTGTGGTTTTGGTCTACTTCTTGAGTTCCACTAGGGCCATCCCCTGGGGTACTATATACTCCAATCACATGGGACCACAGTTGCCCCTGAGAAGACACGATCTGTTTCATGTTTGTAACTCTGTAGACTTGGGGGAAAGGAAGGGGATGTCAAAGTGGCATTCAGAGAGAGCACTGTGGAAATTAAGAATATTCCTAAGTGTTTAAAATGGAAACAAAGCAAGTCCAGAAATACCCTTGCCTACCTGCCTGCTCTTATTGTCTTGCAAAGCTTGCTCTTTTAATAATACCTCCCCTGTAGAATGGGCTGGCATTATTCATTTCTTGGGAAAGTTAGAGTTAACCACCACCCCCCCCCCAAATACACGTGTGAAAACAGGTGAGCTCTCTGCCACAACCAGCGGTTGGTGTATACATTTGTGGATCCTTCCCTGAGTGCCTGAGGCACATAGTAGGTGCTAAAGAGATCCACAAAAATTGGTGTTCTCTGACTTCACTTCTCAGGGTTCTGAACCATCTAAAGTCAACAACACTTCAGCAACTAGTAGGGGAAAAGGATGTGAAGACGCCAAAATGGCAGGCAGAATGAGGGGAGAAAGCAAGACATCACCTAGTCCGGCTCAGCCCCTGACTTGTTGTGGGTCTCTGAACCTGCTGCTTCTCTCTGGGCCTCAGCGTCCTCACTGGAACAAAGGAAGTTGGGCTAAGCGACCTCTGAGGGCCCTTCCTGGGGTGGCTGCCTCCAATTCCAGACTCAGAACCAAGGCTTTCAACACCCACCCCTCTGTTGTGTCTGTCCGAGTTCTCTTGGGACATTCTGTCACATAGCAGTAGTTGGTAAGAATCGAGATTACCAGCTACTGAGTACTTGCTGAGTGCCAGGCACCTCCAAGGGGCTTTTCAAGCCTTATCTCATCAAATCCTCACATAAAGCCCCTGTGAAGTAGGTACTTATCTAGGGCTGGGTCCCCTAGAAGCCAAGCCCAAAACAAGCTTCCAAAAATCTATGATTCACGGAGGGAGGGTGTGCTCTTGAGGCAAAGCTGTAAGGGAGTGAGGGAAGCAGGAAAGGAAGGGGAAGGGGCCAAGGAGAGGTGTAGTTGTGGGTAAAGTCCAGTCTTGGCCTAATCTCCAGGGCTCTGAAGTTGTCCCACCTTAAGGAGAGAGGCCTGGGTTTTTACATCCTCAGTATCACTCAGTTACCAAGTCCCCTGACAAAAGGGGGAAGGGTAACAGAGGGAGTCAGCCTTTGGGCTCTCTCAGGGATACAGCTGCCCTCAGCCAAAGGCTCTGAAGAAGCTGGTGGCACAGTTGTTACCATGGCACTCACAGTGCTGGGGGATGGGAGCACCGGCTGGCAAAGCGGGTCGGAGCAGAGAACCACAGCGTCCACACATCACTGTCATTAACCCATTCTGCAGATGCGGGAAACCGAGACCTGCAGTGACTGAACATGCTCTCAGGGTCACAGAACTATGCAGTGTAGAGGTTTGTACTGCTAGGTACAAATTGCACCTCCCATAAACAGTCCCTACCCCTGAGGGGGCAGGATGCATGTGCCTGTGTTTTCAGTGACTGGGGACTGAGATGTGCTTGGAATGGCGGAGTCTGGGAGCTGCGGCTTGCTGGTGCTGGGGGGCCCCGGGGCGGCATGTGTCTGTGAGGTGGGGGCTTGGCCCTCACCCCATGCAGGGGCCAGGGGGCCGCCCCGCTCTCCCACAGCTGCCTGGGCTCCTACGGCTGTCAGCGGCCTGCTCCATGCGGGGTGGGCCTCCTGCCAGGCTGCTGCTCAGGGAAGGGGAACATTATTCATCAGGGAGATAAGGCAGCTGATGAGAGACGGACCTCAGAGCAGCTGTTCCTCTGCAGCGGCCGGACCGGATGCTGGAGAAGCGGAGGGGAGGGGAAGGTGGGGGCAGCCCATTTTGAGATAAAAAATGATGGTACTTCGGGGAGGTGACGGGAGAACGCATTTGCAACCCGGGCTGGGCGGTAGTGAGTACTTGTACCCAAGGCTTCTCCACAAATATCCATGCCTGACAAGCCACATATGTGCTTCTGTCAGGTTAACGATCCAACAAGTCAGGGGCCCTCTTATCAGCTCGCTCGGCATGAAATATCCACCTGGTGGGGCACACGGTTCCCAGGAAGCCTCTTTCCCCAAGCTAATTGCTCAGGGCAAGCGTCTTGGGGCCCAGGGAAGCTAGATGCTCCTGGCTGGGCTACAGCCTTAAATCACTCTTTCCTGACACTCAGGTGGCAATGGCTTCAGGAAGGCTAAGTCCCCTTCCTGCTGCTCCCCTGGATCTCCCCTCTTTCCTCAAAGCTAGCCCTAACCCTCAATGCTAGCCCATACATGGCGGAACTTCCCAGATTGGGGAGCAAGAGTGGTGGCTGAGGTTTCTTTATCTTTTGTCTTTTGTTGATGTTTTGAAGGGAGCCATTAAAAGGGACCCTGAGGATTTCCCAGCAGGGGAGAGTTGGACGTGAGGTCTGTGAAGGGAAATGGGCTCCTAGGTAGGGTTCATGGACAACACCTGGGCTCTTCATGGTCCTCCGAGCCCCGGCCATCTCTCCAGTCTCCTCCCCTGCCCATAGCCCACCTTCCTTTCTGACCCGACTGGAGGTGGTCCTCAGAAGCCAGGGTCTCCCCTGCCCCATGCCCTGCCGTGGATTTGCCCACGCTGACCTCCCAGCTAACATTTATTCTATCTTAGCAGTCAGAGCAGGGAGGGGTGTACAGAAGGTTCTTTAAAAGTATCTATAATATGATACTTCTGTTTATATAAAAAAAAATCTAGAACAAATGCAGCAGAATGTTAAGATTCCAACAAGCAGGGTCAAGAACACACAGGTAACTGTGTTTATTAAGCACATAGTGTGTGTGAGGACCTTTTGTCTTTTTAAAAGATTGACCTTAATGCTGACAATTACCTTTTGAGGTAGATGTTTTTAAAAACAAGACAGCAGCACAGAGATATTAAGTAACTTCTCCAATGTCACACTGCAGAGGCAGGTAGCCTGGCTCCAAAATGGGTGTACCTTAGTATATGGGTGTTTGTTATATTATTCTCTGTACTTTTTTAATGCTTGAAATACTTTAGAATTATTTGTTTTAAATGTTTATTTTTGAGAAAGAGAGAGAGAGAGAGACAGACAAAGTGCAAGCAGGGGAGGGGCAGAAAGACAGGGAGACACAGAACCCGAAGCAGGCTCCAGGCTCTGAGCTGTTGGCCCAGAACCCAACTCAGGGCTTGAACCCACGAACCATGAGATCATGACCTGAGCTGAAGTCGCACACTTAACCGACTGAGCCACCCAGGCAACCCTAGAATTGTTTTTTTAAAGTATCTGAAGTAAGCATGGCAAAATGTTAATATTTGTTAGATTGAGGTGTTCAATTATCCATGTTTAAAGTTATTCCAAACTTTAAAAAATATATATGAATATTTCAAAAGAAAAAGAAAAAAAACCCTCAGTGTCGTTACTACTTCTCAGAAGCCTTCGGGAGCCTTCTCAAGCCCCCTCCTAACCCGCCTCCTCTAATCTCTCTTCTCTGTACTATCCCCCCTCATGGCTCTTATCATACCATATCTGTATCATACCATATCTGAGCTGTAGATTTATTTCCCGTTTCTCCCTCTGGGCTGTGAACTCCACCAGGGAAGGGGTGATGTTGGATTTATATCTGTATTTCCAGGGCCTGGCCTATTGCGGGCAATCTAGATGCTCCATAAAATTGTTAAACTGAATGGAGCTCCTCCAGGGGCCCCCTTGGGTGAGGACTGAGCAGTGGATGAAGGCAACACTGTGGAGGGTGGAGGGAACAAATGTGGGCCCTGCCCTCCCTGCTGGAGACATATGGCAATGATTTTAAGGACTATCACCCAGTCAGGGTTTCCAGCATAAATGCTTCCAGCTGCACCTTTCTCTGTGCACAGAAACTTCCTAAGACAGGATCTTGGCTGCTTCCAGCCCAGCTCACACGCCCATCAAAGACGTAGAGGGTAGAAGCAGCTTTCGAGGAAGCCATCTGGGCTTTACCCATTGCATCTCAAACTGTGACTCTGCTGGTTTGGCAGCTGCCGGAGGCTTCTTCCTTCTGGCGTAGGGGCCCTCGATCCAGACTGCACATTGGAATCACCTGGGGGAGCTCTCAAAACCATTCACACCTCTTCTTCCCTCTTTTCAGCCCACCTCCCCCCACCTGCAGAGATTCTGGTGTGTTTGGCTTGGGGCTGGAGGGTTTTAGAAGCTCTCCAGGTTGATAATCATGGGCAGCCAGGGCTGAGAACTGTTAGGTGCTCTTTGCAAAAAAGACAGCTGCCACTAGGTGAGCTGTGAAGGCACCTTCATTCAGTGCACCTTAACTCAGCATCTATTATGTGACAGGCATGGAGGAAGGAAGGAGTTTGAGATTTCTGTCCCATGGAGTGGCTAAAAAAAGCAGAAGAATTATTCAGCCAGTTTTGGTGTGCACAGATCACAAAGCCAGACTAGGAATGGTTGGGTCTGAGTACCTCCTGAGACCACATCAGCTACCACTGATAGACCATGAGATAATTCCCTGCTGAGTCCATAGTGATGGTCAGTTAGTGGCAGTGGAACAAGAAAGCAAGGTGGTAACTCTATATACTATCCTTAGGTATGTTTCCTCAAGGTTCAGCGGGGCATGGATTTATTCTTTTCCCGGCTTCTGGGGGGCAGGGGGCACTTCATATACTCAGTGTTGTTCAGGAGACATGTCGGCATGCAGTGATCACATAAAGCCAAGTCTGGCTGACCTGGGCAATGTATCTAAGTATTTAAATATACTTCCAACAAAATTTTAACACTGCTGTTGCATGGACTACTCTTTGAGAATGTCTGGTTAAGGCAAATGCTGGCTAAGCACACATGAGCTCATTTAATCCTTCCAATAACCCTAGAGGTCAATAAGTGGAATGTTATGGGCATGGCCTTTGGGCTTAATTCCTGCTTTTACCACTTAACAACTGTGTGATCCTGAAACAGTAGTTACCATTTTGATGCCTCAGTTTACCCAGCTGTAAAAAAATAGGATATAATAGTAGCATGCACCTCACAGTGTTGCTACAAGGATCAAAGAAGCCAATTCAGATAGAGTTGAGGCTGACAGTCCAGCACGTAGAGAGCCCTTGATTAATGTGACGGCAGCCGGGAGTGCCTGAGTGGCCCAGTCGGGTAAGCGTCTGACACTTGGTTTGAGTTCAAGTCAGGATTTCACGGTTCCATGAGTTCGAGCCTGGCATTAGCTTGGGATGGTCTCTCTTCCTCTCTCTCAAAATAAAGAAAGAAACTTCAAAAAAAATTTTAAAAATGTTATCTTAGCTAAACATTGATGCTGATAGGTAGGTAGCATTTGTGACATTTGGCAGAGTTTCTATGAGTATGACTTGTTAAAAAATTTCTTGAATACCTTAAACATAGAAAATTCATGTACATGAGACACATACAACAGTGCTATGTGCCCGCCCAGTCCCTGAGGCTTGCCTTCCAGAAGCTGATCTTGCCAGCTGTTTCCATGTTATAGCTCCACCCGTGGGTTTCACAGATTTCCTGCTGTTGTTAGTAACATGCTTCTCACAGTGCCATTATCACTTAACAACTCAGGGACCTCGGGGACCTCAGGGTCCCATCCCTGGTGAAAATTCTGCTTAGGGTCGTGTCTACCTTCCAAGTTCCTTGCCTGTACCACCAGTCCTGACAATGAACTTCAGATGCTTTTCCATGGCCAGAGACTTCAGAGTCTTCTCTATACTGCTCTGACTCATTTTTCTACATAGCAGCACACCTTAGAAATCATTTCATATCGGTACAAGTGGGTATACTTCTTTAGTTTTAATTGTATCTCATTACATGGCTTTTTGCTAATTTGTTTATCCAATCCACATGGACAGGTTGTTTCTAATCTTTAGCTATCAAAAAACACTTCTGAGAATGAAACTAATTCACACAATGTATGCCATACAACCTTTAAGTTGATTTATTTATTTTGAGAGAGAGACAGAGAGCATGAGTGGGGGAGGGACAGAGAGAGAGAGGGAGAGAGAATCCCAAGCAGGCTCCATGCTGTCAGTGCAGAGTCCAAGGTGGGGCTCGAACTCACGAACCATGAGATCATGACCTGAGCCGAAATCGAGTCAGACGCTCAGCCGACTCAGCCACCCAGATGTCCCTCCGGCCATACAACTTTGAATGCAATGTAGTGCCAATCAGTGCTTATAAGAATTTTATGTGCCATGGAGTTGGGTGCAAGAAAAAGATGTTTGACAGTATCTGCTTATATCTTGTGTATGCAAGATGATTTGGGCTACAAATAAGAACAATGAAAAAGTCAATAAAGAAAGTGTATTACTTATATCACTGGAATGAGGGAGTCACAGAAGTGAGTAAATCAGGGGCTCAACACCATCCTCAAGGACCTAAATGCTTTGTCCTTTTATTCTCAGGGATGGGCTTTAGTCCTCGTACTGCCCTTTCACGTTATCAGTGAGCACCCAAGCGCTCTGTGCTTGCAGGAAAGGGCCCCTTTCTTGTATTGCTTTTAAAAAGTTTGACAGACTTTCCAGAATCCCCTGGCAGATGCCTCTCAGACCTCACTGGTTGGAACTGCATCTTGGGCTCTTACCTAAACACATCTCTCTCAGTGGGAACAGAATGACCACACTGGCTTAAAGAAATCAAGATTCATCCCCTGGCACCGGAGAGGGGCCTATGTTTCCTTGAAACATATGGCCACCAAACATCTGAACAGACTCAGGATTTGACAGGGAAGAAAGAAGGTAAGAAACCAATAGCATACAGCATATCTTCTGAAAACTTTATTTTCATGGACGACCATATGTTGTTCTCTCAAGGAATTGGCTCATAGGATTATGTGTTTTCAGAGAACAATATTATTAAGTGTATTTACAATGACACATATGGATAAATTTAAAAATGCATTAATAACCCTTAAAATCTGCTACAAGGCTTTAATGAAGTCTGGCAGACCTAGTGGTACAAAGAACTCTTGACTTGGAATCAGAAAACACAAGTTTGAGACTCTCTGCCACTCTAGGCAAGACCTAGCAAATGTTTCCTCGGCACCCCCCCCAAGCCTCTGCTTTTCTCCTTCGTGAAACTGGCAGCTTGGAGGAAAATAAGATAATATGGACAGAGGAAAGAGGAATGGATTTTGCAGTTGGACCTGGCTCAGAATTCTAGTTTCATTAGCTGTGTGGCTATGGGAAAGTTCTGGATCTCACTTTCCTCATAGGTTAATGGTGATAAAAATGTGAGATTCATAAGGCCATTAAAAACAAGATAGAGGTGGGACCCCTGGGTGGCTCAGTCAGTTAAGCATCTGACTTCAGCTCAGGTCATGATCTCGCAGCTCACAAGTTCAAGTTCACAAGTTCGAGGTCCGCATTGGGCTCTGTGCTGACAGCTCAGAGCCTGGAGCCTGCTTCAGATTCTGCGCCTTCCTCTCTCACTGCCCCTCCCCCAGTCATGCTCGCTCTCTCTCTCTCTCTCTGTCCCAAAAATAAATAAAAACATTTAAAAAATTATTTAAAAAAACAAGACAGAGGTATGAGTCGCATAAAATAAAATGTATCTATTTAAAAGGTATAGTTTGATGAGCTTTGACAAATGTATATGCCCATATAACCATCACGCCAGTCAAGATAAATACTTTTATCACTAGAAAACTTGCCTTGTGCCCTCAGTAGTCAACCTCCTCCATTCCCTTGTTCCCTAGGCACACATTGATCTTTCAGTGACTATAGATTACTTAGACTTCTTCTAGAATTTCATACAGATGGAATTATAAAGTATTTATACTTTATAAGACTCTTTTGTGTCTAGCTTCTGTTGCTCAACATAATATCTTTGAGATTCTGTGTTACGTGTTATGGAAGATGGACCGGAAGATAGCCCAACATGACTCCTGCTTCCTGTGTTCAGGCACCTATACGATCCCCTTCTCTAAATATGGGCAGGACCTGGGACTTGTTCCTAGAATACAGCAAAGGTGATGGGCTTTCACTTTCGAGACAGCATTACATTATATAAGTCTGTCTTGCCAGCAGACTCACTCTCTTTTTCCCTTGCTTTGAAGGAGCAAGCTGCCATATTGTTCAAGGGCTTATGGAAAGGGCCATGTGACAAGAAATTGTGGGCAGCCTCCAGGAGCTGAGGGTGGCCTCAGCTGGTTACCAGCAAAAAGCCTTTTAAAGCCACGAGGAAAATAATTCTGCCAACAACCTGCATGAACTTGGAAGTGGTTCCATTGCCAATCAAACCGCCAGATAAGAACCAAGCCCTGGATGATATCTTGATTTCAGTCTTACAGAAGGCATGGCTACACTGTGCCCAGACTTCTGACCTACAGAAACTGTGAGATGATAAATAGGTGTTATCTTAAGTCAACATATTTGTGGGGATTTGCTACTCAACGTAGAAAACTAATATGTATCTCTCAGTGGTTTGTTCCTTTTTGTCACGGAGAAGCATTCCATTATGTGAATGTATCACATTTTGTTTATCTATCCATCGGTTGATGGACATTTGGATTGTTTCCAATTTGGGGTTATTATGAATACAGTTGCTATGAAAATTCTCGTATGAGTCATTTAGTAGACATGTTTTATTTCTCTTTGGGGAAAAGTCTAGCAGGGGAATGGATGGACTATATGAGACATATAGTTAACTTTACAAGAAACTGGCAAACTGTTCTGCAGAGAGGCAGCACCATTTCACACTCCTACTAGCCATGTACGAGAGTTCTAGTTGTTCTGCAACCTTGACAAAAGTTTTTGCATTGTCAGTCTTTTAAATTTGATATCTCGTTATAGTTTTTATTTGCATTTTCCTGACAGTAAATGTCTGGCCTCATTGCATGGGCTTATTAGCCATTTTTTAATGTATCTTCTTTGCCAAGTACCTGATTAAATTTTTTTTAATGTTTACTCATTTTTGAGACAGAGAAAGAGAGACGGACAGTGTGAGTAGGGGCAGGGCAGAAAGAGAGGGAGACACAGAATCTGACGCAGGCTCTAGGCTCTGAGCTATCAGCACAGCACCCGATGCAGGGCTCAAACCCACGAACTGTGAGATCACGACCTGAGTCAACGTCGGAAGCTCAACCGACTGAGCCACTCAGGTGCCCCATGCCAAGTACCTGTTTAAATCTTACGATACTGCCATCCCAACATCTTCTTTTAAGAAAGCAATACATATATAATGTGATTGGCATTTAATAGACACCAAATAAAAGAAAGCTATTATGACTTATGCTATCTTTAACATCACTTAAGAAATAAAGCTCTATGATTCTATAAAGAGCCCACAAAGTATACTTTTAATAATATATTCTAAATCCTTGTCCTGAAGAAGGGTAAGAGGAGAAAGAGTAAAAGAGGTTACGTAACAGTGGGGGAGGAGCAGAAATGCCAGAGCCCCTAGGATTTGAGCTGGATGACTTTATGGGCAGGAGGTATTGTCCAGTTTAGGGATGGTGGGGGAGCTTTGTCTTAAAGATGTTGGGGATGAAGGGAAAGCTGGCATCGGAGGGGCTTCATTGCAGAGCCTCAAACTGGGGTGAGTGCTGAGGGCCCCCCTGACCTGTCATCCAAAGGGTTCCAAATACCTCTATTTAAGGCAGCAGAGATTTTGATCATTTTGTTGCAAGCTAAAGTGTATTACTTTGTGTGTTGGCCCTGCAGTCACTGGGAAGGGGGCTGGAGGACAGAGCTAAGCACGTGTGAGGGGACATCACAGGAATCCTGGAACAACTCTCTATCAGAGATGCTAAAATTAGCACATCTCCTTCCTCACTGCTCCTCCTGCCCCAGCTCTAATTAATCCCATGGCCCCAAGCTCCAGGCCTCAGATCTAAACATCCTTGCTTCAAGGGGCCTCAGAAGGTTGATTTTCTAAAGCATCTGGAGAAGGCAATAAAGGCAATGACTGTGCCAAATAAGCTTCTCAAAGCCCAAATTTTCTCTCAAAGGGGAGAAAAAAAAGTTTTATAGGGATTTTTCTCCTAATAAATGTGACATGTGCTTAAAGAAAAGAAAAAAAAAAAAAAAAAAAACCCACAGCCCAGCAACATGCAAGGAACAGGGTAAGAGAATATAGTAGCCCCAAGATCCAGAGACAATGTTGACATTCCAAAGTATTTCCTCCCATATTTCCAATATGTAAACATGCCTATAAATGCACATATTTCTAACTAAGATGGAAGTATACAAACATGCTATCTTGCAATCTTTCTTTACACTTGCTGTTGCACAGAGATCTTTGCATGCCAAAATGTAAACATCTAAACCTTTTTGTTGGCTACACAGTATACTTGCTGCCTATTTAGATTATTAAAAATTATTACAAAAAAATACCCTGGGAAGAATGCCTCTATTACTCTATCTCTTTGGACTTTTAACTTTTTCCTTACCAAAGGTCTTTAGTAGGGAACTTACAGGTCAAAGATCATTTAAATGTATACTGTACTCCAGAAAACTCATATTAATCTTCACTTACATGAACGGTTAGTTGGAAGGCCAGCTTCCTCTACCCTCAGTAACATGAAATCAATCTTCTTAAAATCTGAAAAACACGTCTCCGAGTTTCCTTCATGTTTCCTTTGATAATTATCGAGATTTAACATCTTTTTACCTATTTGTTCATAGGCCATTCTTTTTAACGAATTAGGTTTATATCCACTGTTTATTTTTATATTCGGATATTCATCTTTAGTAAGTTATAAGAACTATTTAAATATGGGAGTAGTCATCCTTTGTCATAGTTTGCAGTATTTTTTCCGCATCTATCATTTTCTCTGAACAGGAGGTTTTATCCCGAGGGAGCTATGGGGTTGAGGGTACAGAGAGGTCCATGGTAGCAGCCAGGAGGCATGTTAGCTTTACTGGCCCTTACTGTCCCACTGGTGTGAGATGTATCAAAGCTTCTCTGTGCCACCGGGGGTGGATGCTCACACAACTTGCAGTCCACCCTCTTGCTCGAGTGTCTTCTTGTCCTGCAGAGGATGAAACGCTGGGAACTCTGTTCTCAGACTCTCTTGTGGCTAAGATTCTGAATATAAATCAGATTTGGCCAACTGGAAGCACTTGCTGAAATTTGGAGAGTAGAAGTGAGGTGGTGATCATCTCCCTGCCCCCTCTGTCTGTTTTCTGCTGGCAGACAAGTTTCTGGAGGCATAAATGTGGTTTCTCCAGGGCCCTTCTCCAGCTTCTTGGGTGCTGAGAGGCCGCTGAGATGGCAGAAGCTTCCAGATTCTGGCTTTCTGAATCCCAGTGACGTCAGAGTGCTCTTGAATGGAAACATCTGGTGGGTCACTTCTGCGGTACTCCAGAAGCTTCTCAGAGGCCCAGCCTGGAGCCTACTTCTCCATTCCTGTCAATGGTAGCCTACATACCTAAATTCCTATAGCCAGCTCCTTTCTGCTTAAAAATTCCTACAATATTTTCTGCTGCCAGCACTGAATTACAATAGATTTTTCCAGTATCTCCCATGGCTTCTAAATGCTACCACTTCTTTGTACTTGCTCGGGATTTTTCTCACCCCTCCTCTCTGCAGGTGTTTACTACAGTGTCTCTAGCATCCTCTAAGGCTTTATGTAATTCTTTATATGCAGATTTCCTTGCAAGTGATATAACGGAAAAGGATGAGTTTGCCATCCTGCTTGGGTTCACATCCTGGCTCAGCCATTCCTGCTTGAGCAAGTTGCTTACACTCTAGATGCCTCAGTTGGCTTATCTGTAAAAATCATACCATAGGGATGACAACACCTGATGCAGGGGACTGTTCTCAGAGCCATGCATGCTCAGATAAGCAGCAGGTACCCAGTACTTTCCTCCATATAATGCATTGAGCTGCCTTTCCTTGTATTAGCATGACTCTGGGCAGGTTACTAAGCTCTCAGAACCTCACTTTTCTTCCATGCAAACTAGGGACTCTAATAACTACCTCTCAGAATTGCTGTGACCATCAGAGGAGACAGTACAATTGGAAGTAAATTCTAGGCCTAAGACCAGGCATTGCTTGAAGACTACTTCTTAGCTAAGAACAAAAGCCACACAATACACAGTCATTTCTTATTCAACAAGGATTTGCTGTATACCTATTATGTGCCAGGTACTGTGCTGGGACCTGAGGTTATGGAGGTGAACAGGATAGATGTGGTCCCTGCTCTTATGGGAGAGGGGGTGGGCACACCAATCCAGGTGAACACACACATACAATGATAAATAGTGCTGAGTGCTACGAAGGAAATAGTTGGGGGTCTGTAAGAAGTGAAAACCAGATGCTCGCATAGGGGTGGGAAAACTTCCTGTTACAAGACAATTAAGTTCTGGGGATGCCATGGACCCCGTGGTGACCATAGCTAACAATATTGTACTATATAATTGAGAGTTACTGAGAGAGTAGATCTTAAGTGTTCTCACCACACACACACACACACACACACACACACACAAAATAGTAACCATGTAGGGTGATGGAGGTGTTAACTGACCTTACTGTGTTAATCATTTCACAATATACACGCATATCAAATAATTACAATATACACCTTAAACTTGCATGATGCTGTCAATTATAACTCAATAAACCCATCAGGAATGAAAAAAAAAGAAGTGGTCTAGGAATTCATTTCTGATAACTGGACATTTAGGATCATTTGTCCCAGCCACCCTAAGCCCTCAGAATCATCTCCCGCCCCATCTCCCATGCCCATCCATATCTATCCTTCTGATGAGAAAGTCAGATCCTCAGAAAGTGGAAATGCAGGTCTTGGCCAGGACAATGATGAGGAGCTCTCTGCCCTCGGGTTGTGGGTGCTTCAGGAATGCCAACTTGTCAGGGACTGGAGACTACCTGGGAAGAGCTGGAGTGGAGTTGGGGTTGGGGGATGACTGGGTGGCAACAACTCAGAGAGGTGAGTTTAAGGAAAAAGGAGAGGAGAAGCTTAGAGAAGTGGAGAAATTGGAATTTAGAGAAACATGGGGGAGAAGGTGCATGTGCTTGGGATACTGGGAAACGGCCAGGAATTCTGATAACCTGGAATCAATTCCTGGTCTTCACAAAATGAAAACTGGGCCCTACTTCCTTCAGGAAGCAGCATGGTGAAATAGAACAAAACTGGATCAGCTGAGCTAGGTTCTGGTCCCACTGTGTCACTTACCACCTCTGAGGCCACAGGCCTAATGCTCTGAAGCTCAGCTCCTTCCCCTCTTTGTGGGCATAAGCGTGTCTGCTATGCCCACCTCTAGGGCTGCCCGTTCTCTTCATTCCTCAGCTACTTATTGGCTCATCTGGTACGAGACGCAGCACCGGGCACTGGGCTACTGAGATGAACGAGGCACAGTCTTTGCTCTCAAGTTGCTCAGGGAGCACTGGAAGAGACCCCCATATACACCGATACTGCTAAAATTATCAAGAAATGGCAGAGAGAACACAGAAGCCCAGAGAAGGGAGCCCTACATCAGCCAGGAACAGTTTCCTGAAGGAGTCAACCCTTGAGAAGAGTCTTAAAAATTGGGTGTGTTGGGTGCTTAAGTGCAGGAGACTGGAAATTAAGGCACTGCGGGGAGAGACTGCAAGTGTAAGCATTTTGTAGCTTCCTGATTATACATGTGTGGGGAGGGGACATTTTCACTCCAGAGTCAGGGGAACCTGACAGGTTCACCCCGTACTACATATGCTGTTGCCTTGGCCTCCTCTGCCTGGCCTGCTGGACAAATACCTACTCATCCTTTCAGATCTGGCTCAAATACTACCTTCCTGGTAATGAAAGCCTTCCCTGAGCCCTGCAGGGGAGCTGGCCTCTCTCTGCTGTGCTCCGCTGTTATCTCATACACTTCTCCCTCAAGGCCCTCAGCCCCCCAGTGGCGCACATTTATTTCACAACTTGGTTTCCCACCAGTTGGGAACACGTCCAGAGTACATACAGTACCTTCTCTTTTGCAACATTATCACAGCCCATTATTGTGACAGTCAGATAGTAGGTGCTCAGTAAGTGTTTGTTCAACTGGACGAGTCTTATTCTGGAGTGAGACTAGATCCTGGGCCCCTGTTACTGGCCTGCTTGTGTGTATTTACCCTCTGAAAGTTTCATCTTGTAACACTTACAGGCTGGGAGGTAGGGGCTGGCGAATCACTGCTGAGAAACAGAAATTGAAACAAATGTGGAGTGAGGGCTTCAGATGCAAAACTGTAGTCTAGAGAATAGAATGTTAGTCTCCTTTACATATTATATAGAAAGGGGGAAATGGTCCAAGGTCCTACTTTGAACTTTTCTGTTATTGATCCTGTGCCCCTGGCACAGGTTGCCATGATAGATGGCCAGTGGATGGCCAGTCGTTACCTCAACAACTCAACCTTCTCTTTTGGCCTTCTATTTTCCCAACCTCCCTTATAGCTAGTTCTAGCCATGTGACCCAATTCTAGCCAACGAGGCAAAAGTGGAAATCTGGGAGGGGCTTCTGGGGTGTTTCTACTTCCCTTAAACAGAAGAGGCATGAGAGGAGAAGGGCCACCTGGGACCTCTTCTTCCTGACCCAAACATTGACACGATTCCTCCAACTACAGGCAGCCAAGTTGGGACAAATTGTGACAGTTACTTTTATGTGTCAACTTGACTGGGCCATGGGTGTCCAGATGTCTGGTTCAATAGTATTTTGGGGGAGGGGGGTCTGTGTGGGTGTGTGTTTCTGGATGAGATGAACTTTTCAATCTGTAAACTAAGTAAAACAAACTGCCCTCCCCAGTGTGGGGTGGGCCTCATCCAATCTGTTGAAGGCCTGAGTAGAAGAAAAGGCTGAATAAGAAAGAATGCTTTCTCTCTGCTGGACTTTGAGCTGGGACACCAGTCTCCTCCTGGCTTTGGACTTGAACTAGAATTTTTACCATCAGCTCTCCTGCTGCTCAAGCTTTTGGACCTGGGTTAGAACTACCTCATCAGCTCTCTTGGGTCCAGCTTGATGACTGCAGATCTTAGACTTCTTGGACTCCAAAATCATGTGAGTCAACCCTTGTAATCTTTATGTATTTGTACGTAATATTTAATATATGTATTATACATATTTACATATTGCTCCTATTGGTTCTGTTTCTCCAGAGAACCAGGACTAATGCAGACACTGAGGTGTTCCCCCATGAGAATAAAAAGCCAACATGCTAAGTATGGCAGGGTAGAAAAACAAGAAGCACCTAGATCCTTGACAGCAAAATCTCTCGCTGCACCCAATCTGGAAACACCTCCATCTAGACTCTGATTATGTGAGGGGAAAAAAAATGTCTTTACTGCCTACGCTGCTACATGTCAAGTTTTCTCTTACATGCAGTGAAAGCATTCCTGACCCACCCAATTATCTCACATCTCTGAGCCTCATTTCCTCAGCTACACAGAGTAAGACAAGGGGAAGGGAATGGCCTTAAATGAAACCCACAGCATTTTCCAGTGCCATCGAATGCAGGGTTCTGAGCAAGGGGCTTCAGGGAGGCAAAGGCATTAGTGTCAAGGAGTGGGGACTCTGGGGCCAGATCTCCTGGCTTGGAAGCCTAGCTCCACCACCCATTTAAACACATTACTTAGTCTCTATGTGTATCAGTTTCTTCGGGAGTAAAGTAGGGATCATAACAGAACTGTTTAATGGGGTTCTTGGGAGGATTCACTGAATTCATGGAAGGCACCTCAAACAATGCTTGGCACGTAGCTAAGAATTAGACATGGGTCAGACCCTTGGGGGTTTGGAGTTTAGTTTGGAAGTCAAGAAACACACACACATACAAACACGACACAGAAACTTTAAAGATGAACATTCACAATTGAAAAAAAAAAAAGGGAGAATCCCTTTTCTTCTTCCACTCTAAAGTAAACCTAGCAGCTCATTATCCTGAGAGAGGAGAGGCTAAAACCTTAATGGCCTTCAAGGAAGATTCAGATAAGTCGGTGGATGACAAAACCATAACCATGTGCTAACAAAGAAGCAAGGCATTTGGGGATAACCTCAGGATTTGACATTAACTGTGACAATATTAAATAGCAAAAGCTAATACTTCATAGCATTTTTTTTAACAGTTTTTAAAGCACTGTCATGAATTTGAACAATTGTGTTTGGAAAGGGCAATTACTATGTCAAATTCTTTCCAAACCTGGTCTCAAATTTTGATCCTCACTGCATTACATAATGAACATAATTCTGGTTTTACAGATGAGAGACCACAGGGGTACTGTGACGCTCACGTGCGACGTAGCAAGTGAATGCACTCTAACTTTTTAAAAACAGGTGTTTAAAAATGTGCGAGGTTATCACACGTGGTAGCTCAGAAATCATACACTCTCCAGTGATGTTTGGGAACCTATACTCCTACCCCCCTCCAAGACCCCTGCAAGGGGCCCACAACCCTCCTGAGGGCCCTGTTTGACACACTTCTCTCGCAGAGAACTCTCTCCGGCTCTCTCTGGGTCTCTAGACTCTCTCAGGCAGGTTGTGAAGGAGCTGATCTGACCCCACCTCAGCCAAGCCGCCTGCCCCACCTCTGAGCACTGTGCCCTTCAGGAATGTGAGTGCCTGGGCCTGGCGCCTGCCAGTGTGAGGTAAAGGTGCACTGATGGCATTGCTTTCCTTTCCTCTAAAGTCTCAGATTCCTGAAGCATGAATCTGCCTCTAAACACCTGCGATCCGAGGCCCACCCTTGGGGAGCACCACTTATTCAAGGAGGTGCTTCACGGGCCAGGCTGCACTGCAGGATGCTGTTTTGGAGCTGTCTCACCCAGGAAAGGGCATCCTTTATTTTCCAGGAGCAGAGCTCTCAGTCATGACAATTACACAGTGACACTTGGACGCCCACAAGGGTGGGGACTCTGAAACTACTTCTAGCTCCCTCCTCCTGCAGAAATGGCAGCAGTAGAGTCCATCAGACCTGGATTTCAAGTAGGCTCTGGAGCCAGACTGCCTGGGTTCAAATTCCCACTTAGCTACTTCCGAGCCCTACGATTTTAGGCAAGTAACTTTCATGCTCTGTGACTCAGAAGAGAGTAACAGTACTTCATAGAGTTGTTAAGAGTGCTTAAGTGAGTTCATGAAAACTTCCTGGCATGTAGTTAGCACATGATGAATTTCAGCAATTTTTGTCCTGTGATTTTGAGCAGGTCTTGAAGCCTCAGTTTCCTCATCTGTATAATGGGGAGTAATAACACGATGCTGAATTCACTCTCTTTTCTCCCTTTGGTAATACTCATCACACTTGTAATTATTCATCTGATGTCTGTCCCCATTCATGCTGCATATTCCCGCAGCAGGGCTGACTAGAGTGCCCAGCACATAGTAGGTGCTCCACATTCATTTGACAGAGGAATGGTATTGCTGTCAGGACTGAATGAAACGATGAGATGCAGTCTGGTCTGACAAGGAATCCTAATTTCACTCTGTGTGTGTGTGTGTGTGTGTGTGTGTGTGTGTGTGTGTGTGTGTTTAGGTCTCTCTGTGTGTCTTAAAGAGGGATTTGGAATCTCAAGAAACATGGGCTGGTTTCCTAGCCTAGTCCTTACTACCTGTGTGACCACAAGTGAGTACCTGACCTGTCTGAACTTCAGTGCCCTCCACTGTAAAATGTTGATGGTGGAACTGACCTGCTTAGGAAGATCAACCAAGACAGGTATGGTAAGTATCCAGTCCTGCACCCACTTCCTAGCTGGTGGCCCACACACAGCAGCTCCCTTCTCCACTCCTCTGATTTGTATGGATTGAGCCAAATGCACAATAAAAATTATAATAATGAACACTTATTGAGCACTTACTCTGTGCCAGGCACTGCAGTAAGAGCTTTCTCATTAAAACAAGGCACTGGTTTTGAAGTGAGACTTAGGAGAAGGAGTCTTTTTGTAAGCAGGGACGGGGTTAGGGCATCGAGACAGCATTTACATATATCCTCAGAAGAGAGAGAAAATGCTGACTGTCTCTTGTGCTTGTAGAAAGGGAAAAGCTGGTCTGTGATGGAGGTTATGGGTCCACCACGGGCCCTCCATGAGGCTTTGTCCAGGGCAGCTCTGCATTTACCCACATGAGCTTCTACTTAGGAAAAAAAAAAGTTCTGTTGCTTAAAATAAAAATAAATAAATAAAATTAAAAGGCCTGGAAATCCTTCACATAATGGAAAGAACACAGGCCTGGAGTTAAAAACCTGGCTTCTGGTCCTGGCCCCGTCACTAACCAGCCCAAGACCTTGAACAAGTCAGTTCCCCTTTTGAGCCTTAGTCCCTTTATAGGTGAAATGAGGAAGTTAGATATGTAACAGTTTCTGAGGCCTTTTTTAGCTAAAATATTCTGAAAGGGTGTGACCTTCTGTCTCTGATGGAACTTTCCAATCAAAACCCGGACCAGTACATAACGATGCACTTGAATCAAGAGAGGGTTGAAATGGAATATTTCTTAAGCAGCCACTCAGCCCAGGGCCATCTTCATAGATCCTTGTTCTGAGAAGATCCTCTTCCATCTTTCAGCCCTGATGGAATCCCTTACGTCTTGGTCTTTGCCAAGTTCTAGGCAAATTTCCTCACAAACTTCTATTTATCCTTCAAACCCCAGTGTAGATATCACAGACATTTAGTCATTCAGTGACTATTTATTGAACACCTACTATGTGCCAGGCACTCTTCTAAACGCTATACAGTGAACAAAACACAATCTACGCCCTGTTATTTTAATGTGGAAGGTGTTTTCTATCCAGCCCTTTGCACAGATGTCTGTATTTACACAATTAGGCTTTAAATTACACGTCAGCCTTCCTATTAGACTGTCCACTCTACGAGGACAATGGCTATATATACTCCTTCCTTCATCCCTAGTTCTCCATTGGAATGTCTGGCAGATGGTGTACACTTGATACATTTTTTCCCCTGATGATATAAAGAACCAGGAGCACATAATGCCGTCATTAGTACTCCATCCCAAACAACAAACTGGCATTTATTAAGTATTGAGTATCTTTTCTGGACAAGACTCAGTACCTAATACTTTTCTACTTAGATTTTAAGATGGCATGTTTGATTATTTGATTAATATCTTCCCCTTGCTCATTACACTGTGAGCTACACGAGAGCGAGAAATAGGTCTGTCTAGTTTACTGATGTAGCAACACCATCTGATATAGGTATTAAGCACACAGCACTCAAACATGTTGAATGAATGAGTACTGGGGAAAGGAGGGGTAAACTCAGGAGATGCAAAATCATGAGAGTTGCAGTCTTCAGTGCGAATCAGTCTAGGCGGGTCCTAGAAGCACAGTAGATACCATGTGCTTATTAGAAGGCACTTATGAATGGGAGCTGGTCTTCCAGTAGAGTAACAAGCACCTGACAGTCAGCTAAAACGGTGCGGTGAACGACAAAGGGCTGCATTCTCGCTACAAACAGATTAAACGTTAGACAATGGGCTTTGGAGCCAATAAGATCTCAGTTCAAATCTCATTTCTGCTACTTACTAGCTGAGTTGAGTCTTCGGGTGACACTTAACCCACCTGAACATCTGTTTCCTCATTGGAAACATGAGCCCTGAATGAGCAAATGCATGTTATGCACATAGTATAGTGTCTGGCTTTTAGTTGAAGGTGCACAAGTGTTAGCTCTTACTATTTCCTGCCATTAAAGCAGACCCACAACATCCTCCAGCCCTGAGTCAAGTTCCTTTGTCTCAGCAAACCTTTTTTTTTTTCTTTTTATCATCACACAGCTCCCATTTAACTGTCCCTACCTTTTGTTTCTCTCACAGGGACTGATCATATACCCTACTTTTCCTGTTTAGATTTTTATTTAACAAATATTTTTATCATATTCATTATGTACCATATTCTATTCTAAATGCTTGAGATTTTTTTCCAGTTTTATTGAGATATAATTGACATCCAGCACTGTATAAGTTTAAGATGTACAGCATAATGACCTGACTCACATATGCCATGAAATGGTAACTACAATAAAGTCATCTCATATAAATACAAATTTTTTTCCCTTTGATGAGAACTCTTAGGATTTACTCTCTCAACTTTCATATATAGTGCAAAGCAGTGGTGAATAGTCATCAGGTTGTACACTACCTCCCTAGTCCTTATTTATCTTGTAACTAGAAGTTTGCAGATTTTAATTCCTTAGTTCCTAGGACAACCCTCTGCAGTCAGTTACCATTTTACAGAGGAGGAAATTGAGGCCAGGAGATTTTAGTAACTTGCTGAGGGCACACAGCTGGGAAGTGGTCCTGCCAGGATTCAAACCCAGGCAGTCTGACTGAATGCTGCATTCTGGAACCCAAGGGCCACACTGACTTTCTGCCTCACAAGGTCCACTAATCATTCTCTGAGCCAGGCGCAGCCCTGCCAGCTTGAGCTGAAACTGCTTATGGGAGGGACAAGTGGGCTCCTGCCTCCCAGCATCTCTGTTCTTCTGAAGTGAGCAGAGCCATGTAATAGTGCAGCCCAGCTGTTAGGAGAGGCCCGTAGACCCCTATAAGAACTGGGAGGTTGTATGGCTTAGTCAAAGAGGGTATTCCAGCTCTGCTCTGAATTCCCCAGAATTCCCCACCAATGGGAAGGGAAAGAAGGCACATCCCACGCCACCCTCTGGGTTGTTGCTGTTCCCAACACACATTTCTTTTGCATGAGCATAGGGCGTGGTGCTAGAGATAAATTCTTGAGCAAGACATCTGCTGCCCTTGAGTACAGGATGGTGTTGGGAGACAAGCAAGGACACGGGCCATTCAAAACAGTGCTGTGAGGGTAGCCCATGCAGCTCCCAAGTCCCAGGCTGGGCTGACTGAAGGAGAACGTACAGTGAGGCTTCTAAATGCAAGCATTAGAAGGGAATGAGCAAGATGGGTGGGAGTTGGCCACGCCAAGGATATTCTCTGAAGGTGGCAAAACAGGTTTTTCAGGCAAGAATGGCGGACACCTCGACACCACAGCCTTATTATGGAAAATAGTTTTTATTAGCCCATTTTTCAGATAAGAAAATGAAGGCTCAGGAAGCACCTTGCTTCAAGTCACTCTGCAAGTAAGTAATTGTTCCAAAGCATCCACACCTGAGAATAGAAGCTTTTATGAAACATGTACATCAAAGGGTGAGGGCGCTAGTGGGCAGATTTAGAGACCCTTATAGACCCAGCTTCTAACGGAAGATCTGGTACTGTCACTGACTGTTGGGAAAGGCTACTTAAACTTTCTAAGCTCCAATTTCCACATGTGTTGGCATCTGCCTCAGGGTCAGTTTCACTTCTATTGGCAAACAGAGCAGATCTGACTATGCCTCAAGTCAGAAGTTGCACATCAGTGGCCTGAATTAAATACAGCCCCTGGAGGCAAAAAGAACCAGTGATTTAAAATTTGTTTTTAATGTTTATTTATTTTTGAGAGAGAAAGAGAGAGCATGAGCAGAAGAGGGGCAGAGAGAGAGGGAGACATGGAATCAGAAGCAGGGTCCAGGCTCTGAGCTGTCAGCAACAGAGCCTGACACGGAGCTTGAACTCACAAACTGCGAGATCATGACCTGAGCCAAGGTCGGACGCTTAACCGACTGAGCCACCCAGGCATCCTAAGAACCAGTGATTTTAGACAAACTCTACAGATGAGGTTTAGAGTGGTTCATTATTTTCCCAAGTTTTCATTGCTAAAATGTGGCAGAGCCAGAATTTAAGCAATGCTGGTCTGGACTCAACGTCCATGGCCTTAAAGCAGCACATTCTCTACTGTTTTTGTACAGAGCAATGGCAACTGACACTCAGCCTCTAGGTCTGGGAGACATTAGGGAGTAGTGGGGACTATGGTGAACTACAGAGTCCATGCCTTAACTAAAGGAATGCTTCTGTGATTGATCCTGGGTAAGGCCAGCAAATGTTATGTGCCTCATTTTTATCTTCTGTATAGTGGGCATGATAATTAAGCCTACTTCATAGGATTATCTTGGAAACTAACATGCCTACCACACAGTAAACATTATATAAGTGTAAGCTGTTACTATTGTTACTATTTGACCAATGACTTTGTCTTAATGTGCACTTAAATATGGTATGGTGAGCTAGGAACATCCTGATGCACAGCATCACTGCAGCCTCTTCTTCCTCCTTTTGAGTAACAACAGGGTCCATGGAGGGATCAGGGAAAAGAACCAACATCTCCAGGCCACAAGCCATGAGCTTCATGCATCAGCAGCAGCCTTCACAGCTGGCTGCAAAAGCCCCTCAGTGAGCTCATGGTTACCACCGGCCGCTAGGCTGAAAAGAATGTGAGGTGCCACGGGCAGTCTTCCAGGGACCCAAGAAGGGAGGCCTCATCCTTTCAGGATGTCTCAAGCTTCAGATAAAACCCTTCCTGTGTTCCAGCTCATAGCTGGCAGAGGCAATCGGCAATGACTGATTGCAATGGGTGAGTTGTCGAAAAGATGTGTGTGTGAATCAAATGCCAGCTAGCGGAGGCAAAGCGTGCATTCAGGACGCTGGTGGGAAGACCATCAATTGCACAATGGTTTGTTTTGCACCTACTATATATTCGGCTCTGGGCCAGGCATTTAGGAGGTAATGAAGTTCACCTGTCTGTACTGCTTCTGCACACTGTAACAACAATTATCTCTCTTGATCCTTGGCACAACCCTACAGTGCAAGCAGGCCTTATTTCCTGGGTAAAGACAGGTAACAGCAGAAATTACCAAGCACAGCAGAAACTAGATACCTGTTGGCCAAACTTGTTTCCTTTGCCACCTGGGTACCCAGCTGGACTACATTTCCCAGCAGCCTTTGTGGTTGGGGCTGGCAGGTGACTGAGTTCTGGCCGCTGGAACACGTGCCATACTGGTGAGAATGATGAAGAAGCCTGGCCCATAAAAATCTTTCCAAGCAATCCTCTTTCCTCTCTTTCTTATCGGCTAGCAGATGCAGACAGCCTGCAGAGGATTTTGAGGACCTAGGGATGATGGAGCCACAAGATGCAAGGGGCCCACCTAGGCTTCTGAGTAACTCATGAAGTTCTGCCACATGTAACTTTAAGTGAGTGAGAAATGGGCTTCTTCTGTATTAGGCCACCAAGGCTGTTTTCCCACAATTAGCCTACCCTAACACACACAGTAAAACCAGGACAAGGATTTTAGAGGCATTTGGCCTCTACACCTGGTGTTTTCCCACCCTCTTTCCAAACAAGCAGACAAAGCCCCTTATGTTTGTAGGGTCTCTGGATTTTACAAAGCATTTGGACAAGTAATGGGCCGGGCTCTTCCTCCACACCACTAACCACCGGGATGTAACTATCACCCACTGTGGGAAGTTTTCAAATGGGGTAAGGTGTGGGGGCTAGCCACAGCTCTGGCACCCATTACCCAAGAGCAGGTACCCTTCTCAACTAGTTCTGGGACAAAATTAAGCCCCCAAATCCAAAGGCATCCCTTATATGTAATGAACTAACTTCTCTCTTGTCCATCTATAATGGTACAAGTTATGTACCAGCCCTGGAAGAACTGTGAAAGTACACATTCACAGAGTTTTCTGTGTGCTGTGGTTCAGAGAAGGATTCCCCCAACTGCAAGGCACTTCCCTTCTCTGAGTCTTGGTTTTCTCATCTGTTAACACTGCAGGGTGGAATCCGATGAACTTGAGAATTTCTGGCCAGCTGTAACTTTCTATCATCTCATTTAAAAAAAAAAAAAAAAGGCAATATTTTGGTTCTAGGATGGGCCAGACAGGTTTTCCACATTATTTCATTCAGTTGTGAAACCAAGAGGAATAAGATTTGGGGCGGGGGGAATAAAAGAGCAGATGGAACTCCTCACTGCCAGCTGCCTTCCACGAAGTTGGTATTCAGTAAGATCCAGGTGGGTGGCAAACTGACAGAGTATTATGTGAGCTTGTGGCTTCACTGCGCTTACAACCTGGCTGGGAAGACAAGAACCACACATGCAAAACCCAGAAACATGGTAGAGAGTAGGGAGCAGAGTCTAGGCAGTCAGGTAGCAGGGGGGGAAAGCTCTACCCTACCTCGCCCCGCCCACCTCCAATCACTGATTCTCTACAGACACAACTGCACTCAGCACTTGCTGCAGGCCAGACGCTGCTTGGGTGCTTTGTCTTCATGTTTCATTTCACGCTCCCAGGAGCTCTGCCAGGAGGGCATGACTGTCCGTGTTCAAAGAGGAGGGACACAAGAGGCACATGCATATTAAGTACAGGCCAGGGCCCCCACACAGGTCATCTGAACAGGTGTGTGTGGCTGCAGGGCCTGTGTCTCTGCCCTCCCCTGTCCCAACCTTCCAGTTGTTCTGGCTTCTCCAGCTCTTGAAGAAGAGACGCTGGCATCCTGCCCTTTGATGGTCAAGAATGACAAAGCCAGATCCCTGGGGAGACCTCAGCTTGCAGGGCACCCCTGGCAGAGAGGTCCCATTCTCAGCTGAGGGGTGCAGCAGGGTAGGCATCCTCAGCATAGCCCCCAACACATGCTGAGAAGTCCCTGAGACAAGAGAGCCAGAGGTTTGCACAGCTGGAGGCCTTGGGGAAAGGCCTGGGAGCAGCTGAAATGAACTGACCCCATCTGGAAGCAGAGCCCCCTCCAGGGACAAGGAGGGAGGGAAGGAGACAGGAAGTGGCTGATCTGCTTGTTCTCAGGAAGCCACAAGGCCTGAGAGAAGCCATTCCCTGGAAACCAAAGATCTGGCATTTCTCAATTTGTGCTCCTGGGACCCCCTGCATCATGTGCACCTGGCATTTTGGAAAAAGGGGATTCTCAGGTCACAAACATAATGAATCCAAATCCCTGGGAAGGGGAACAGGAATCTGCATGTTAGAATAACTCATCAGATGGTTCTGAAGCTCACCAACGTTTAACAACTGAAATCCTCACTTCTCTGAAACAATTACACCAGTTCTTCCTTAGATGCACTACTCATTTCTGCCAATTTGTCCATCAGTGATCCTTAACCCCAGGAGAAAAATAATAAAAAGGTTAATTTTTACTGAGTGTTCATCATCTGTCCCATATTCTTCTAAGCACTAGATGGATCAACTCATTTAAAATCTTCACAGCCTCCTTATAAGATTAGTACTATCATTAGCTTCACATTGCATATAAAGAAAATGAGGCACAGAAAGAGTAAGAAACTTTAAGAAGTCACACAGTAAGTGGCTGGTCCAAATATGGACCCAGGATCTGACTCTCAAACTTGAGCTCTTAACCCCTATGACACACAAGCATTATGGGAGATTCCATTTATGGAAGACCCACTTGGTGCCAGACGCCTTGCCCAGGCACTTCGGGCATTAAACAGACATTCACTGAATGTCTTCTATGTGCCAGGAACTGTTGTTCAAAGCAAGGTCTGGCCAGGCCGGGACCAGGATAAAGTAAGTGAAGTATTCAACTTGGGCACAAAATTTGAGGGAGAAGTGACCCAAAATTCAGTAACCAAGGTAAATAATATTTAAATTCAGTATTTAAAGAACCAAAATCAAGAAACTGTCTATGGGCTGGCCACCTGTCTTTGTAAATAAAGTTTTATTAGAGAGGGATAATATAAAAAAAAAAACACTCAAACGTTCATACCCTAATGGAGCTCACATGAATGGTATCATCCAATCTTTACCACAATGGCCCCAAAGGGCAGGTATTAATATCATTACTGTTTCACCTACACTAACCTCCCCATGGGTGGCTAATGATTATAAAAGTTAATGATTATAAAGGCTGACAACATGCCAGATGCTGTTTTATAAGTACCTTACAAATATTATTTTATTCCTTACAACCTCCTTGTAAAGAAAGGGTCATCATCATCCCCATTTTACATATGGTAAAAGTAAAGCACAAATAAGTTTTATAATTTGTCCAAGGTCAATACAACCAGTAAAAGGCAGGGCTAAAATGTGAACCCAGGCAGCCATACTCCAAAGGCTATACTCTTAACCAGAAGAATAAGTATACATGTGAAACTACAACCCACAGGCCAAATCTGGCCAAATCCAGCCCACCATCTGTTTTTATAAATAAAGTTTCATTGGCACACAGCTATACTCACTCATTTATGTACTGTGTAGGTCTACTTTCATGCCACAATGATAAAGTAGAGTAGTGGTGACAGAGACCATATGGGCTGCAAAGCTCAAAATATTTGCTATTTTTACCCTTAACAGAAAAAGTCTGATAACCGCTGCCCTTACCTACTATGGAATAACCTGTGATCAGCACAGAAGCTCAGAGAGTAAAGTTATGTGCACAGTTAGAAGGGAACAGAGATGGGATAGGAACCCAGTTGTGTCTCTGAGGACCATTACTTTTCAATCTCTGCCTGGCTATGTACTCCCCCATGAACGCCAATGCCTCCTTGTTTCCCAGAGCTTACCACGGTGCCTGGCCCAGGAAAGGTGCTCCACAAATGTTCACTGAATGAATGAATGGTCGAGTCTTAGGATATCATATTGTGATCAAGCCGAGAGAAACAATTAGACGGATCCTACCCAGGAATATCCAGTCTTCCTATTATCTCCATTAGGAGCCAAGACTCTTGAGGTCTTGTTGCTATGGTAATCTGTCCCAATAGCCTAAATGGATTGGTAGGCTTAAAGTGTTCTGAGGATGTCTTCATTATCTGTACCTAGCATGCTGTCCATCCCAGATTAGAGAATCTCAATGGTCTCCAATGAAATATAATCATTAGTCTAAACACTCAACTTAAATTGCTGTGCCCTTGGCACTAGAGTTCAGGGTCCTAGTCTTAGGACCTTGTCTCAATCAAGAGTGGGGATCCGGGAGCTGGAAAAACCTGGCTAAATCCTGGCTCCTTCTCACCCATCAGCGGTGTGACCTTGAGTGCGTTCCTTCGCCTCTGTGAACTTCAGCCTCCCAACCTGTGCCACACAATTCATTGCAGGGAAAGAATCTATGCATAGCTAGCAAGCACAGGCCACTGAGTAGGCCTCAGAGGATGGCTGCAATTCTTTGTTGTGATGGAGACAGTTTGGGAGAGCTGTCTGCTAAAAGACCCCAAATCCATTATGCATGTTTTATCTTTGTGCTCCCAAGGTCTTGAATAAACAATGTCTTCATCCAGTTTTTTAAAAGACACTAATTCTGCCTCAGAAAAACTACCCCCTCCCACCCCAACTGAAATTTGGCCGGCTCTGTGCCTGGCTGTTGGCCTGGATTTCCAAACACTGTCGGTTTAGCATTTCTCAAATGTATCCCATTAACACTATGAACCTGTCAGCCCTCCCTCCTCTCTGAGCTCAGGTCTGACCTGCACAGCGAGAGATGGGGCCAGCAGTGTGAAGTCAGCCTCCTGGACTTGCCTTTGAGAAGCAGGGTGGTGCCAGGGTCAGTCTGCTTGGGACTGGGGGGCACCTGTCAGCATTTGCGTGAGGGGGTGCGCCCAGGTCAGACACAGACATGGGAGGTGTACTCAGAGATAGTGAGGAAGCGTATTGGAATGAGGGGCTCTGGGAAATGGGAGCAAAATGCATTCTCCAGGTTGCCACTTGAGGGAAAAAAAACAAGACCCCGAAAGAGGCTCAGCAAAAGGCCACTGCTCTGGGAATCAAGAAACAGCTCTGCCCTGGCACGGTCTTCAACTCACTCACTGTGTATCTTTGAGCAAGATACTTGCCCTCCCTATGGCATATTTACTTAAAAACAAATGGGCTAAGGTGGGCTGTGTGTTTTTAAACTCTTGCTTGGCAGCAGAGCTTTTTTTCAAACAAAGTGTCACTTGGAATTTTGATATATAAATAGATAAAAGTGGAACTGATTCTCTGGGTGAAGACGGTGGCTGTGGGAAGGGGGGAGATGGAATCGTGTCCACTCAGCCCCCACCCCGGACAACCTGAAAAAGACCAGGAGGTACCTGTGTGGAACAGGGTTCAAAAAATAAGAATAAAAAACACACATGACATGATAGCAGATCTACAGAATCTCATGTCCTGGCAGCCTCTGACCCTGGTAGCTACAGCTGCCACTGCTGATGAAAGTAATGGCTTTTATTTATTGAGAACTTTCTTTGTGCCAGGGGCTGGATGTGCTTTACTTTGAGAGTTCAAAGACAGCCATGACTTAAATCCCAGCTTCAGCAATTTAGGAGCTTCGTGACCCTGGGCAAGTTAGTTCATCTCTCTATGCCTGGGATTCTTCATCTGGAAAACAGGTTGTTCAGAGGATTAAAGAAACTAATCTCTGTAAGAATACCTAGAACAGCAGCAGGTACATAGTAAGCAATTGATGTTTGCCATTTTATCATTACTACATAAATTATTAAATGTAATCTTTATAAGCACGACTTTGTTTCACTGATGAGGGAACTGAGGCATGGAGAGGTGAAGGGAGTGCTCCTAAGTCACACGGCTAAGAAATGATGGAAGGAGGACCTGAATCCAAGTTTGTTCAACTGCACAGCCTGTGGTCTTAACACAGACGAAACTGCTTTGCTCTTGACCCTAGAGGTCAGGGTCTTGGTTGTAGTAATTTACTTAAGGAGTTCTAAGTCTAAGTGGAAGGGAAGTTAATGATGACTATGGTAATTTATGCTTAGGAGTTTTGGTATCACAGCGTATGGAGTCTGGGCATCTTAGTGAATGCGAGTCCCAAGCAGAGACTGGGAAGTGTGTGGTTGCCAGAGCCCAAGTCTACTGACAGTCCTTTCTCCAAGTCACATTCTCCAGCCTTTCCTGACACATAAGACATCTTCATGTAAATTAGGAAAAGGGAAGAGGCAGCCCCAAGGTAGACTACAAGTGAACAGAGAATACCAGACTCTCGGCTCCCACTTGGAGGGTACCATCTGCCTTTGAAGCAGTACACAAACTGCACACCCTTACACAACGACCCTCACTCTTAAGTAAATTTGGCTGGGTGAGAAATAAAGAATGGTCTCTTGCCTTGCTCTGATGCATGTGGTAGTCCCGGATGAGAGGAGGGAGCATGGAGGCTGTGTAGTCAGGAATCTCTGTTTGATCACCCAAAGCAAAGGCAAGCCACACAGTCACTTTATCTCTTTATGTTTCTTTCTCTCAGCATGGAGGGCAGTAATAAAAGATGGCTGTATGGCTCTCTCTGGGGAGCTGAATGGGAGCCAAAGCGTCATATGGTGAACAAATGCTCCAATTGCCCAACTGCAGAGCTGCTGTTGCGTGTTATTAAAATGGCAACAACCTCTCCCCTGACCCCTGACCCATGGAAATGGGTAGTCACCAGCCCACCCACCCAGAGAGCCCCTGTGTCCTGCCACCAACAGAGGGCCAAGCACTGGCTCCAGCATTAAGGAAAAGCAGGGGGTGTGGGATAGTTGTCAGAGCATAGTCTACATTCAGCCAGAGCTGGATTCAAACACCAACTCCACCCCCTGCGAGTTGTTGGACATTGGGTTAGATACTGAACCTCTTCTGAGTCTCAATTTCCCGACTACTAAAATATAGCTTGTCATACTGACCAGGCAGGAAGGATGTAAGAATTGGAAATAACAAATGCAGAGGCACCTGGGCAGCTCAGTCAATTGAGCATCTGACTTTGGCTCAGATCATGATCTCACGGTTTGTGAGTTCGAGCCCTGCATTGGGCTCTGTGCTGACAGCTCGGAGCCTGGAGCCTGCTTCCGATTCTGTGTCTCCCTCTCTGCCCCTCCCCAGCTCGTGCTCTGTCTCTCTCACTCAAAAATAAATGAATATTTAAAAAAAGAAAAAAGAAATAACAAATGCAAAGTGCCCAGCATAGTGCCTGAGGCATAGTAAGTGCTTAAAATAGCTACACAGATCAGTTCTTTCACATAATTAATGAAGATTGCAAGCCCCCTGAGGACCAGGCAGAATGAATATCCTACAGGAGGGTTTAGCTGGTTTCTCTAGGGGAATGGCACGTGAGCAGAGATCTGAAGGATAGGCAGGAATTTTCTAGGTGAAAGAGGGAGGAAACAACTTCACAGGGAGAGAGCACAGAATATGTGGGGACCTGTGGTAGGAAAGAGCGGATTGAAGACCTAAGGAAAAGTGGATGTGGCGGACTCAGAGCAAGGTGGAGGCCAGGGAGGTGGGCAAGGACTGGCACATGCAAGCCACAGGAAGTGTTTGAACTGATGGAGTGACACGATCAAATCAGAGTATTAAAATCTCATTCTAAAAAGAGTACACATTGCATGAGTCTAACTATACAATATTCTGCAAAAGGCAAAACTATAGAGACCGTAAAAAGATCAGTGGCTGGCAAGGGTGGAGAGGGGAAGGAAGGAATGGATGGGCAGAGCACAGGGGATTTTTAGGGCAGTGAAACTGTTCTGTAGGATACTGGTAGATACACACCATGATACATTTGTCAAAATCCATTGAATGGGCAACACCGAGAGTAAACTCTAATGTCAACTACAGACTTTGGATGATAATGACATGTCAGTATAGGTTCATCAGTTGTGACAAATATACCACTCTGGGAGGAGGGGGGATGTTGATAGTGGCAGAGGCTGTGTATGTGTGGGGACAGTGGGTATTTGGGACATCTCTGTACCTTCTGAATTCTGCTGTGAGCCTAAAACCTCTCTAAAAAAGTAAAGTCTATTAATTACAAAAAAAAAAGAAAAGAAATAAGCAAAAGAAGGAAGGGAGGAAGGAAGGAAGGAAGAAGGGAGGGAGGGATGGGGGAAAGAAACAGAGAGAGAAAGAAAGAAAGGAGGGAGGGAGGAAGGAAGGAAGAAAGAAAAAGAAAAAAAACTGGCTGCTGTGTGGAGAATGGATTGGAGGTGGGCAGGGAGAATGGGGCGGACAAGTTAGGTTTTTCTGTTTTCTTACTGAGTTCCTTGGGGCAAGTTACATAAGCTCTGAGAACTGCAGGTTTTCATCTGTGATATGGGGACAAACATATAAAGTGACACAGTGTATAGGAAACACCTGACAGAAAACCTGGCACAAGGTGGGCACTCAGTTCACACTGGCTAAATGTGGAAGGATGAGGGTGGCCATGGAAAGAATGAAAAATGTGTAAGGACACAAAAAGTCTCGGTGGGGGCTAGCAGACATCCTGCGATGGTAAAACACAGGTAGCTGCATAGCAGGTAAAAAAATCTCACTGTTTATTAGCAGAGGCAAAAGTATTTATCAGAATGCATGCCCCAGGGCTGACGCTGTGTTCCTGTGCTTTGGGGGCAATCAATAATAGTAACTGCTAAGTTTTATTGAGTGCTAATTATGTGGCAGGTATCATTGTAACTGCTTTATGTGATTAAGCCCATTTTGTTTTCTCAATCAGGCCTTGTGTTAGGTACTGCTGCTATCTCTGTTTCGTATCTGGGGAAACTGAGTCATGGGAAAGTTCATCAGTCTGCCCAATGTTAGTGACAGCTGGCTTAAAAGAGGATCAAAAGATGCAGACCTGAGTGAACCAGGAAAATAACAGGCTGTGCCAACAGAAACCAGCTTTAAAATGGCACAAAACAGACTAGCTATGATTAAAGATTAAATCACGTGGGAAACAGTACGGTATAGCTATTAAGAGCATGGCACTAGAATTAGCCTGCCTGGGTATAAATCCTGGCTCTTGCACTTTCTGTGTGACCTTGGGCAAGCTATTTAGCTATGCTTTGACTCAGTTTTCACATCTGTAATAGGGGGATAGTAACGGGCCACATCATGTGGAATTGTTTTGATGATTAAATGATAAAATGCATGTAACTCACAACTTATCACATTATATGGAAAATAGTTAAGAGCTCAATATATGTTTCGGAGCAAAGGAGGACAATAGGAATTTCTGAAAGAGTAAAGCCTAGGGCTTCAAACAAGGGGTGAGGCTCCAACCCAACCAACACCCAGTTAACGTTTATCAAGTACCATGCTAGGTGCTGCTGGCTGCAAGGATGAAAAAAAAAAACCATGATGTCTGCCCTTGAGGACCTCTCAGTGTGGTGGGAGGGAGGTAGGCTCAAATGCAGAAAATAAACAAAAGGCAGGATGTAAGAATCAGTCACTCATTCAACCAAAATAGTGCCAGCCACCATTCTTTAGGGATATAGTGATTGGCAAAGCAGATGAGATCCCTGTACCCAAAGAACTTAAATATTCATTCTGCAGATGGGCAAGGAACACTTTCTGTAGGGGCCTTGCAGACATGGTTAGGACTGTGAATTTTACTCTAAGAGGGATGGGAAGTCCTTGGAGGAGTTTTAACATGGGCTTGGTATCTGATTTAATTTTAGAAGAATCACTCTGGTTGCCGTTCAGAGAATGGATTGAAGGGGGCCATGGTGGATTAACGTGTCCTCAAACTCTCTGCTGCTCCTTTAATTGAGAGGTGTGGTCTCCTTAAATCTAATTTTCCCCTATGTCTGTCTCTGGTCATTAGAACGTGGCAGAAGTAATGCTGTGTACCTTCTAACTCTGGCCTTAACACACTGACACCTTCCACCCCTCTTGTAACCTGCCCTCTTGAAAACCAGCTGCCATCTGACTCTCCTGGGACCACACTGCTATAAGGAAGTGCAACAGCCACATGAAGAAAGAGGGATCACGTGGAGGGACACTGAGACACCAGGCATGAGCGTGAAGCCTACCTTCCAGCCCAGCCAAGCCACGAGCTGCACACAGCAGGAAAACTGCCCACCCGGCCCTGCCCAGATTCCTGACCCACAGACGGGAAGCAGATAAAACAGTTGTGGTTTTAAGCCACTAACTTTTGGGGAAGTTTGTTACATGGCAATGGAGACATGAGTAATGGCAGAAGCAAGGAGACCACTGAGGAGGGGACTGTAGAAATCCAGGAGAGAGAGACAGGTGACTTGGCCTATGGAAGGAACGGCAGGGGAGAATCAGAAAATGCAGGCAAGAGAAAGTTACACACACATCATCATCATCGCCAGTGGGAGAAATTCTGGGCTGTGGAGACCCTACACCCCCCATGGTGTTGGCACTGGTTCCCTGTCTGCGGCTACTTCTTTCGAGGAAGGACCGATTGTCTGAGGGCTGACTTGGTTGTCAGACACGTCACTTCCATCAGGATAAACACCACAGAAGACACATTCCAGACTGCCAGAAAATAGGGTTACGGGACAGAAATATTATTTATTAGCAAAATGGAAAAATGCCCCGGAAAAAAAAAACTGTTCATCTTAATATAACATCTACTGTTTATACACGGCTTTGTAATTTATCAGGTATGTGCATACGTATTACCTCCTTTGATTCTACCAATTGTCCATCCTCATGTATAAATGAGGAAACAAACTCACAGAGGAAACAACGTTCTGAAGCCCCACTGGCAGGAAATGGTAGAGCTACACTTTGAACCTGTAACTTCTCTCAGCAAATTTAAAATTTTTTTAGTATATGTCACTAAAATTTCTACATTTATTTTAAAACTACATACTGTGTTTCTACTAGGTATTTATCCAAGGGATACAGGTATGCTGTTCTGAAGGGGCACATGCACCCCCATGTTTATAGCAGTGCTATCAACAATAGCCAAAGTATGGAAAGAGCCCAAAAGTCCATCGATGGATGAATGGATAAAGAAGAAGTGGTATATATACAATGGAGTATTACTCCGCAATCAAAAAGAATGAAATCTTGCCGTTTGCAACTATATGGACGGAACTAGAGGGTATTATGCTAAGCAAAATTAGTCAGCTGGAGAAAGACAAATATCATAGGACTTCACTCATATGAGGACTTTAAGACACAGAACAGATGAACACAAGGGAAGGGAAGCAAAAATAATATAAAAACAGGGGGACAAAACATAAGAGACTTTTTTTTTTTTTTCAACGTTTGTTTATTTTGGGACAGAGAGAGACAGAGCATGAACGGGGGAGGGGCAGAGAGAGAGGGAGACACAGAATCGGAAACAGGCTCCAGGCTCTGAGCCACCAGCCCAGAGCCTGACGCGGGGCTCGAACTCACGGACCGCGAGATCGTGACCTGGCTGAAGTCGGACGCTTAACCGACTGCACCACCCAGGCGCCCCCATAAGAGACTCTTAAATACGGAGAACAAACAGGGTTACTGGAGGGGTTATGGGAGGGGGCATGGGCTAAATGGGTAAGGGGCATTAAGGAATCTACCCCTGAAATCATTGTTGCACTATATGCTAACTAAACAAAAAAACCCCACTACATACTGTGTTTTAGTTGCCTGCCTCCTGCTCCTCTCCATAGGCTAGCTGTGCACTGGGTTGTTGTTTTTTTTTTTTTAGTTTTTTAATGTTTATTTATTTTTGAGAGAGAGAGAGACAGACTTAGTGCAAGCAGGGGAGGGGCACAGAGAGAGGGAGACACAGAATCTGAAGCAGACTCCAGGCTCCGAGCCGTCAGCACAGCCCCGACGTGGGGCTCAAACCCATGAACTGTGAGATTGTGACCTGAGCCGAAGTTGGATGCTCAACCGATTGAGCCACCCAGGCGCCCCCAGTTGTGCAATGGTTTTTAAAGTGGGGTCCAAGAAATTGGCATCAGAATCTTGAAGATAGCGATCGACAAAATGCAGATTCCTGGGCTCCACCCAGAGATTAGGCTTTCTGGTAATGGGGCCTCTGTATTTTAGTAAGTAGGACAGGAGGTTCCTAAATTGTTTGCCTTCATGGAAAAGTTTGAAAGTCACTGAATTGGTGGATCAACACACCCTCAGGAAGCAGATGGACTCGTTTAAATGAAGGGAGGGTCTGAAAACAGTTTAACTGGGAAGTAAATGAATCACTGCATCCCTGCTCTGGGGCTCTAGCTCTACCGTGTCGCGTGGGGTGGGGAAGCGGTCCTAGAGTCTCCTCCTCCCCCTCCCAGGCTTGTCCTGGAGGCCAGGAAGGGAAGACGTGTGCAAGATGAGTGGTGGGGTGGCAGGGTGAGGAAGGGGCAGAGTGGACTTTTGGAGAGCAGACACTGCTCCAGGCACTGGCGGGCTTTCCCTGTTTTTGTCCTCCAAGAAGGCATTATTTCCATTTTACGGTTGAAAGGCCTGGGAATCAGGAGGTGGGGTTACTTGTGTAGTCGCACAAAGGGCAAGTGGGGAGTGAAGATTGGAACCCAGGACTGTGTGACTCCAGCCCTAGAGTTTCTCCCGGTATAGATGTGCCAATCAGGCGGTAGGATAGTGTGATATGAAATCACGGGGAGTTTGCACCCCACTCCTCTACTCGTTAGCTGTGTGGCCTCAGACTAGGCATTCCCCTTCTTGGAAAGTGTCCATGTCTGTCAAAAGGGGATGGAATTACCTACCACTGAGAAGTACTGGGTACCCAGTAGCCTTTTAGTAAAGTGTAATTGGTTAGGAATGAAAAAAGGCCAGGACGCCAAAGTCAAAAGGGTGAAGTGACCATCGGAGCAATTTCTTCCACAGTGGACTGTGTTAGGTCGGGAATGAGTCCCCCGAGGGAATGGGAAATGGAACCCAGCGCTGGAGCTGTTCCCAGGAGTGGTTACAGCACGTGGGAAGGAGCAGAGGGCTGCAGGGCTGGCTGGTGGTCTCACAGGTTTCTCCCAACCCCAATTTCTATGATTCTGGGAATCAGGAGCCACACTGTTTTTCTCTGTCAGAGTGCCGCTCTTTCTCCTGGGGGAGCTGGCAGACCTGTCGCTGGCCCGCTGGCTGGAGACGCATGGGCAGCAGAGCCTGGCATTTCTTTACAGACTCTCACTGTCTCTTTTTTGTACAGCTTTCTTCCCGTTCCCACGCCCCACCTCTGCAAGTCTCCAGGGATCCTGTTTTTTCCTGCAGTGGTGAGGGCAGAGGCCCTGGGCGAAGAGATAGACTGGGGCCTCCCCGCTCCAAGGCTGCTCTGCTGGGACCCTCAATGATTCATTGTCCCTGGCCTCCCAGACCCCATCCCCTCCCAGGGAGAGGAGGCAGTGGGTGGTGTGCCGGTCAGCAAGTCCACGCCCGGTGCAAGCTACGGCTGGAGTCTTCTCAGTCCTGAGCTTTTTACTTTGCAAAGTTGTGGGGTTCTTATTCATTCGAAGAGTCGGCTGGTCCTGAATGTGTTCAGCAAAGATTTAGGCACTGTGCCAGGCACTAGGGGTACGATTCAGAAAAACAGTCCTTAACCTGATCCTCAAGGAAGGTCCAGTCCAGTGGGAGACATGAGACGTAAACAATGATGATGGGTTAAGGGCTGGTTCGTTCCCTCACTCACTGAACAAATAGACATTGAGAACCTGATATATGACAGGCACTGTTCTAGGGCCTGAGAATACAGTGGTAACAAAATAAAGTCCCTGCCTACATAGTCTTCTGTTGTAGAAAATAATACAATAAAATAAACTGCATCATATTTATATTAGTTACCTATTATCTAGCTAGCTAGATAGCTAGGTACCTATCATCCATCCATAATTTCAAGCAGTGATAAATGCTTAAAGAACAAAAAATGCACAGCTGAGCCTCAGGGGCAGAGATAGTATGTTCTGGCAAGTCCCCCTGAGGAGGCAGGATTTGATCAGAAATTTGAAAGGAAGTCAGAGGGTTAAGGCATGGTAATAATTGCAGAAGCGTTTTAGGACAAAGAAAGCCAGTACAAAGACGGTACGTCAGACACTATACAAATCACTCTTCTTCCCTCTTTACAGATGGGGAAACCAAGAGCTACAAAGGTAGACAGACTTATCAAGGGACTTGAGGCTTGTGGAATATGGGCCTGGGACCCACCCCAGGTAGTCTGCTCTGCTTCTTATAGGGATAGGTGGGCTCTCCACCAGAAAGCCATGCCATCTACCCAGGCAAGTCCTAGACGCCATGAGCACAGAGGGCGTTGAATTCAGCTGCAGGGCAGAAGGCAGAGAAGAGGATGTGGGAGCATGGCTCTGATGGACATGGGAAGCACACCAAGCCAAGGGAGGCTTCAGCATTTCCTCTCTGCCTCTTCCGGCCCCAAGGCTGTCCCTTACCTGTACACCTGTCTACAGTCACGAGAAAAGAGAGGGACGCTCTTCCCCCAAATCCACAGGGCTCACTCTGTTTGTTTGGATTTCTATTTAAGTCACCTTCCCTGCTCACCCTTCCTCAGATACCAGTCCCTCTGTCTTCTTTTGCTTCAACCATTTCTCACAACCTGCCATTAGAATGCACATTTGTTTGTTTGTTTTCCATTTTCTGCAATTTAGACCTCAGTTCCACAAGGGCTATTGTCTGTTTTGTTCACTGCTGCATCCTCTGTGCCTGGCACATCTTTAGTGAAGAGATGAAAAGAGAGCAGGCAGAGCTCGATGGGTATGTAACCATTCGGGAGGTTAGCACTTTTCCGAACAGACACAGGCACTGGGGTGAGAGCAGAAACTGCATTTCCTAACACATGCTGGAGTGTGCCTGGCACTATGAATTTGCTCAATAAATGTTTGTTGAATGAGTGAATATCTGGAATTTTAAATTCCAGGTTCATGAAGTTCAGAAGACTCTAGGAAACTATGTGTAAAATAAAGAGTAAAGGAACATTATTTTCGAATGTGCTCTGATGGGATGTTTGAGAGTTCCCAGGACAGAGACAGGGAAGTTGACAGCTGATTGTGACTCAGGAGCTAATGTGCTAGGAGGTTTGAAAAAGTCACCCTCTTCCCTGCCTCCCTGGCCACCATTTTCCCACCTGTAAAATGGGGACACACAGAAAAGGGAAGAGGGACTCTTCTAACTCTGAACCTCTAAGATTTTATAAAATATCCTCTCCTCTGGGACAGGTCCACACATCTCCAACTTGCCCCAAACATCTTCCCTGGAAACGGTAAGACTGGGGCAAGTACCAGGGGGAATATCTGAGCCTTTGATGCTCTCCTCAAGGTCTTGTGTTACTTATGCTTTCTGGCTCCCTCTCTTCAACCCACTCTGAGGTCTGACCTTCTAATGAGCGGATGCACATTATCAGCCTCTGTGGTTTGAACGGGTGCCTGTAATTTAGTGTTGCCTAATGCTGGAAACTGAGAGTAGGGCTTGTGTAATTAGGCTGGGGCCTCATTAACGTCTGCCTCCTTGGGTATTTTTCATTCCTGATTTCTCCTGTCCTGTATTTCTAATCCCATCTGTCTGTATAGGCACGACTGCTTTTTTTTTTTTTTTTTTTTTTTTTTATCACTCCATTGTGGAGCCAATCTTGAATTTGGGCCCAGAATGGCCACGGCCATCACAAAGCATGAATCTTAACATGCCCTGGGATGGCCCCTGCTCTGCTTTCTAAATAGAATTTTGCAACTTTACTGAGAACCTGGATGTCTGGGTTGCTCTTAAGCCCCTCGAGCTGCCTGGCAGTGCACCCTTAGTTTGGGTGTGTGACAGAAACCAGAGTAAGGGACTCTATCATTTTAATTGCTGCAATTACTGATGACTTAACCAACTTGTGTACAATACTTTGCTATTTATAAAACACTGCTAGAATCTGACCTTGAGCAGAGACTTGATCTGCTTTGTTCATGGTAATTTCCTAAGACAGTTAATCTCTTTTTGTGCCTCCTGCCCCCATTCTGTGGGGTATCTGTAGATGGCATCGACTCGGCTCTCTTTCTCCCTGATCTCTACTTGGCTTTGGCCAAAATGAGGCCCCAACAGAAGCCTGGAGGGCAGGGGAGGGAAAGGTAGTGATGTTTCTCGATAGTGCCCACCCTGCTTCAGTACTATGACTCTGGAGGTAGCTGTGTTCCTCCACCACTGCTGGTTCAAGCAGGTAACTGTCCTGCTCAAGTCTAGGTGAACCCTACTAGATTAAATCTACTAATTCTATTTCCTCTCCCACCCCTTCATCCCTGGGGATGATAATGGCTTCCTGCTGTTGTTAGATGCTGGATGCATCATGTTCCCTTAGCTCCACACACTCCTCTGTTAAGTGGTTCCTTCACAAAAATGTTTATATAAACCATTTGGGGATGAATTCTGTTTTCTGCCTAGCCCCTGTCTGATACAATGCTCCATATCTGGAAAACAGCCTGCAACCTAGCAGGCCCTTAATAAATATTTGTGAAATGAATGAGCAAACTTTTCGCAAAAACAATGTAAAATAATATGATCACCTTTTACAGATAAACAAGTAAAGGCACAGAGAGGTAAGTTCCCAAATCTGAGCAATGATTTTCTAAGGGACAGCAAAACACACTCATCTTATACCCTGGATGAGCCTGTATCACACTCAGCGCCCTGGAGAAATCTCTGACTCCTGCTGCCTGCTGTACAGACTCTGAGTCCACACATGCCAGCCTGGGGTGGACTCAAGAGGGACAAATGCCATGGAGTGGACAGGGGTAAAGTGAGGAGGAGATTAACAAAATCTCAGGATTTAAAGACATTTGGAAACTCATTTGGCATAGAACCAGAAACCCGGGTTCAAATCCCCAAATGCTGCCTGCCACTTCCTTTTTTCTCACTCTATTGAGATGTGACTGACCAATAAAAATTGCATATATTTAAGGTGTAAACATGTTTTCATATATGTATACTTTACGGAATCCTTGCCACAATCAAGTTAATTAACATATCCTTCATCTAACAAACATAGTTAACCAGTTTTCTTCCTGCTAAAAGCACTTGAGATCAACGTGCTCAGCAAATTTCAAACACACAATACGTTATTATCAACCATGGTCACTATGCTGTACATTGTCCCCAGAACATACTCATCTTATAACTGAAAGCATGTACCTTTGACCAAAGTCTACCCATTCCCCCAAATCTGCCAGCCCCTAATAACCATCATTTCATTCCTTGTTGCTATAGGTTCAGCTATTTCAGATTCCACATAAAAGTCTACCCATTCCCCCAAATCTGCCAGCCCCTAATAACCATCATTTCATTCCTTGTTGCTATAGGTTCAGCTATTTCAGATTCCACATAAAAGTGAAATCATGTGGTATTTGTCTTTGTGTGTCTGGCTTACTTCACTTAGCATAATGTCCTCTAGGTTCATCCATGTTGTTACAGATGGCAGGTTTCCTTCTTTTTTTTTTAAGGCTGAATAATATTCCATTGTCTATATACCACATTTTCTTTACCCATTCACCCACTGACAATTATGTAGGTTGTTTCCACATCTTGGCTACTGTGAATAAGGCTGCAATAAACACGGGAGTGTACATATCTCTTCAAAATAGTGATTTTATTTCCTTTGAATATACACCCAGAAGTGGGATTCCTGAATCATATGATAGCTCTATTTTAATTTTTTTTAATTAAAATTTTGACCTCCATACAGTCTCCCATAGTGGCTGCACCAATGTGCCTTCCCACCAATAGTGCATGAGGGTTCCCTTTTGTCCACATCCTTGCCAATGCTCTCTATCCTTTGCCATCCAAACAGGTGTGAGATGATATCTCACTGTAGTTTTGAGTTGAATTTCCCTGATTAGTGATGTTGAACATCTTTTCATATGCTGGTTGGCCATTTGTATGTTTTCTTTAGAAAAATGTCCATTCAGGTCCTTTGGCCATTTAAAAAGATTGGATATTTGGTCTCTTGCTCTGGAGTTGTATGACTTCTTTATATATTTTGGATATTAACCCATTATCAGACAGGTGGTTTGCAAATAGTTTCCCATTCTGTATGTTGTCTTCTGTTTGTTGATTGTTTCCTTTGCTGTGCAAGAGTTTCTTAGTGTTAGTTTAATTTTCCTTCTGTTATATTTTTTTTCTAGTTTCATATAATTGTGGTCTGCAAAGACACTTGATATTATTATTTCAATCTTCTTAAATTTGCTAAGACTCATTTTGTAATTTATAATCTATCCTGAAGAATGTTCCTTGTGCACTTGAGAAGAATGTATATTTTGTTGCAATTGGATGCAATGTTCTGTGTACGTCTGTTAGGTCCATGTGATCTAAAGTGTAATTCACGTCCAATGTTATCTTACTGATTTTCTGTCTCAATGTAACCAATGTTGAAGGTAGGGTACTGAAGTTCTCTACTATTATTGTATTGCTTTTTTCTTCCTTTAGACTTGTTAATATTTGCTTTATATATTTAGGTACTCTGATATTGGGTGCACAGATATAGTTACAATTGCTATATCCTCCTGATGAACTGATCCCTTTATCATTATATAATGTCCTTTGTTGTCTCTTGTTACAGTTTTTGACTTAAAGTCTATTTTTTCTGATATAAGTATAGTGACCCTGTTCCCTGTTGATTTCTATTAGCATGGAATATCCTTTTCAAACCCTTTACTTTCAGCCTATGCATGTCTTTAAAGTAAGTGCTTTTAAAGTCTCCTGTAGGTAGCATATTGCTGGATCTTGTTGTTTTTTTTTTTTTTCTTGTTTTGTTTTTTAATTCATTGAGCCACTCTGTGCCTTTTAGAGAATTTAATCCATTGACTTTGTTTTTTTTTTTTTAATTTGAGAGAGAGAGAGAGAGAGAGAGAGAGAGGACGAGCCTGACACAGGGCTCTATCCTCTGACCCTGGGATCACAACTTTGAGGAGAAATCAAGAGTTGGACACTCAACTGACTGAGCCACCCAGGTGCCCCTAATCCATTTACTTTTAAAGTAGTTATTAATATATAAGGACTAACTATTGCCATTTGTTAATTGTTTTCTGGCTGGTCTGTAGTTCTTTTGTTTCTTCTCTTGCTGTGTTCCTTAGTGATCTGATGATTTTCTGTAGTGGTATGCTTTGAATCCTTTTTCTGTTTCGTGCATCTACTATAGGTTTTTGCTTTACGCTTACCATGAGGCTTACATAAAACAGAGTTATAACAGTTCATTTTAAGCTAATACTTATTTAACTTCAATCACATACAGATTCCTTTACTTCCCCCACTACATTTTATGTTTTTGATGTCACAATTTACATCTTTTTGTATTCATTAGCAAATCATTATAGCCATAGTTATTTCATAGTTCTATAGTTATTTAAAAGATAAAAGTATTTTGTCTTTATACTAGAGTTAAAAGTGATTTACACACCACCATTACACAAATACAGTATTCTACATCTGACCAGATACTTAACCTTTATCAATGAATTTTATACTTTCGTATGTTTTCAAGTTACTAATTAGTATCCTTCCATTTGCTAAATTCCCACCGACTAAAAGTCAGGTGCTTGGATCCCCTCAATATTTTCTACCAAATGGCTGTCGAACTTTTGCACACCACTCCTAATGAGGAACTTACTGCCTTCTTTTAAGCAGCTCCTACTATGAGACAGTCTCTCCTTTGTTAAAGAGGTGGTCCAGGGCAGTGGTGCCCCACACAGGCTCTGGGGCTAGATTGCCTAGGTTTGAACACTAGCTTCGCCACTTACCGGCTGGAGGCCTTGATTCCATCACCCAACTCATTGGTGCTTCAGCCTTCCTATCTAGAAACTGTGGATTATAATAGTACATACCTTATAGAGTTGTTGAAAGGATGAAATGAGTCAATACATGTTAAGTGCTTGGAGCAGTGCCTAGCACGTAGGAAATGCTATAAAGTGTTTGTTAAATAAATAAAAATTCATGAATTTTGTATGTGCAATTCAAGCTGGCTTAATCAAAAAGGGATTTTTTTTGGCTAAGGTTTGGAGATGAATCTGGATCCAGGGCCTTGAATAACATCATCCGGTCATCCATTCACTGTCTCTCTCTTGGCCATGTTTCCCTTTGCCTCAGCTTCAATCTCAGCAAAGCCTTCCCTCAAGGGGAAAAAGAGATGGCAACCAGCAGTTCCAGGTATGCATCCCACCAGCTCAGCAGCCCCAGCAGAATACACATGTTTCTGCCAGCCAAGGGTTCCAGTAAAAATCTCACAATGGATTCTCCCTGGCTTGGCTTACATCCCACTGCAGTGTTCTGATTCAGTCTGACACCAGCTGGCATCAGCTCCAGACACCACACAGACCGTAAGTTGGGGAGGGGTCACCCAAGTGGAGAATCTAGGTCCCGTTCCCCAAAGTAGAAAAAACGAATGCTGGAGAAGACCAGCAGTGGTCTGCTCTACCACGCATCCTGGTCAACTTTTAGGGAAGAACTTCCTATGAACATGACTTCAGAAGACGTAGGCCTTGCTCGTTCTGCAAACTTGGAAATAAATGATCAAGGGCATTGTCAGTGCAACACCCGAGTCTCTTTGAAAGCACGTACTGCAAGCCAAGCACACTGCTCAACATTCCTACTTTGGAAGACCAACAGTTAGGGCTCGAAACAGCACTACCTGCCTGACACCCTGTCTGTAGGACACACTGTGAGTTGGGCTGGAACTACGTGGTTTGTGTGCACATTCTCCCAGGTCTGTAACTTGTGGCTTGCCAAAACAAGCTGTCTAGTGAGACGGTAAGCACCATTCTGGGCGTGGATACAACAAATCTCAACAGCCTCATGGACCCCTAATGCCAGGTCTCTGGCTAAATTGGCACTGCTCTCATGGCTGTCGCTACTCAAGGTAAGGTCTTCCACCACCACCAGCAGCATCTAGGAGCTCATAGGAAATTCAAAATCTCAGGTCCTACCTGAAGACCTGATGAATGAGAATCTGCAGTGGAACAAGATCTTCAGGGGTTTATACGCACATTATAATTTGAAAAGCACTACGTATTAGTTTTCTAGGGCCGCCTAAACAAAGTAGCACAAACTGGATGGCTTAAAACAACAGAAAAGTATTCTCTCACCGTTCTAGAGGACAGAAATCTGAAAGCAAGGTGTTGGCAGGACTGGTTTCTTCTGAGGGCTGAGAGAGAATTTGTTCCATGCCTATCTCCTAGCTTATTGATAGCAATTACTGGCATTCCTTGGCTTGTACACTTATCACTTGAATCTTTCACCATCACTCGGCACTTTCCCTGTGTCTCTGTGTCCAAATCTCTCTCTTCTTTTTTCTTTTTTTAATGTTTATTTATCTTTGAGAGAGAGAGAGAGAGAGAGAGAGAGAAAGGGAGGGAGAGAGAGAGGGAGAGAGAGAGTCCAAGTGAGGAAGGGGCAGAGAGAGAGGGAGACACAGAATCTGAAGCAGGCTCCAGGCACTGTGCTGTCAGCACAGAGCCCGACACGGGGCTTGAACCAATGGATCGCACGAGATCATGACCTGAGCTGAAGTCGGACACTTAGCCAACTGAGCCACCCAGGCGTCCCAAATCTCCCTCTTTTTATAAGTACACCAGTCATAGTAGATTAAGGGCCCACACTACTCCAGTGTGACCTCATCTTAACTAATTACAACAACTCTATTTCCAAATAAGATCACATTCTAACAAACTAGGGGTTTAAGACTTTTTAATACATCTTCTGAGGAGGGACACAATTCAACCCAAAACAACTGTCTTCAAAGCCTGCCATTCCTAAGCGCTGGGAGACTAGCTGATTAACAAATACCTGGAACATTTTTGAAAATTTATTTTTGCAAACAATTTTGCAAATTCAGGAAGAAGATGGCATGTCTGGAATGAGGCTTGGGGATATCTATTTTGCAAGGGGATTCTTGCTCAGGCAGCACACCCAGCAGGGTCCTCAGCTTTACAGCTGATCCAGCCCCAGTGCAGGGATGATGTGATAGCTATCTCGGGAGGTTCTCCATCAGGCTGCTCATTGGAGAATTAAAACTAGAGATGCCCAAATCCTACCTTCAGAGAGTCTAATGAAATTGGTCTTGCATATTTCCTGGCCATCAGGATTTTAAAACATTTCCCAGGTGATTCTCATCTGTACCCAAATTTGAAGACTAATGGGATGGACGTTCTCATTTCTATGTATTACAAAATAAGACAATTTGGTTCCTTTTCCAGATAAAGAAGCAGGACAGAAGCACAAATAATTTTGATAATTTTTGAAGTATAGTTTGAGGCAGTTTTGTTTGGTGCTTATAAATTTAGAATCTTTATCTTTTCCATATATTTATCATAATGAATTATCTTCTTTTCCCTAGGAATGCTTTTTACCTGGAAGTCTATTTTCCCCCTGATATTAGTAAGCTACATAAGCTAGCTTTCTTTTGACCAGTAGCCATATATATACATATGGCTTTCAAACTTTCTATATTGTTATGTTTTGGATGAGTATCTTGAATAAAATATAGCTGGATTTTTAAAAATCTACTCTGAAAAATTCAATGTAGATGCTCTGTAAAGTAGAGCGTTCAGTCCTTTTACACTTAATGCAAGTAATGATATATATTGGTGATGATAAATACTTAACAACTCATAGCTCTACTTTGTGGAGGTTGTAGTTCTCACAAGTGACCATGAGAGGGCGACTCCACTGGACTCATAGGCATTTACAGCTTTGAAGGGACAGAGGAAACCAGGCACATTCTCTCTGGGGTTCCACCATTGCTTCCCAAGGTGTGCATCCCCTACAATGTTTGGGCACTCTCTGACTACGGGAAGAACAAAGGATATGGGCTGGGGGACAGAAGTCTGGTGAACTGGGGGACAAAAGAGCAATCCAATGGTCATGCCTCTCCATGGGTTATGAGTAGCTGAGGGCATTCATTTGCCTCAGGGCAGAAGCTATTTACCAACTTGTATAGAAAATTTTCAACATTTTAATAACCAGTACTACTGTGCAAGTCATTTAGAATGATTATCAGTCTTCTTATACATTTGGATGTAAATCTACCACCTTATTTTATTTGTAATATCCATTCGATGTTGGTTTTTCTCTCCTTTCATGTCTTTTACTATTTTTTTCCCTCTCTTGTAGCTTTTAAGTTTTACTACATTCTTTTTTTTTTTTTTTTTTTTTTTTTTTTAGTAATTACCCTAGAAATTACCTCATGCATCTCTGACTTTTTAAAGCCTGTTATTAATCAATACATTTACTTACCTCCCTGACAATACAAAAACTTCAGGACACCTTAATTCCATTTCTTCCCAACCACTACTATCTTACTATCATGCATTTTAATTCTTCATGTATTTTTTAAATCTATAAGGTGTTATTATTATTATTTGGAGACAGTGTTTATTAACATTTACCACCTTCTTTGTCTTACATATCTTCTTGCAGCTCTATGTTATTCTGGAATCATTGTCTTTTTGCCTAAAGCATATTCTTTACAATCTTCCTTAGTAAGGGTATTCTCCTCACTAAATGTTTTTATTTTATGTAATGTTATGTAAATGTTTTAAGTAAAAAATTTGTAAAAAAAATTTTATGTAAAAACATTTTATGTAAATGTTTTTATTTTGCCCTTATTCATAAAAAAAATTTTCCCTGAAGATGGAATTAGAGCTTGGCAATTAGTTTCTTCTGGAACCTTGAAGATGTCATTCTACTACTGTGGCCTGTGATCCGTCAGTCTGTTACTCCAATAAAATTAATCAGCCTTTTTCTCTCGCTATTTTAAGGATGTTTTTCTTCATCTTTTTGTACTGACACTATTGCGTGTTGGTGTATAATTCTTTTTATCAATCCTGCTTGAAATCTGTTAAGCTTCTGGTTTTGGTGGTTTGGTATCTTTCTGAAAGATTCACAACCATCGTTTCTTAAAATGCTGCCTCTGCTCCATTCTCTTGTCAAGAGTCTGTTTAAATGTTACTTTCTCACAAAATCTAATCAACTGTTCTGCATTTCTAAGCTTTTTCTCTTTGTGCTTTATTTAGGATAATGTCTTCAGCTCTACCTTTCACTTCATTAGCACCTTTTCAGTCGTGTGTAATATGCTGCTAAATAGAACACATCCAATAATTTTAGTGATTGTAGTTTTCATTTCTAGAAGTTCTATTTGGTTTCTTAAAAAAATGGTTGTGTCACTTTTTATTGTTTTCTATTTCTGGAAGATACCTTCAAACCTGATTTTTTTCTACTTAATAAGTATTTTTTTTTTTAAGAATTGGTGTCTGATAAGTCCAATATCTGATATCTTTCTGGGTTTTCTCTACTGTCTATTGTTTCTGTTTCTTCTCATTCATGGTGTCTGTGCCTGGTTATCTTTGACTATGTGCTAGCTATTGTAAAAAAAAAAACTATTTGAAGCCTAGGATGAAAGTACCTCCCTGTATATATGATTTCCTTTCACTTCTAGTATGTTTGGGATCACCATAAACCAATTTTAATGCTTGAGGCTCCCAGAAGATCAATAAAACTGCAATTCAAGCTGCAAATACTTGTGAGGGCTCATCTACTTATAAAACACATTCACCTTGAAGATGTGGTCCTTTTGGGTCGCAGCTTATTGTGGAGAGAGCCTATCATTACGTTCCCCACCTTGAGTGTCCCTGAACATTCATATCTTTCTCCTTTGCTCCTGCTAGGCTATCAAACCATTTTTAAATTTGCCAGACTTAGCAAATACTCTTAGGAAAAAGGTAACTTTTGTACTCATTCATCTCTCTGGGTTTCCATTTCCGCATCATTCTCTTCTTCGTAATTCCTTACTGTCATGCCAACTCTTTGAAGGCTTTCAAGGTGCTCATTATTTAAAACCAGTTTTTAAGTTGTTTTCAGTGGAAAAGATGGTCTAAATCATCTAGGCCATCATTATTAGAAACAGAAAGCTACATATGTCTTGGCACATGGTAGGTACTCAGTAAATAATGGCTGAATAAGGGGTGCTGGGGCAGCTCAGTCAGTTGAGCTTCTGACTCTTGATTTCAACTCAGGTCATGATCCTAGGATTGTGGGATCAAGCCCCACATCAGGCTCCATGCTGAGTGTGGATCCTGTTTAGGATTCTCTGTTTCTGCCTCTGCCCCTCCTCTGCTGTCTCTCTCTTCCTTTCTCTCTCTAAAATTAAAAAAAAAATTTTTTTTATAAGGCTAGGATGCCTGGGTGGCTCAGTCAGTTGAGCATCTGACTTCAGTTCAGGTCATGATCTCACAGTTTGTGAGTTTGAGCCCCACATCAGGCTCTCTGCTGTCAGCATGGAGTCAGCTTCAGATCCCCTGTCTCCCTCTCTCTCTGCCTCTCCCCTGCTCGTACATGTGTGCTCTCTCTCAAAAATAAAATAAGCATTTTTCAAAAAAAGACAAAAATGGCTCAATAAATCGAATTAGCATAATTTCCCAAACATGCTCTTTTTTTGCCTGTCTGCATTTACAAAGACTGCTTTCTACTCTTACGATGCACAGAATGCCCATATTCCACCGCTGACAAGGCTTAGAACCAAGGCCACCTCTTCCTCAAAATTATTCCTGTTTTCTCTACTTCCCCAAATCTGAATCCTATTTCTTCCCCAGCTGAACCCTCACAAGACCTGATCTGTGTTACTCTGGTTGCTTAACTAGATAGAAGTATATTAATACAACACTTTATCTCTTCTGTGGATTTGCACTTTCTTGACTTTTCTCAGCTAACGAAGAATTCCCTCACTCCCCCTCAAGTTCAGCATACATTCTAAACAGATTCTTTGGAAAATGTTATATCCAGTACTTTTAGGTTTGATGTCCTGAGAGGGGAGGCTTTGAACATTTAGGCTGCCATATGCTGGAAGCAAGCAGTAGCTCATTCTAATAAACCCTGACATTTTATGGTGCTTTAGAAGAAAGAGGGCACTCACTCTCACATACATGACTCTTACTTGAGTGCTGCAATCAGCCCGCTGCAGATGAGAAACAGAGGGTAAGAAGGACTAAGTAATACACCCAAATAGAGTCACAAAGACAGAAATGGAACCTGGTCTTTTCTCTGCAAGCCCAGGGCTCATATCGCAACGATACCTAAAACCCTTTGGAAGTAATCCTTGGTATGTAAAAGTACATGGAGTGCAGGAGTTGGGTCAGAGGCAACAGACAGAGGGTAGCTCTGTGGATATCCCACACACGCCTCTCAAATGACGGTTTTCTGTATCTCAGTGCTCCTTACCTCACAACCTTGGTCCCATTTCTCAGGACTTGCATGTCCACCATACAGCCCCCAGTAACATAGGCAGCTAGGTTCAACTCTGAGAATTCAGCCTGAAGGAGAAAGGAAAACAAAAAGGGATTCATCAAAAACTAACGATGCTAAAAACTGCTAACATTTATTGGGTACTTCTATGTGCCAAGTACACATTTATACTTTGCCCGAAACTTAGGAAGTTGGTGATATTATTTACTTCCTTTTCTGAAACGTGAGTAATCTGAGGTGTAGAGGCATGGTGCCACGTCCCATAATTAATAAAAGGCCAAGCTGGATTGAAACCTACATGTCTCTGATTCAAGCACCTATGCTTTTAACCATTTCTAATTTCTACTTCCTTGAAAGTGGAAGAAGTAACTTTAGCTTCAGCACTGTACAAGGCCAGAGGCTGTTCAGTATGACATTTTCCCTAGATTTCTCCAGCTTCAGGTGTGTGATCACTTATCACTGTTAATGGAGCCTTCCTCGTCTTCTGCCCACTCTTACCTCTTTTGGTCATGGCCCTTCCCCTCACCCCCCTACATGGTTACAGTAGAAGCACCATGTCTGTGCACTGAAATAATGCTCCCTCAGTCACAGCTGATGGGGTTGGCACCTGACCCAGGGTGGAGGAATAAGGTCCCCTTGTATTAGAATTTGGAACTGCTGAGTGATTCATGCAGTTTCCTTCTAGGGGCTGTATTTAATACATAGAACCTGAGTACAACTGAAGACCATGTTTTCTGCCATCTAGATTGGGAAAGTATAGAACACAAGGGGACTGGTGGGGGTGGGTGGATGTCACAGTCACTAAGAGAGGGGCAGAGAGGCAAGAGGTGGGGAGCACTCTTGATGTTTATGTGCCAGCTACAATCCTGTCCTTGGGTGTTATGCAATACCTCCATATCTTTATAAACTCATCTTCTTTTTTTTCTTATTTGCTTAAGCAAGATCTGCTACATTTCTTTTGCTTGTGACCAGAGTCCTATGGAAGATATCCCTCCTGCCAGATTATATACTCCCTGGGGATAGTGATTCCATGGTACTATAACCATCTGTATTAGTTTCCTAAGGTGGCCATAACAAAGTACCAGCACTCGGTGGATTAGACAGCAGAAATTTCCTTTCCCACAGTTCTGGAGGCTAGAAGACCAAACTCAAGGTGTTGGTAGGGTGGGTTCCTTTGAAGGCTATGAGGTAAAATCTGTTTCAGGTTTCTATCCTTGGCTTGCAGATGGCCACCTTCTCCCTATGTCTTATCACACTGTCTTCCTTCTACACGTGTCTCTGTATCCAAAGACCCCCTTTTTATAAGAAAACCAGTCATACTGCACCAGAGCCCACCCTAATGACCTCACTGTAACTCTCTAAAGACCCTCTCTCTAAATAAGTCACATTCAAGGGACTGGAGCTTAACGCTTCAACGTGTGAATCTTGGGGAGGCACAGTTCAACTTGTAACCCCATGTTAGAAAATGCATAGTAACAAACTGTGCCATACACACAGTAAATGCCAAAAACCATTTCTCTGTATTAAATGAATGAAAATAACTTCTCATACATATGAAAAACTCAACTATGTGCCAGATACTGTCCTAAGCTTTTTACATGTATGAATTAATTTAATCCTCACACTTGTCCAGATGAAAACAACAACAACAACAAAAAAAAAAAAAAAAAAACAAGGCAGAGAGAGACTGAATAACTTGCACAATATCACACAGTAAGGAGCAGAGCCAGGATTTAAACCCAGGCAGTCCGGTTCCAGCCTATGCTTTTGACTGCTACACCCCACTCCTCCCACTGTTTAGCTGAATAAGGCACTGGGTGGATTACAACTGGGAATTTTGGGGACCTAAAAATAGCCCATTTGAAGAGAAAACCAAGTTTATATGGAAAGGAAATATCATTTCATAGTGATTTAAATGTATCCCCTTGGAAACATTTAACAGAATTATGACCAAAGACCTAGTCATCTCCCTAGATGGCATTAAAGGAAACCCAGAGTGCTTATGTCTCTTGCTTTAATTAATAGCCTCATTATGTTGTGGCAAGGTGAAAAGCAAAGAGCTCTGTTAATGAGTTCAGGTTAGTAAATAGTGGTAATGACCTGTTTATTAAGTCTAATGTCTTAAAAATTCAGTCCCATCATGTTTAAGATACTCCACTGGCGAGATTACAAAGAAGAATTAGCAATAAAAGTTGTTGCTTGAGTGTGAGGAGAAAAAGATGTTAGAAGAAAGTTGCAACACAGAACAGTTGGGCACCAAAAACTTGAAGAAAGGGAGCAAATAAGAATCTTGAATCATAGAATCTCCAACTTCGAGGTGGCCAAGCCCCAGGGGCTGTCTTGCTGCCCAAATGGAAAGAGATAATCTGGATAAAAGACACACTCAGCCTTGGATATACAAGTTAGAAGTTCATGGTGTTCAGAGCAAGGTGTCTAGAATTATTTCCTAGTTATGTTTATGAGTAATTACAGGAGGCAAATACCTGGGTTGTTAGGGTAGCCAGCATCTGTTGGATCAAGTACAGAGAGGGTAGTGAAGAAAGGGCTCTCTTCTGTATTTTACTTTTTAGAAACTTCAATAAACAAAACTTGGAAATGAACTCAGAGGTATCCAAGCACTTCTCCTTCAAGGTAGTGATTCTACTGAGAGGAGAATCTCAAAGAGCAGCTGTTTTTGAAGAGCCTCAGAACTCTCACAGAAAGTGTAGTAGGTTGAATTATCTCCCCCCAAAGATATGGCCACATCCTAAGCCCTGATACCCACAAATGTGGGTTTGTTGGAAATTGGGTCTTTGCACATTTACATCCGTAATCCATCTAGAATTTTAGTTTTTTGTGTAAGATCGGAGGTAAGACCCAAGGTTCAGTTTTTCCATATGGTTATTCAAATACTTTGGCACTATTTATTAAAAGACTCTTCTTTCCCAATAGAGTTGCGCTGGTGCCTTTGTCAAACATCAAGTCACCTCACATGTGATCTATTCGTCTATCCTTGAGTCTGTTCCAAGTTGTCTCAGTTACTGCAGCTTTACAGTGAGTTTTGGTATCAAGTAGTATAATATTCTAAGAGGGAAGCAGCCCAACTAGGTTCCAGTGATAACAGGTTCAAAGACAAGACCACACCTCTTGTCTCCTCAACCTGCTGAAGCAGATCGAAAGTTTTCCTACTAACCCACTCCAAAATACAGTCATTGGGCAACGAGGTGACCTCAAAGGCTCTATCCTGAATAAACCTATTGAATGTTTCCCTAGTGATGTGATTGGTTGAACAGAATGTGTTCTATCCTCTGATTCACACTGCAATCCACCATCGTGGCCAGACCTCTCAAAGAGCTCCTCAGGGGATTCCCACCTCTCTTAAAGGTTTAAAAAAAAAAATCAAGATCTCAGCCCCTTCAGCTTTGTCAGTGTGGCAGGCCAGCTGAGAGGCTAATAAATGGAGAAGCAAGCACTTCCACGACTTTGAGTCTTACCTGTACTGAGAAATGGCGCCTGTGGAATTCTATTGCCATATTCACCTGCTCCCATAAATTTCTCTTGGCTTTATAAATGAACTTTAGGGTTTCAGGACAGGTCTAAACATCATCTTTTATTTGAGCTTCTGTACACCCTATTGAAAGCTCAAGCCCGCTATCTCATCTGCATTACTTTTTCCCTGTCTGCTGCTATGAGGGGGAATTTTAAAGAATTTCTTTCCCTTCTTTTTAACAGAAAAAAAAGTCTGTGTGTAATTTTGATTGTGAAGATTCTGTTTTGAAAGGGAAAACTGTCATATTACACATTTGTGGGAGATTTTCTCTAGACATCATTAAAGACAAGTAGGTTTTTGCAATATGAGGCACATATAGGGACTTTGGATTTTGTTACTCTTGTTACTTTTGGTACCTGGTATGGGAGGTTTTTGTCACTGACCTCAATGATACCTGAAAGTGCTGGATTATCTGAGTTTTCCTATTTGTGACTTTTTAAAACATGTACATGGAGGAATCAAAGAATAGTGGAAAAGGAATTGGTCTTTAAGTCTGGGGACCAGGGACCTAAACCTTGGATTTGACCTAAACCTTGGATTTGACCCAATAACAATGACTGCAAGCAGACCCCTCACTCTCCACTTGTATTCTCTTTGACTTTAAAATGAAAGAGTTATAAGGGGAGCCTTAGGTGGCTCAGTAGATTGAGCATCTGACTTAGGCTCAGGTCATGATCTTACAGTTCATGGGTTTGAGCCTTGCATCAGGCTGACATTGCAGAGCCTGCTTGGGATTCTCTCTCTTCCTCTCTCTCTGCCCCTTGCCCACTCACTATCTCTCTTTCTTTCAAGAAAAAAAATGAATAAACTTAAAAAAAAAGAAGAAAAAGTAAATTAAAGTGTTATAATCAATAGAGTCAATATCTTTCTTTCTCAACTAGTGTCCCCCAGTTATCACTGAAGGCAAAATCTATCATCACATCTTATGAAAAATGAATCCTATGCATTAATATTTTTATTAGAAAGCTGTTCATTGCTTTATACTCAGCTTCAGGCACATAGTAGGTATCCAAAAATTTTTGTTAAATAAAGTGTTACTTTTATTTTTGGGGTGCCTGGGTGGCTCAGTCTGTTAAGTGTCTGACTCTTGGTTTGGGCTCAGGTCATGATCTCATAGTCGTGAGTATGAGCCCTGCATTGGGCTCTGTGCTGACAGTGCAGATTCTGCTTGGGATTCTCTCTCTCCCTCTCTCCCTGCCCTTCCCTCCCTCCCTCCCTCCCTCCCTCCCTCTCTCTCTCTCTCAAAATAAATTAATTAAAAAAAAAGGAATGCCATGCACTAATATTTTTATTAGAAAGCTGGGCACTGCTTTATACACAGTTCTAGGTACACAGTAGGTATCCAAAAATATTTGTTGAATAAAGTGTTATTTTTATCTTTGATGAGCAGATACCTATGCATGCTATGCAGCATGCCTTATGAAACTCTGTCCGTTGCCAGATTCACTAGACCACAAAACTGAGGAGAATGTTTCCAGGCACAGAGGAGGGGAAAGGCCCAATGTAAGTTGCTAGTAACAAAAGCACAGGTAAAAAATACAGGGCTATCGGGTCAATGGAATGGTGAGATGTCTTTAGTAGCTGGGGCATGGAGTTAATGGAGGAACAGAATAGGAAAAAGAGCTAGAAAGGTAGGTCAGAGACCAGTCCAGGAGGATCCTGAACTTCCTGTGAAGGAACATGAATTTCACTGTATGGTACATTTTATCTTCTGTTACTCATAGTTCTGTTACTTCATTACAGATTACCACAAGGTATATAACTTCAAACAACACAAGTGTATTATCTCACTGCTCTGTAGGTCAGAAGTCCACGTGACTTCGGCTGGTTTCTCTGTTCTGGGTTTCACAAGGCCCAAATCAAGGTTGTTAAGCATCTAAGCTTTTACTGGAAGACTCTGGGAAGAAACTGTTTCCATACAGTTTGGCTGTACAGGTGGCTGGCAGACTTCAACTCTTTGTGGTTGTAGGACTGAGGTCCTGTCTTTTCTGGTGTCCCCTGGAAGCCTCCCCCAGCCAGCTACGGGCACCTGCGTTCAGCATCACATAGGACTCTCCATCTCCAAACTAGTAATGGCACATTAAATCCTTCTTATTCTTTAAACATTTTTAACTTCCTCTCCTGCCACATTTCTTTCTCCACCCAGAGTAAATTCAGTTTTTAAGGGCTTGTGTGGGCTCACCTGGATAACCAGGGTCACTCTCCCTATCTTAAGGTACATAACTACAGTCGCATCTACAGAGTCCCTTTTGAGTATCACTTTCACAGGCTCTAGGCATTAATGTTTCTGGAGGGCTACTGGGAAACAGGAAAGGCTGCAGATGAGGGGAGTGGTTACATATTTAACAACAAATATTTCTGCAGAATTTTCTAATTTCCAAGCTGTTATAGGTACTAGATATGGCTGGAATCATATCCACTAACAAAATGTCCTCTACAGCCCCCTAGATCAGAAGGCAATAGAAGCACCTTTTTATAATTAAACTCACATCCAGTTCCAAAACACAAATGCACGCAGGTGCGTGCATACACACACACACACACACACACACACACACACACACACACAGGATGGAATGCATTCAGTTTCCTGTAGGGTCTTTGGCTGCATTGTCACTGGAACTGGCACCTGGCGAGCATGTGATGCCAAGTAGATAATATTACTGAAAGCATGGGGTATTCATGTTTAGTTACTAGTAATTGCATTTGTGATGATAATGACATCTGATGACAGAATGGAAATGGTGATTGTAATCATAATTACGATAAGCTGAAGAATGCTATTAGGTCAACAGATCAATGGGAAAGAAACTGAAAATGGGGCTTGGATTTGGATGACTGACAAGAATGTACCCAAGAAACCAAGAATGTGTGGGAATGTGAAGGTAGCAGCTATCTGCCTTGACCATGAAGCCTGACTAAAGGAGGATTTCGACACAAAAAGATGTTGTCCGGAGTCCTGAGAAAGGCAAGATGCTGGCAGACAGACTGTTCTGGAATCCGAGGGTGGCTGATAAGATACTAGAAATTCCTGTCAGTTTGTGAAATCTATCTGGCCCAGACTGTACTCTTAAACCCTGAGAGTGTGCCCCCTAGTACAGCCTTAGGTATTCCATAGATTTTTCAGGAGAAGAGAGAGAGAGAGAGAAAGAGACAGACAGACAGATACTGAGTGTATAGGAGAAGGTGGGCAGTCTCCATCCAGTACCTTTTCCAATGCTAGGTCAACTTCTGACACTCAGCCTTGTTCTCCAACCTTTCCCATTACACCCCATAAAGAGGAACTGTTAACCTATGGGTCAGGACATCACAATGCTACAGTTGACAGCAGGCAGGGTCACTGCTAGGCTGAAAAGGCAGGCAACGGTGTGGGATTCTGGCTTCTCTGTAGCTGAGTGCCTGCTGGTCTGCATGGTCATCATGTCAACTTCCTCCCTTGCCTGTAGCTCCTCAAAGGGGTTCATCTCAGCACCCATCTTTCCCTCTGCTGCTCTCTCTTCCATGAGTTGGCAACCATCGGTTCGGATTCTCAGAAGCCCCAGATGTCCTGCTCTCTCTTTTCATAATCGTGTTTGTTGTACCTTGGAACTGTTTAGTGATAACAGCCACATATTTAGTAAGTAACATCCACAAATCTACAGGACTCACGCCAGCTCTGGCAGAGAGCCCTGCCCTCGGGCTGGGGGACCTAGGCTGGCTAACGCTCAGTGGTGTTTCTACTCTTATTTGCTATTCCTTCCTGTGTATTTGGCTACCTTAGGAACCTAGAACAGGGGTGCTGGTAGTGATTTTCAAGGTAGGATTAGGGCATTCCTGCATCCTCCAGCAAGTTATCATCAAAATTCCACTCTAATCCCTAACAGACTGTTATGTTTACTCTTGGGAACAAAACTGTGTCATTAACAAATTCTTTAAAAAAAAAAATCAACATTCTGCAAGTGCTGTGATCTTCACGTCTTAAGTTCTTTCACAGAGTCTCTCAGGGTCTAAGAGGTTCATTAGAAGGACAAACAACAACAACAATACTAATAAAGTAGCACTAAATACAGAAAACCTAAGCCCTGCCTGGCCTCTAACGTCCTGTATGATTTAGACACTGATGAAGTGATGACCTCTTTGACACCATCCCCTGTGCCCCACACTGGCCTCCTTTCCATTGTCAAACACAGTGAGCAAGCTCTGGGCTTGCTCCAGTCCCCAAACCTCTAGAGCTTCCTGGAGAAGGCAGCAAGGCCACCTTCCTCACTCCACTCATAGCTTTGCTCAGTGGAGCCCCCAGTAGCACCTCCTCACAGAGCACCTGCTGTACTCCCTGTCCTGTTTCCTTGCTTGAACTCATCCCCACTGACAAAACTGTACATTTGTCCGCATATGACATGATTTACATCCATCCCAATTTAATATTTAATGGTCCAGCTCTCTCACCAGAATAGAAGTTCCAGGGGGCAGGGATGTCTGTTTTGTTCATGGCTCTATCTCAGCATCCAACCAGTACCTTGCATTACAGCACAATGCTCAAATACGTGAATGCCTATTGTAGGTGTCCAAGGTGAGCCCAGGGAGGCAAATGACCTTTCCCAAAGTTACAACCTGGTAATTACGTCAGCTGGGACCCAAACCCAGGTCGATACCTTCCACATGGCACCAAGTGGCTCGCTGGAGATGATGCATGTTATAATTCACAGAGCTGGGTCAATTAAAGGGCGACTTGGCCAGCCTTGGGCTTTCCTTGTGCTGCGACCTCCCTTGTTTTCATACCTTCCCACATCAGTGTGCGGCATCCGTCAGCAAAGCCCACGGGCCCCTACCCCTCCTTCACCACTCTGCCTCTTCCAAATACCCCGCTGCTGCAAACACTTGGCAGGTGGCCCAAGGCCTGCTGTCGGCAAGAACTGCTTCCTGTAGATTTCCCGGCACAGGCTGTGTTTTTAGTTCTGAGGGCCCCGTGGGCTCAGTGACTTCCTTGGCTGGCATCTGAAGTCTTTTCCACCGGTTCAGATTCACCTTGCAGACAAAAGAGGCTTTGAGAGTCTGCAGACTCTCTGAGTGGCCCCTTACAGACAAGGAAATCTCACTCAGGAGCAGTGCTCAGTGAAGGCCCGGGCCACTGGGTCAGGCTGTGCCGAGCACCCAGCTATGACAGGTAGACGCAAAGACATATTCTGCTCATCAAAACATAATACTCGTGTGTGTGTGTGTGTGTGTGTGTGTGTGTGTGTGCGCACACGCGTGCACGCACAAAGGCAGGGCAGGGAGCGATAAATACATAAAAACATGTCAAAACAAATATAAAAATATAGAAAAAGATTGCAATGACAAAACTACATTCTTAAATGTTCAAGTAATGGAAAATCCAAAATTAGGTGGAGTTAGCCACATTTTAAAAACAAAACAAAACAAATCATCAACAGTGATTTGCAGTTTACAAAGAGTTTGGTATAGAGTGGTTTTCAGAACCAGACTACAAGTTTGAATCTGAGCTCTACGTCTCACTTGCTGTACAACTCTAGGCAGGTTAGCCTTTCTATGCCTTAGTTCACATCTGTAAAATGAGGCTAAGAATGGTGCCTTCCGAGGGTGGATGTGAGCATTAAATGAATTAATCAGTTTAAAAGCCTGTACTCAATGGGGTGCCTGGGTGGCTCAGTCAGTTAAGTGTGTGACTTGGGCTCAAGTCATGATCTCACAGTTTGTGGGTTCAAGCCCAGTATTGGGCTATCTGCTGTCAGCACAGAGACCAATTCAGATCCTCTGTCCCCCTTTCTCTCTGCACCTCCCAAACTGGTTCTCTCTCTCTCTTTCTCTCAAAATAAATAATAAACAATTTTTTTAAAAGGTCTTACTCAAAAATAAATAAATAAAATAAAAGCCCTTAGCAAGGCATGCAAGTGAAAATAAGTACATAATGAATGTTACCTATCACGGTATTTAATTGGATCATTACAACAACCTCTTGGTAAGAGGGTTAAGTATTAGCATATTCATCAGCCGACAAGAAAACTGAAGAGCAGAGAGAACAAATGACTCAGCCAAGATCACAAAATTACTGAGCAAGAGAGCTATGACCCTGACTCTATTCACCCATTCATTCATTCACTTAACAACTACTATGTCAAGGACAGGGACTGATGTCATAGCAGCAAATGGAGCAAAATTCCCTGTTCTTATGGGACTTGTATTTAGTAGGGAGACAGACCATTAACAATAAACAATATATCAGGGGAGGAAACATAGCTTCTGGTAAGAGGACAAAGTGCTGGGAGGTGTTATGTCAAATAAGGGGGCGGGGGATCAGGGGAAGGTGGCACTTATCAGTGTTATAAGCAAAGTGAGGGAGCAAATCATACAGTAAGAGAGGGAAAGGCTTTGCAGGCAGAGGGAACAGCAAGGAAGAAGGCCCTGAGGCTGGAGTATATGTGCAGAGCTCAAAGAACAGCAAAGAAGGCAGTGTGGCTGTAAAGGAGCTGGTGAGGAGTGAGTGGAAGGAGATGAGGTCAGAGAGGGGACAGTGGATCCATCATGATAAGGATTTTATTCTGGATGAGAGGGTTAAGATGTTAGTACCATCACCATCCTCCTCAGCAACATCATCATCTTCACATTGCCAATGAAGATCATGATGAAGATCCAACATTATCACCACCACCACCATCACATTTGGCAATGAGAGAACTCAAGAAGCCAAGTTTGCAAAAAATCACCAATAAATGTGGCACTCTCATCTTTAAGGAATTTTTTTAACAGCCAGGTTTTGTTCTCCAGAGCCTAGATGTACATTTGGTAGAGATTAAGCCAGAGCACGGAGGCATGCCCTAGTTCTGTCCTGACAGTCACCCCTTCCTGCTCAGATTCCCCAGGAAGCTGTACCCACAAGAAACAACAGCAACTGAGAATCAAAGAAAAACATCCTTTGCTTCCATTGTCCTTTTCCCTCTGTCAGGTCAGCTTCAAGGGTGAGGAGAGCTTTTGATAATGTCTTGGAGGAAGAAAGGAAATGAGGAAGGAGAGGAGGGAAGGGAAAGGGAAAGGGAAGGGAAAGGCAGAGAAGGGAAGGAAAGGCAGGGAAAGCCTTTAGGGGGACAAAATGGTGGGACCACCATAGCCTCCAAAGCTTTTAAGGTTGAGAGACCTAGGAAAGAATTTTGCCACCTGCAACAAACTTTTCCTACCTACAACAGATCGGGGCAAACATTCAGAAATTTTAAGACCACACCTTAACTACACAGAAAAAAAATTATGGTTAATGTCTGCTTGACATCCACTTCTCTTTCTGGCCGAGCTGGCTCCACACGTTTGAACACTATTTGGCTGAATGTTCAGAGAAGTGTGTTTATAGGATTAAGCAAACCAGGTGTGAAAGTCTCCCCACATTTCTCCAGAGGGACGATGGACAGTTTGGGGACTTGGAGACTGGGATGTGGAAGCAAAGGCCACTGCTGGGCAGCTGCTGTGTCCAGTTGTATCACAGGCATGTGTGAAACTGGATGGCTGGAGCTCCGGAAGGGGCTGTCTGGGGTCAGAAGAGCTGACACGTCATAGCACACATGACCCTGAACAACCCAGGGGAGACACTGAAAGAACTTAAGTAGGCTGATGGCATTTAATTTCTATAGTTTCTTTCTCCAAATTGAAACTTGTAATGTGATGGCAGGAACGTCTTATCCATCAAAGCTCTGAGAAATCCAAATGCTCTTATCCTGCCTTCATGCACTTTTTTTTTTTTTTTCATTTGGAAGGTACAAAACCATTTTCAGGGTTATAGAAATTAAAAGAGCATTCAGAGGCGCGTGGGTAACTCAGTCAGTTAAGTGTCCAACTTCAGCTCAGGTCATGATTTCACGGTTCATGAGTTCAAGCCCCGCATTGGGCTCTGTGCTGACAGCTCGGAGCCTGGAGCCTACTTTGGGTTCTGTTTCTCCCTCTCTCTCTGCCCCTCTTCCACTTGTGCACACACTCTCTCTCTCTCTCTCAGAAATAATACATGAATAAACTTTATTAAAAGAAAAGAGCATTCAACCTTCTTTTCCTACCCATTGCTCCCCTTCTCTCCCCAGAGTTGCCTCCCAGCTGTCTCCCTGTGTCTCACCTTCTCTTAGTTAATCCAGTCTGCACCCAGAGATGAGGACCTGCCACTTCCTCCTACGGGGGCCCCCGGACACACAGTGACGTTTGAACCCTGGAGACAGAGGCCCTGCTGTTCTAAGGCACCTCCAGCTTGGTGCCAGATACTTTGGGAAGATCAGCATTTTAGGACTCAGGGTGCTAAATGCTGTGAAGGAGAATGAAGCTGGTGAAGAGATACAGAGTGACTGAGAAGTGTGCATGGAGGCGGGGGGGGGGGGAGTGTCACTTTAGGGAGAGTGGCCAAGCATTGCTGAGGAGGTGGGAGGTGACACTGGCACAAAGAACCTCAGTGAGGAATACAGTGAGGACACCTTGGGGAAGGGAGTTCCAGACCAAGAGAACAGCAAGGGCAAAGGCCATGAGGCAGAGTGCGCTCACTTGTTTTTTAAAGTTTGCTTTCATCGTGGTAAAACGTACCCAAACATAAAATTTACCATTTTAACTGTTTTTTAAGCGGATAGCTCAGACGCATTAAGTATATTCACATTGTTGTACCACCATCACCACCATCCACCCCCAGAACTTTTTCATCATTCCCAACAAAAGCTGTATACCCGTGAAACAAGAACTCCCCAGTCCCCTTTCTCCTGGTAGCTACCATCCTACTTCCTGTGTCTTTGCATCTGACTACTCTAGGGACCTCATATAAGTGGAATCATACAGTATTTGTCTTTTTATGTCTGGCTTAATTCACTGAGCATGGTTTCAGGGTTTGTCCATGTTGTAGCATTTGTCAGAATTTCCTTCCATTTTAAGGCTGATACTCCATTGTATGGATAGACCACATTCTGTCTACACATTCGTCTGTCAACATTAGGTTACTTCTATCTGTTGGCTGTTGGGAATAATGCCACTGTGAGCATGGATTTAAAAACATCTGTTTGAGTCCCTGCTTTCAGTTCTTTGGGGCATATACCTAGAAGTGGGACTGCTTGGTCATAAGGTAATTCTGTGTTTAACTTGAGGAACTGCCACACTGGTTTCCACAGCGGCTGTGCCATTTTACATTCCACCAGCAAGGCATGCAGGGTTCCAATCTCTCCCCAACCTCCCCAACACTTGTTTTCTGTCACTGCATTTTAGAGAACAGTGAGAAGGTCAGCATGCCTAGCTCAGAGTAAGCAAGGAAGACAAGGCAGGTAAGGGTAGGAAGAATGCCAGAGAAGTCTAACCACGAAGGGCCTATAGCTGTGGGAAGGCCTCTGGCTAATACTTGGAGTGAGCCTGGGAGCCTTCAGAGAGATGTGAACCATGAAAGGTCATCATCCCATTTATAGTAAGGAAGGTAAACCCAAAGCTCCCAGCTCCAGAGGCATGGGGCCTCCAAGGGTAGCCCCATCCTCCTTTCTCCCAAGCTGCCAAAGGGTTAAGTAAATGCAAACACGGGTAAATGCAGTGAAAGGAGAGATTTCCTTCCCCTGGCTGACAGACCTGACGCAGGAAGCAGATTCGTTTTCCCTGTGCAGGAGAGGCCTGGCGGACTTGTGCTTCAAGAAGAAGATGAACGTCGCCTGGACACGAGATGGCTTAGCACTTCCCATGTTCGTTTCTGAGAGCTACTGAACAGCCTGAGGCCCCATCTGTTTTCAATCTTGTTAAAAGGGCCTCGTGTGCTGGCGCCTATTTAAAATAATGCACACATGGAGTTTCTAAAATGAAGAAGAAAAAAGGCCTAAGCTTTCCCTGCCGGCACAGCTTATGTGTTTATTTTGGAGCAGGCTTTGGGAGTTCTGAGACAAGACATAGCTAATTTCTCTTCCCGGGGTTGATTTGCAAGTCCCCATAGGCTTCTACTCCAAGCATTTAAGGCAGCTTGGTATGAACCAGTCACCCCTTCAAAACTCCACTGTGAAATATCTCCAAATTAAGGCAGGGCTCAGGAAAGGGGGAGCCCAAGGGCCACTTTCTCCTTGCAAAGGAGCTGTTCCTTGATTCCTTTTCCTCAATAGGGACTCTTGTTTCTAGAGGCCAAGTTCATCTTCTCAGATGATCATTGTCTTCCCAAGAGGCCACAGTAGTTCCAAGACAGCATGATCCAGATAAGGCTCAGAGCCAATCTGAACCGAATCCCCAAATGGGGAGTGCAAGGGACAGTGTCAGGGAAAAGAGCCACCTGCAGTCAAGGCATTTCCAGGTCAAGAAGCCAAGGCAAGGAGGGTTCTCTGCCCACTTCCAGGGAGCAGAGTGGCCCTCTGAGCTGCTGACTCACAATGGCACTCACACACATGTCAGGCACTACCAAGAATTTTAATGGGTCATTTCTGACTTTGCAGGCTCAGGGAAAACACCTCATAAGCTTAGAATCACACATACAACCTCATCGGTGGCCCACATGACTTCATAAATAACTCCCCCTAAACCAACAGCAAGGAGAATACAGACAAAGGTAGAAGGGAAACAGGATGAGTGTGTCCGTGGTGGCCCAGCAGTGATGGCTCATGTCTTTTTCTACACCTTCACACCTGCTTTAACTCTAAGAACCTGGCTGACATTACTTTCACTTGGCGATAGTAATGTCCAATGGTTTATGAAAATGGTTTATCCCAGTAGGAACAAAAGTAGGAGAAGCAGCAGCAACAAAGGCTAAAGTAGAAGAATCAGTGATTGTAGTCTTTGGAGAAGCACCAACAAAAGTAACTGTAATAGGACTAGATGAGGTAGCTGTATGAATACAATTGGTATTTCCGGTGGCAATATAATAATGATATTTATGATTTCATATCATTAATTATACTTATATTAGGATTAAAATGTATCATAGTTTTTAAGCACTTCCTATGTGCCAGGCACTGTTCGAAGGGCAGTAACCACTTAAGGAAGGTCGTCTAATTATTATGCCCACTTTATACCTGGGAGCATTGTGGTGCAATGAGATTACATGTAGTTCCCAAGGTCACACAGCTGGGAGGTTACAGACCAGGTGAACACAAGTAGTCTGGCTCCAGGGTCCCTGCTCTTAGCTACTTCACTAGGCTTCTTGCAACCCATAGCAGTACCTGAGACAAGGGGAACAGCAGGCCTGGAGGTCATGGTAGGATGACAGCAGGAGAATTACCTCCAAAGAGGCAGTCTAAGGAGGGGCCTTAGTCACCTTCTGGAGGTTCAAAGGATTCAGGGTTTTCCAGCTATGAATCAAACAGAGCAGTAATTTTTATGTTTTAATTTGCTTAAATTTGGGGGTTTTATATAAGATTTAATTGGAAATAAAAGAGTTTGTTTTTAAAAGACTATTAAAAAGGGGCGCCTGGGTGGCTCAGTCAGTTAAGCGTCCGACTTTGGCTCAGGTCATGATCTCATGGTTTGTGAGTTTGAGCCCCGAGTTGGGCTCTGTGCTGATAGCTCAGGGCCTGGAGACTACTTTGGGTTCTGTGTCTCCGCCTCTCTCTGCCCCTCTCCTGCTCATGCTCTGTCTCTCTCTCAATAATAAATAAACGTTAAAAATAATTCAAATAAAATAAATACTATGAAAAAAACTACAGCACGATGAGGCTTGGGACTTAGACAGGTGTATTAGCCATGTCTTATTTTCTATATTCTGATGTATTCACATCTTGAGGACTTGCTGACCCTGGAAAGACTGCCTCTCCCAGTTAGCCAATTCCTAGAGATGGTAAACAATTCTCCATAGACAGTGTCTTTCAAATGCAAGCCGAAACCAATCCAGAGCCCGTGGGTTAACTACCTGCCCTATACCAGGTTCTCACACTCCAGGCCACTATCCCCCTGCTCGAAGACCAACAAAGGCTAGGTTCCAGACAACCAGGGACAGCCCCCTACACCCTAGAGCCTGCTGAAATTATTCCAACTAGTCAGTCCTAAGGCTGCTTGCCCTGCTAGCCCTTTCCTTCCTGCAAATCCATAATAAAGGCTCTTGCCCACATTTTCGCCTAGCTCCCTCTGCCTCCTGATTGGCCATGGTGCTTCCTCATGTGGTCCCCAAACATGGCAAGCTATGCCTCCTGCTTTTAGGGGACTATGAACACAATGAACTTCATCTTTCATGTAAGTTATTTCTGTCATCTTTCCATACTTAACTAAAACAAATCCTGAGTACTTTTACAATAGGCTTGGTCCAGCCCTTCAGGATTTCAACAGACTCTAGGCCTCTGCTGGGTTACTGGTACAAGCCAGGGGACACATTTATTATGTGGGGTTGTGTTGCAAAATCACACAGCATGGGCTAAGAGAGACCCAGGTCCAATTCCATTCTTGGAACATTCAGCTGTGCGATCTTGGGGAAATCACAGGAATTTCAGACTCAGTGTCTTTGTCAGGTAAGAATGGGGGAGAAGGTCCCTGCCGTGTCCTTGTCCCAATGCTACTGTGCTGACTAAAAGGGAGTGTGAAGGTGAAGCTTCTTTGGAGAGGTCTGGTCTGGGAAACCCACACCATCATACACTACACTGCTATCACCTGTCTTTAGGGAACCATGGGGCTCCCTGCACAAAAGGTCATCTTTGAGTTGTTTCTGTCTAAAACAGGGTTTCTCCACCTTGGCACCTTGACATTTTGAGCTGGATAATTCTTTGTTGCAGGTGGCTGTCTTGTGTATTGTAAGATGTCCCTGGCCTTTACCCATACACGTCAGCAGCATTTCCATCTTGTGACAACCAAAAATGTCTCCAGGCATTGCTAAATGTCCCTCGGAGGGCAAAATCTCCCTTGGTTGGGAATTATTGATAGAGAAGAAGGAATGACTTAAGCTCTCTTCCCTCCCTGCTTGCCTGCCTTCTTTCCTTCCTTCCTTCTTTCCTTCCTTCCTTCTTTCCTTCCTTCCTTCCTTCCTTCCTTCCTTCCTTCCTTCCTTCCTTCCCTCCCTCCCTCCCTCCCCCGCCTTTCCAAAGATGCTCAGTAGTTTGCGCCCCAGGTATTCCTACACTATGGGTCTAAGGGATATAACCAGAAAACAGTTGTTCCTGTAGACAACTCCAGGTTACAGATCGCCAGAAGAAAATTCAGAGGTCTGTTGTTCAGTATTCTTGGTTTCATTCCCATTGTATATTTATTAACTGAGCTTATCTTTCCAGGATCCAACCATCTTATCCCTAATTTACAATCCTTTTTAAGTAGGCTTGTATCAAACCCACAGAATGTGAGAACTGAAAGTTCCTTTGGGGTCACCCAATGGGTTTCATTTTACTGCCAGCTCTGGTTGCTGTGTAGAGAATAATGAGGCTGCCCTAAGCTCGGCTGGGAAGTATGCCTTCATTGAGCAGTGGTATCTGTTGGGGCTGGGGAGAGCTGGCAGGTAGAAAGCGCTCCAAACATTGGCTAGTTTCTCCTTTTACAAATAATCAACCTAGATCCAGGGTCCCCTCTGATTTAATGAAAATGGACCACATTTTTACAGTGTGCTGAACACAGTAGCAGTGCTATGATCTCTCCATTTGGTGGATAAAGAAACTGAAGTTTAGAACATTGAGTCACATCCCCCAAGTCCCACAGGTAATAAGAGGCACTGTCAGGACTTGATCCCTTGCTCTTCTGATCTGAGGCATAGCTTCATCCATCACACCAAATTGCCTCAAAATATCTCTACTTTATTTTTAAAAACATTTTTTAAAATGTATTCATTTTTGAGAGACAGAGAAAGAGAGAGTGTGTGTGCATGTGCAGGAGTGGGGGAGGGGCAGAGAGAGAATGAGACCCAGAATCTAAAGCAGGTTCGAGACTCTGAGCTGTCAGCACAGAGCCAGGCATGGGGCTCGAACTCATGAGCCATGAGATCATGACCTGAGCTGAAGTCGGATGCTTAACTGACTGAACCACCCATGCACCCCAAAATATTTCTTCTTTCTTCTAAGGCAACAAAAAATTTTCCTCCACATGAGTAAAATACAGAATAGTAATAAGAATTAGTAAAAATAAGCCTGTTTACTTCAGAATCTTAATGTCATTTCCCAATAAATATATAGCGAAGGATAAGTAAAGTGAGGGTTAGAAGAAACCAGAAGGGACAGTAGTAGATTCATATCCCCCAAAATGAGGGGTGAGGTTGCAGTGGGAGTTAGGAGAATAGGGTATGGGCTGCTTGGGAACCAGGGGTCGAATCATGACTCTGCCAACTGAAAGCTGCTCTGCTGGGCTTCTCTGAATCCTCATTTCTTCCCCTGTGATAGTAATAGATAACTTACAAGGCCACTGTGAGGATGAAGGGAGGGTATGTATAGCAAATCTTGGTGGAGTGTCAGGCATGCGTGTGTGTATGTGTGTGTATGCAGCAAATGCTTAATATATGGGAGTCCTTATATTATCACTATTATTGGTACTATGAAATACTAAATTTCATGAAGGTGTTTAGGGGAAAGAAGGCTAGTTCTAAACTATTAGAGACCACAAAAAAGGAGTGGAGCATGACCTAGGTTTTAGAGAGAAGGTGAACACATAAATAAAAAGGTATAGGAATGGAAGAAGAGACAGATGGATAGATATTCATAGAAATCACATTTTTGGAAAGCGAGATGTGGAACCTAAGAGAAAAGCTGCTGTAAACAACAGACCATCGAAATTAAATATTGGCTCCTCCAAGGACTTTCGGGGGCACCACTGAGCAGAAAGAGGAAAAGAGAGGTGGTGAGAAAGGCAGGCCAGTGCCTGATTGGGATGAGCCATGGGGCTGCTTAAGGACTCTGGCCTTCATCCCACAGACATGGAGGAGCCTGGACTGAGGAGGGCAAAGCTGCACGAGAATAAGCAAATTAAGACAAATGATCAAAACCTGGTTCTGTCCAATGAATGCAAAGTTAGGGTTCCTGGTGTGTGGCTGGCCCCGCCAGGGGAGATTCACCCGTCTGTTTCCCTTGCTTTTCCTGGCAGCCAGAGGGGTGGGCTGCCGGTCTCCTCCCTGTCTGGACAGAATGTAGGCCCTGAGGTGGGGTGGGTGGGGAGGTCACCTGGTTCAATTCCATCTTAAACAGGCTAAGAACCCACCCAGAAGCCCATGAGGGGAACTTCAGGGTTGTTGCTCAGGGAACAAAGAAAGGTACCAGCAACACAGATACAGGGAGCTCAGAAAACCTACATGGGCTATCCATAGTCTCCAAGAAAACCAATCTGAAAAACTGCATTAGGCCAGACGTAGCAAGCCTTTTTTTTTTTTTTTTTTTCCAGGGCTGGCTGGGCAATGGGTGAGTTAAGGGGAAAATTATAGGCTTTTGGAACAGGCAGATAGAGGTTCCAGTAGCAATTCTGCCACTAACTACACAAATACCTACTTCACCTCTCTTGGCCTCAGTTTCCTCATCAGGACAATAATGAGACTCACACCTCAGGCACTGCTGAAGGGCTGAATACAGCAGCATGCAGGAAGCATGAGGCTGACGAGGAGCACACAGCTGACCTGCAGTAACTAATCTTCCTTCTTTCCTTGAATTTGCACTCAGAACCTCCAAAGCGCAACCCTTGATGCCCCCAGATGAGGCTCAGTTCCACTTCCTCTCTGGTGCTGCCTTCTTATCACTGCCAAGTTCTTCCCCTGGGAACTCCATTCTTTTTTTATTTTTTAAGTTTATTTATTTATTTTGAGAGAGAGAGGCAGAGAGAGAGAGAGAGAGAGAGAGAGAGAGAATTTCAAGCAGGCTCCATGCTGTCAGCACAGAGCCCAACATGGGGCTCAATCTCACGAACCGTGAGATCATGACCTAAGTCAAAATCATGCGTCGGATGCTTAACTGACTGAGCCACCCAGGTGCCCATTCCCCTAGAAACTCCAAAGCCAGACTTGGAAAAGAAGAGACAGGGTGGGCATAGTTTGGCTCTCTATCACCAGCACCACGACCTTGGGTGAGGAAGTCTGCCTGATGAGCCCCAGTTCTATAGAAGGGTGAGAGGCAGTGAGATGTAGGATCAGCAGTGTGGGCTCCAGGGCATCTTTGGAGCCTCCATATCTCAGCTCTCCCGCCTACCAGCTGTGGGGCCATCAGCAGGATACTTACCCTTTCGGGTCTTATTTCCATCAGTATTTCCTTGGTGGGGTTGTGGGGAGATTACATGAATTCTCAGACAGTGGCTGGCACGTCGTGTTCACTCAAGCACGTTTTACCTGTATTGTAATGTATCATTGCTTTACATGTATCATTCATGTCAGACTAGTGCTTTACCTGTGTCATTTACCAGACAATAGGGTATTTTGGTAAGTCTATCTCCGGGGAAGTTCTTATGGTGGATCCAATATTTTCCCTGTCACTGTTTGATTTTTCCTTACCACAGAGAAGTTAGACAGATATGAAATGATGACAGATTATGTATCTGGGTACTTGGAGCACCTACTAAGTACCTGAATAAGTACCCAGTGGTAGCCTACCCACCACATGCTACTGTAACACTGTGTATCTTTCTTTCACAGCTCCTAATCAATTTGTAATTATGGTGTGTGTGTGTGTGTGTGTGTGTGTGTGTGTGTGTGTGTGTGTGTGAGAGAGAGAGAGAGAGAGAGAGAGAGAGGGGGAGAGAGAGACTGATTATACGATTCGTATCTGTCTCCTCCATTAGATTTTAAGCTCTATCCAGTAGAGACCACACCTGTGTTTTCTGTTTTAATTTTTTTAATGTTTATTTATTTTTGAGCAAGATAGAGAGAGTGTGAGAAGGGGAGGGGCAGAGAGAGAGAGGGAGACACAGAATCTGAAGCAGGCACTAGGCTCTGAGCTGTCAGCACAGAGTCCAATGTGGGGCTCGAACTCATGAACCACGATATCATGACCTGAGCTGAATTCGGAGGCTTAACTGACTGAGCCAGCCAGGTTCCTCGAGACCACATCTGTTTTCAATCACCACTGTAGCCATAGCACATAGTAGGCACTCAATACATATTTATAGAATGAATAAACATACTGTCCATGTTCTTAAAGGGAGTGACAGGCCAGTGGACTAGTAACCTCAAAGCAATCTGGTAAGTGTAATGGTAGAAAATGGTAGAAATGCTTGTGTGAGAGCATGGATAAGGGGCAACTGGTCCTGCCTCCTGTGGGTGGTCAGGGGAAGCAGAACAGAAACAAGGCCAAGGCTAAATCTTGAAGACGTTGCAGCAAAATTTGGGAAAGGATGTCCTAGGAGGAGAGATTTCATAAGCACAGGCATGGATGGGGATGTAGAGAGAAGATGGTAGTGTTAGGATGGGTGGGGAGCTACCAGGGGTTTGCTGGGACTACAGCCTAAGTTAGATAATGAAGGGGATGAAGAAAGAAAGGTAGGCAGCGACTAGCTCACAGAGGACCTTGGAGGCCAAGCTTGAGTCCCATGGAACAAGTCTCAGACACAAGCCGGCCCTTTACACATGAGAAGAAATTCACCACGTTTTGCCCAGACTTTACTTCTCTGTAATACACCTTGCCCCCTAAAATAGCATCTGGATAACTGTGAATTCCACCTCTGCCACTTGTAAGCTGTGCCCCCTTATAACCTCTCTTAGCCTTAGTTTCCTCAGCTAGAGAATGGGGAAACATGTTAATACCACAGGAAGTAATGGGGATTAAATGAACTAATCCATATGAAGTGCTTAGTGTACACATGCCATGTAAGCATGGGATCAGACAGTGGCTATTCCCATCGATCCCTTCCAAGCCCAGAACAGCACCATCCATGGAAATTCATTCATGTCACTCTCTAAACTTCCTGAGAGAAGTGGTCCCAGATAGGTTCAGCCTGGGCTGAATTCTAAAGTAAGCAGCTCCTTAGAATAGCTCCTATGTGATCTTAAAGGTAGACATGGTGGGACATAGGAACTCATTCTCAGGTATCAGCATCCCCTCTTTTACTCAAGGATTGGAAAATGTAGCCAGTCTGGGTAGGATCCAAAAGAATCCATTTCAAAGCAGAAGTCCTGTTTATGTGCGGGCCTGGCTTCTCTCCTCAGGAGATTCTGGTCAGGGCGGGTTGGGAGATTCCTTAGACAATCTAATAGATTAGTTTCCAGTTTAGCATAACAGCTAGACAGATTTTTGTGGTGAAGTCATCCCAGTCAATTAAAAGGCATTTTTCCCTGCTGCGAGTTCAGAAGTCCCTTTGGTCTGTTCCAGCTTTCTGGGATGTTTCATAATAGGCTCCACCCTGGGTTAATTAATAACCCTGGATTCTACTAAAATGCAAGGCTGAAATCCTGTGTGTAAGCACATCCGGGCCGGGGCTGTTGGCAGAGTCAGGGTGAAAAGCCAGGGGGAGGTCCTCTCATCAGGGAGTGGGCCAGACCCCAAATGGTAGACAGGACAGCAGAGCCAGCTCAGTAAATGTAAAGAGTGGCCGAGCAAAAGCTGAAGGTCAAAGCTGGAGAGGGTATGAGGAGGGGCAGAAGTCGGGAGGAGGGTGCAGAGGAGGGAGATCATAAGCAGTCAAAGGCATCGCAAGGCCAGAGATTAGGCAGACTGAGAGCAAACTGGAATGTGGGGGTGAAATGGGTCAGGGCAAGCGGCTGACAAAGGTGGTGAATAAGAAGCGGTTGACAGCGCTTGCTTTTATGGGATGCCAGTGCAAACACATCATGTGGTTCTGGTTCCATCCTCTCTGCTTTAAAGAAAAAATAGGTCATCTCTTCCCCTTTCAAATGCAAGTTGCAGGTACAGAATGAAGCTAAAGACCATGTGGCAGGGACTGACATGCATTCACTGGATAGTTACCAAGTCCTTTCCCTGAACCTCAGCCCCAAGCACAATATTCAAGGATAAGATGCCTTTTTCACCCAACCCAGAGCTGAGTTTCTCTGCTTCCAGTCTCAGGCCACCACTCCTACCCAGCTAATCTTCCAAACTACTATCAGCATATTCATCCTGAAACAAAGACCTGATCACATCACTCCATGACTTAAAAATCTAACAAGTATGTCCTCACTGACTCTAGGATGTGATTTCCAGCGGTAGGCCATACCACACAAAGCCCATCCTGATGAAACTATTCTCTGTCTTCTTTTCTAGCTTTATTTCCCATTCCCCCTTCTCATGCACCCTATAGTCTGGTCATTTTCCCCATCTGTGACAAACTAAGATTTAAAACATGCCTATTATTATTATTATTATTATCATTTTATTTTAGAGAGAGAGTGTATAAGTGGGGGAGAGGGACAGAGGGGGAGAGAGAGAGAGAGAGAGAGAGAGAGAGAGAGAGAGAGAGAGAGATTGAGAGAGAGAATCTTAAGCAGGCTCTGTGCTCGGGGTGGAGCCTCGATGTAGAGTTTGATCCTATGACCCTGGGATCATGACCTGAGCTGAAATCAAGAGTTAGATGCTCAATTGACTGAGCCTCCCAGGTGCCCCTAAAATGCAGTCTTTAGCTGGCAGGACTGATATGCACATCTCCCTCCTTTGCAGCCTGATACAAAGCTAATTATTTTCCCCAACCCCCCACAGAGTATTAGCTTCTCTGTGAAACCTTTCCTAAGAATGTTCCAAGGCAAGGGTGGTGATCCCTCTTCTGTGCTCACTAGGCTTTGCAAAGGTCTCTGACACATTACAGTCACTGCCCCCCACTGTCTATCCTTCCACTGTGAGAGTGGAAAGCTCTGTCATTGAGGCCAAGGGGAGAGCAAGTGCTCAGTATGTGTTTCTTGAATTAAGGAGAGGGTTGAGATAAGTCAAGTTGTGTGTATTTGTTTTAATACACAGCCCTCAAGAAATTAAAGGGTTTATTTAGCTCTCCTTCAAAACTGCTCCTTAATTTCCACTGGAGTCTCATTCATCCATGATACTAACAGGGGGCAGAGGAGATATTGATGGAGGGAGGTGGCAGTGAGGAAGGGTAAGTGACCACACATAGTAGGTAGAGGCTACAGAACTATGAGCTGGATTGCCCAGCATGAGAAGATCGACTTGCTTCCATTCTCATGGCTCCTGCCTTCTCATTGTTGATTAAGGAGCTGAGTGGTACAGCTAAACCAGGGAGGTGGGCCGTGAAGTGATAAAGCAGTCTGTGTTGTATTTAGAATCAGCAGGGCTCATGCAGCCACCGTCTCAATATCCACCTGCCCCCTCAATATCCACTCGCCCCGGCCCTCATTTGGGGCTCGCCTTTGGCCATCCCCTGTGGCTCAGCATCCAACCTAGACATGGCTGCCCCCACAGGAAGGCCTTTTGCAGGTAAATGTGGAAAATACAGACTTCACAACTAGAGAATGAGATTAACTTGTTTGCTACCAAAACCATCAGAAGGGCCTAGTGGCTTCTTAAAAGCGGAAGACAAAAATCACACTGGCAGGTGGAGATGTAACAGGAAAGATGGTGACATGGGAGACGGGAGCCTGGTGTCTCTACACTGGACTCCAGCCATAATGTGATGTGTGTGCTGGGTACAGTTACTTCCCTGCTCTGAAACTCAGATGTTAAACAAGCAGGTTGGATTAGATGATCCCCAAGGTCTCTTTCTAGCCCCACCGTACTATGATTGTACCACACCACCCATCCACTCACACATCTACTCAACATTTATTGAACACCTCTACCAGGATATTTGCTATCAAGGAAAAGTTAGAAGTTTGCACCAGATGCCAGTTGAATGCCATTATGTTTTGGGGAAATATGATTGGACATATATGTAAATAATAAAAAAACACACACATACACATGGACATTTTATATTTCTTATCCCACCCCTCCAACTACACAGCAAACTTCTTTTTTTTTTTTTACAGCAAACTTCTTTAAGCATGGATTATATACTCTGCATTTCTGAATAATCCCAGAGACTGACACCTAGAAATTATTCTGTTGATGTGTTTAACAATGTAAAGATGATTGTAAGACTAGCTACTAACACTTAGCACTTTCTATATGCCAGGCTCTGCTTTGAGTGCCCTACATGTGGTAATTTACTTTGATCATATAACTCTGTAGGTACATCTTGTGATTGCTATTATTACTACTATTACTTTCATCTTACATATGAGGACATTGAAGCACAGAGAAGTTAAGTTAGTTGCTCAAGGTTGCTCAGGGAGTGGGAGAGTTGGGATTCAAACCCAGGTGGTCTGGCTCCAGTTGGAGCTAATATGCACTTCATGTAGTCCAAAGCGTACAGCTACACTTAGAGACAAAGAGTAAACATTTACTCTTGGGGCGGGGGGAACAACGAACAAACAGAACTATTAACAGGGGAACTATCCAGCAATAAGCCAGAAACATCAAATGATAAGTAAGAGCCACCCAGGTTAGTAAGGAAAGGAAGAGTCTGGCTGGAAGGACATCTCTTAATTTGTAATTTACCCAACAGATCAAAAGAGTAGGGTGAAATGGGAAAGGACGGTGGGATTACGTGCTCGAGGAACCTGGGTTAGAGAGGAAATACAAAAAAACTCGTTGAAGACAAATTCAAGACCCAACATATACTCTGATAGATCTACTTTGGTTAAGAAGCAGGACCCTGGAGTCAGCTGGACCCAGGTTCAGATCCCAGCTGCAGGACATTCATACAAGCTATGTGACCTGGCTGGGCAATTTATTTAAGCTCCCTGAGCCTCAGCTTCCTCACCAACAGGCACACTGTGTGGAATAAGTTAAGGCACAGGAAGCATTTAACATGACACCCAGCATACAGAAAATATTCAAAGTTAACCACCATCACCATTCCTATTGTTTCTCCATTTCTCTATGGCCTTCTTAAATTGGTGAGTCTAAATGTAGAGCCAGGATGGTGATAAACTCACCCATGTTAATCAATGCCATGGTTAAAGAGAGACACTTGCTCCTCTAATGAGTTATGTTTCAGCTAATACTCCCTAGTGTCCCACCTGCTTTTTTCATTCCCCCAGCTGGTTCTTAGATTTGAAAAGAAAAAGGCCTCCATGGAGACCTGCACGCTTTTAACAATAATACAAAACAGAACGTCTGAGGTCAGGGTAAGCCAAGCCAAACAAATAAATCTTGCAGGATTGTGCTAACAAAACAAGGCTTAGTGGATCAGAGTGGGTAGGGTTCTGCCGGACTCAGGCCCTGCAGAGAAATGCCAAGCTCTGGTGAATTTCAAACACAAGGAGGTCAAATAGGAAGAGCAAAATATGGAGCACTTCAGAGTTCAGCATCAATGCTTGCCTGAAACCAGGAGAGCATTCTGTGCATGAAGGACCCCAGAAACCATGGATCAATCACACTCCTAGAACTCCACACCAGAAGGGTCTTACAGATCATCTATACAGCTTCTATGGAGAGCAACTTGGCAATAGCTATCATAATGGTAAGTGTATACTTATACTGGGAGGTACACTCTGAGACAGACACTAGCCTATGGGAGGTCCATCAGGGAACACTCTGATGATCACCATCACTGGATGGGCAGTAAGAGGAAGAAAGCAGCACTGGGGGGAAGGAGAAGGCAGGCTGCACTGCCATCTCACCAAAGAGCTCTGAAGCTGGGAGCTTCAACTCCTTCAGAGTTGTCCCAAACTGAGGTAAATGGGCAAGGTCTTCATACTGTCCAGTCACTGAATGTGGCTGCCACCAGGAAAGAGATGTGAGCTTGGACAAGTCAGCTCTCCTCACCTGAGGCACTTCCAAAAGAGGGCTGACTGCTGAGAGCTGGCTTCTGGTAGCAATGCCAGCAGCTGGGGAAAGTCCTTTATTCCTCAAGGTGCATTACAGCACCCACGGCATACAATACTCCTGGGGCTCGTTCTATTTCCAGGAAGGAATCCTATGGATACGCTACCAAATGTTTGAAATGACATAAGTTCGGCATTTTTGTATTAGTAAAATTACGAAATATAAATTATTGGATATCCATATGACAGCACCCTTGGCAATCATTAACAAGAATGAGGCAGCTCTGCACATACTCTTGTGGAATCACAACCGGATACATTAAGTGAGAAAGGGTACGGAACAGTACAGATAAGTATGTGTGAACTTTGAACAGCTAAAGGGATAGACTGTACTGCTCACTGTCTATTGCCACCCAGTCCCACACCCATCCTTGTCTCCTGCACTATGGGGGTTGAAAGCCTAAATCTATACTTCCCAGATTCTTTTGCCACATGGCTCCAGTTAATTTCTACCAATGGGAGCCATTTATGCAAGAGTTGAAGTTAGGAAGGAGGTAGCAATCATTCTGCTTCTGGTGGTAGTTATGAAAGCTTCCCCAACAGCCTCAGCAGATACAGCAGGTTGGTGGCAATTCCTACAGCATCAGTGGGAGCACAGGCTCTGGGTTCTCCACTGGCCATAGTGGTAGTGACAACAGCAGCAGTGAATGTAGGGCTGTTGTGGCTCTGGATATGATTTTCCCTTTTGAACCATTTGGAATCAATCCTCCCATTAAATTTTCTTCTGAAATATCTATAGTGGTTAATGTTTTTTGAACAAACTGCTATTTATGAAAAACAAAGGAAAATACACATATATGTATATTTGATCATTGCATTTAAAATCTCATCTGACTTTGGCTCAGGTTATGATGTCATGGTTTGTGGGTTTAAGCCCCGCATTGGAGGCTATGCTGACAACACGGAGCCTGCTTGGGATTCTCTCTCTCTCCCTCTCTCTCTCTCTCTGTCCCTCCCTAAGTCATGCTTTTTCTCTCTCTCAAAATAAAAAAAATAAACTTTGGAAAAAAACCAGATAGTTGCCCAAGAAACTAGTGGCTAAATGAACTGGTTAATAATGGTTAAAGAAAACAGATTAGTAGGGGCAAGGTTGGAGGTAGACTTTTTATCAGATACCATTTTTTACCTTTTCAATTTTTGGCTATATGTATATATTACCTTTACCCAAAATAAAAATAAAAGAGAAAAATAATAAATGTTCATCTCCTATTAGGTACATAAATTTCCTGTGAAATATTCCCAACAATAACCACCCAGTTTCTGCTGGAACTCCCCACCTACCCAAGGGGCATGGCCCAGTCATCATTACTCTACTGATTAATAGTTTCTGTTTAGAACAAGTTGAAATCCATGTTCTTGTAGAATTGTACTATTAGACTGAACTCTAATCCTAGTGACAGAATCTAGGGTGGTTTTTCAGCACACCTGCACATGAAGCCTGGGTTCAAATTCCTCCTTTATCACTCATTTCAAACAGGGTATTTAACCTTTCTGAGCCTCACTTTCTTCATCTGCCAAATGGGGGAGTCATTCATAGCAGCCATCTCAAAGGGTGGTGGTGAGAATGAAATAAGGTTATGCATGTGAAGTGACTTAACCAACATATCTGGTTATTGCCCTTGACCTCTGCACACTGGCAGAAAAATGCAATAGACAGTAGGAGGGCTCCGAAGTCAGGCTGCCTGGGTTCAAAGACAGGATCCTGCCAATTAAAAGTCGGGCAACCTTGGGAAAGCTACTTATTCCCTTTGAGCCTCAGTTTCTGTAAGATGGAGGCAATGACTGTGTCATCCCAACAATGAAAAGCATTCCGCCTTACCTTGCAAGTATTCAACATACAGTAACTTACTATCTCACCTACTCCTTCAGATGAAGATACTCTGCACAGAGCAAATGGGATCCTACCAAAGCCTGTTCTGCCTCCGCACTAAACGTCTCCAGTTCCTTATGCTGGTCCACTTTGCTCAGGGATGTCAGACTTCACTTACACCAATCACTCTCCTCAGAAGGTATTCCATGGAATACCTCCTTATGGTGTGACATCAAAATGGGATCTGTCACTAGAGTCTGACTAGCATAGTATCTGTGTGTGTGTATGTGTGTGCATGCACGTGTGAGTGTGTCACAGAGTGTATTGTGACAGAGACAGGGTGTGCATGTGCCGTGTGTGAAAGAGCGTGTGCATATGTGCGCATGTGTGCTTACCATCGCCTTCCTGGGTTCTAAATGCTGTACTTTGATAATGTAGCCTGAAGTAGCATCAGGTTTTGGGGGAGCAGCAACCATTAGCTGGTTTATCGAGAACCTAATATATGTGCCAGAAACCACGCTAAGTTTGTAATTTACACGGACTCATTTAATCCACACAAAAACTCTAGGGAGCAGATATTATTATCCTCATTTTTCAGATGAGGAAACATGCATAGAGATGTTATAAATAGAAGGTCAACAACTAAAATACTGTAGAGCTGAGATTCATCTCCAGACAGCTGAGATCCACCCTGAAGCCAGTCTTAACCTCCACTCTATACTTCTCCCACAAATATTAAGAATTTGTTCAAATCTTAGTTCTTTCCTTTCCTCATGTGATTTTAGTAAGCTAAGTCTTTCTAGTCTTGCTCTTCTTCCGCTGAGTCTTTCCATAGGGAAAACTCCATGTTTCCAATATGAAATTTGATTGTATCTAATTTAATATAGCATATTCTCTCTCTCATTCAGCTTCAAGCCATCAGCAAATGTAATTTGATAAGTCTCTATTAAGGAACAGAACAAAGCCAAGGGCACAGCCCTTAAGCAAGCCATTACATGTATTTCTCTCAAGGTATATCTCTACCAAGTAATCATTTCCTAGTCCGGGTACTGTTCAACCTGTTCCCAACTCACCAATCTGAATTAACATTCAACCTTCATTTCTCTATCTTGTTGATAATTATTTCTTGAAATGTCACATGGTCTTTACAGTTAATCTCTACAGCAAAGGTCCATTCGAAGAAAGGTTGTCCCATAAAGAACTGTGGATGGAAGGCTGACGTGGGTATGCAAAATATATACATGATGGTGTTGAGTGTTTAAACTATTTTAAGAGAAAAATCCCACCCTTGCTTCCATAAGACATTTGAGTTGAGGAAATATATGAAGAGCAGATGAACAGGACTTGAATCAGGAGCCTTTTCTGGGATCTACACACATCCACCTAACCCCATCCCAACTCCTACATCACACAAAGGCAGGACTCAAAGGGAGCCACTGGCATTCGTATGTAAATGTGTGGCTTTGTCCAGCTTCCTTCACTAGAGTCAAGGGCAGATTCTTTACCTTCTCTTGCCTTTCTTTCCATCTGCTAGAGCAGACATTGGCATTCCTTATGCCTTGGTACCTCTATTATCATGGAGGAAAGTCTCACCATTGTAATTGCAGCCTTTTTTTATTAGAAAGGAATGAAACCCACGGCTCTGTCCCACCAAGTCCTAGTCTGCTAATTTCTCAGAACTGAGTCTGTTTGATATTAATCCATTCATCAACCTCATTGCTTAGTCCCACAGAGGGGTAACTTGTACCTGTGGAGAAAAAGACCCTTTGCCTCAAATATAAATAGAGGAGAATTTGACATGCCGGCACCCTGGCTGGAACGTCTCAGACCTTCTGAGGACACTGCTGTGAGGCCCCACAGAGTCAATAGGGCATTCTGGGTAATAGAATGCAACATGATGCAGTCCCCCCTTTGGCCTCCCCAGAGTTTCTTGATTCGTGGCTCTGCAAGAGCTGAGGCAAGCAGTTTTTGAACTGGGGGGAAGAGGGTGGAGAGAAGGGGCGGAGGCTTCCTCTAGGCCAACCACAACTAACTGATTCGCTCTGTCCAGCAAAACCCAGACAGTGCAATTATCTGGTTAATTTGGCCCTTCGTTGGGAGACAGACTTCCAAAATGTGAGGCCAGCTCAGACTAAACAGTGCCTTCTATCCTAAGACTTTTCCCAAGTGCGAGAGGATACATGTGAGATTCCTGGGGGGTTGCTTATGTGTCCCACCTATTCATCCAGATGGAAAAGGCAAACAATTTGGACTCTAAGATGGGTTTAGGAAGGCATGTCTTTCAGGGAAAAATGCCCAAATAACCTGCTATTTGGTCGCCTGGCTAATTTCCCTTCCGGCTTCTATGGAGGGGGATGGCTGGAAATCAGGATGACTCTAAATTAGCCAACATTTTCCAGAATGATTGTAGCCTTCATTGATTGGCTGAGTGTCCCCAGAGCCCCTGAGTGAGTTATTCTTAGGGCAATTCTCAATGATGCTCCTGATGACTCCTACTCATAGATTTTGTGCCCATAAGTGGGTCTAGGGGCATCACTGAGATAAGTGGGTAAAATTAAAACATGCCTCTGGGGTTTTCACAAATGGGAGGAGACAGGGCTAGCTGAATTGGCAACTGAGCATTTACCAGATGGTTTATGGAAAACCCAGATTTTTGAGAGAAGATTAAGAAACAGTGATTTATCTCCCTTGGAAACGGACAAGCAGCCTGGAATCTGTGGAATCTATCAGTTATTCATTCTGCAAATATTTCTTCAGTTCTAGAATGTGCCAGGCCCTGTGCTACTTAACAAAGAGAGTTCCAAATAGTCATTGTCCCTACACTCATGCAAATAATCCCACACCTAAATATATGGATAAGGGCTAGGAAGGCCAAGTTGTATGTTATGATAGGGAATAACCAGGTTAGCTGATCTAGATCCAGGTGTGAGGGCTCAGAGAAGGAGTCTTTGAGGAAGAGATTTAAAAGTGAACACTTTAAAGAATCTATTTGCTTGTTTAGAAAGATCACCCTGGCTTTAGTACTAAAAATAAATGGGAAGTGGGTGAAAAGATAGAATTAGAAGGCTATTGATTAGGTAGACTGGATGAGAGTTGATGATGGTTCAGCCAAGGATCTAGATAGTAAGGATGGAAAGAAGTAGATGGACTGGAGACAGGGCTGTGGAGTCAACAGGTTCTGGTCCCTGAATAGGTGTAGTGGCAGAGGGAGGGGAGGCACCTAGGAGAATGTACAGGCTTCTGGCTAATGTGGAAGGTTAGAGGGTGCCACTCTTTATTGAGAGACGGAACTTGGGAGGACAAGTAGGTTGGGGCTAGGGGAAGATGATGTGTCCTATTTTGAAGTCAACCAAACTAGACTCCTACCATCCCATAACCTGTACTTCCAGTCTCCTTAAAATTGCTCACACTGCTTCCTTCTCATGTACTCTTCATGTTGCCATCTCCACTTGTGGAAATCCTACCATCCTTTAAGATGCCCTCCAAATACCACCCTCTCCTCAGAGCCATCCTGACTCCCTCAATTAGTTGTGGCCTCTGCTGCCCATAGCGCCAAATTTGGACCTCTCTTTCTTGGATTTCACTTGTAATGAGGTTCTGTGAAGACTTATCTTGCCTCCCATCCTAGACCACAAAATTTTGGGGACAGAGCCTCTGTCTCTATATCCTCATTCCCCATGTTAGCTAGCTAGCGTAGTAGACAGACGCTTGACAAATATTTGTTAAGTGAACAAAAATAACCTGCTCTTTGCCATGGAAGGAAAACCAGTAGACATTGGACTGACTTGAAAGCCACAGGATCAAATTGAAATTCAAGTTTAAGGTGTTTTAATACTAAGCCAACTCAAATTGGATGCTCAGAAAGGCTTTCTGTTCCTCCAACACACCAAACTCAAAGAATGCTGAAAATGTCACACCCCTCTATTTTCTTATTGCACTTTTCTGAGTTCATCTTATAGTAGAGACCTTGTCTATCTTATTAACAATTTGTCTTTGATGATGATGATGCTATGACGATGATAAATGAATAACATTTACTAAGTACCCAGTATGTGCCAGGCGCTGTTCCAAGTACTTTTCATGGACTAACTCATTTGATCCTCACAGTCACCCTATGAAATTCATGCTATTACACCAATGAGTTACACCAATGAAATTGGTGCTGTACAACAATCAGTTGTACAGATAAACAGAGTTGCAAAGAGCTTAAGTACTGCTCAGCCAAGGGGTGGCACCAGGATTCAAACCTCGACTCTGGCTCCAGAGCCCATGATCTGATGTGCTCTCCTAAGGCTGAGCACCATGCATGGCATTTAGTAGGCCCCCAACAAGTGTTCACTGAATGAACGGAAGGAGCCCTAGATCTGGAGATCACAAGTTCTAGTCCTAATTCTGCCACTGACTTCCTATATAGCCTTCAACAAGTCTGTATTTCTTTCCCCATAAAATGAGGTGCCTGGATGCTGATATTGACAGTAACAACAAGAGTCAGTATTCATAATTCTAGCCTCTTTTGAGGTTTTAAATCATCTAATCCCAACAACAATGATACAAGAAAATTGAGGCACAGAGCGAGTAAGTCACCTGCCCATTACCTATTAAATGAGAGAGCTGGGATTCAAACCCACTGTGTTCCCTAGTCCAACTGGTTCCAAGGAGATGCCTTGGGGGCCATGGGGAGAATAGGGAAGGTGGAGCAGGATGGAGCAGACAGATTTTTGGGTTCCCCATGCCCATCTAGTCAGAGAACATCTACTTGTCTCTAGTTTGTAGAATGGGCTCCTACTTGAGATTTCCTCTGAAGAAAGGTTATGATGCTAAAACAAACAAACAAAAAAACACATTAAACTAAAGAAATGTAATAAAATTCCCAGGTATAAGCCTGGATTTTCTAGTAATCTTGGCTCATGGTAGCCACATAAGATGAGGATCAAGGCTGCTCCTGGGAATGGCTCCTGCTGTGGAAAACATCAGGGCGACAGCACGAAAGACCCAGCTCCAACCTACCTGCTCCACTCGGATTTCAATCTCTCCATTCACCTTCTTTCCATGAAAGTATTTGGCCCTGTTAAAGAGAGGAAGAAAACTACTGAGTAAGGATGCAGACTGCTTTATTATTTTCTCCCTTGTCTCAAAATCCTTACCCCCAGGGGCACATGTCAGACACATTTGTAACTTCATGCTCTTTCCTCCCACCTTGACTACTTTTCTAATTACTTTTCTAATTATTTTCTAATTATTTGTATTTTCTAATTATTTGTATATACTATGATTTTCTAATTATTTGTATATACTATGTGCAAGAGGAGAAAGAATACTGGATGGGAAGACTGGAGACTCAGGTTCTGTTTCTACTTGGCAACCTTGTTTCAATTTTATAATCTGTAGAAGGAAGATAATACCTGCGTGACTTATTTCTAAGGGCTATTTTAAAGATCAAATGAGATAAAGAATCCTACATAAGTAAATAATGCAGAATTATTTTATTATTGTATTGAGTTATACTCTACATACTCCATAAATTATCTATCCATCCACCCATTCCTCCATTTGTCCATCTGTCCAATGAAGCAGCCCTCATCTGTCCTTTTATCCATCCATCCATCCATCCATCCATCCATCCATCCATCCATCCATCATCTTTCCTCTATATCCCTACTTCTATCTTCTCATTATCAGTAAATAGCATCCCATCTACCCATTGCTCAAGGCAGAAACATAGACATCATTCTTGTTACCCCTTTCTCTCTCCCTATCTCCATTGATTCTACATTCTAGTTGTTTCCCAAATCTATCCAAATGCCCATTTTTCTCAGTAAGCACCATAATCTTGGCCCCCTTTCTCTCTCTTCTCATATAGACTTTCTTTTCATACTCTTCTTTCATAGTACTTATTACAATTATAGTTAGTTATAATTGGTAACTGTGTTTAATGCCTGTGTCTCACTAAACTATAACACAACTACTTAGAGTAAGGCACAAATACTCTCAATACCTACCAGAGTGCTTAACACAAAGTAGGAGCTCAATTAATATTTGCTGGATGAATAAATGAGTGGAGATAGATGGGGAAAAAAACCCTACTTGTTGAGTATTTACTCTGTGCCAGAAACTGTGCTGTAGGTTTGAGCCTATATAGCCTTTCTCATTTAATGCTTACAACCACCACCATGAAGAAGGCATTATTATTTCCATCCTATAAAAAAGAAAACTGAAACCCAGAGAAACGAAATATTTTGCCTGAGGGACTAGAGTCCTGGACTTCTAATTCCACATCTATGTTTTTGCTCAACCCTGAAAAAAAGCAGCAAATGTTGGGGTACTCTGGGTTTAGATGTCCTCCCACACACAAGGCAAAAGTAATAAAAGTTTCCATTTGCTCTTTTGGATTTTTGGTATGGAGAAACTAATAGTTCTTAGTCACTTGCTGTAAACCGAGCACTGTGTTAAGCATTTCCATAAACCATTCTGGGGCAGAGACAGCTTTTTGTTCCAATACTCATTCTCCTCTTCCCCACAATAAGAGAGTTTACAGATTGGGACACACACACACACAAGAATGAATATCCCAACTCTCCATTCAGCTAGGGGGGGCCATGTGACTGAGTTCTAATCAATAATTTGTAAGTAGTACATCCAAGAATCTTCTTAGTTTCCTCTATTCTTTTTCCTGGAACATCCATGTTACCATCTATTTTTTCAGCCTTCCATTTGTGAAAAAAAGAATCCTTCCTACAGATTCTCTGACTAAGCTTCAGTCTGTTTGCTTCCAAAGAGTCTCTATCTACACTTAGGCAATGCCAGTGGAGTTCACCTCTTTCCAAGACTGCCCAAATCGCTGATAGCTCTAATATTAAGATATTTTTTTCTTACTAGGTTGACAGGCTTAGACATGCAAAACTTTAGTGGTATAGGAGCTGTTGTTGTGACTTGAAAGGATGGTTTTGTTATCTCTCCCAGACATGGTGTTTGACAAAATGTGCAGTGAGGCTCATACAAAGGGAACCTTTCCACATAGTTTGTGAATTTTATCACGAATCCTTAAAGGTAGTGTCTGCAAACTTCAGACACTGGGATAAGTCCACCTCTCATATCTGTGGGGGCTGGGGCAAGAGAACAAATGGACACCTGTGCATCATATGTCTAATATTTACAATTTATAAACAAAGCTAGCAAACATTTAAATAAAACATGCCTGTCTTCCTTCCTTGACAATGACAACTTCATCATGATCTGAAGGGGTCAGAACTTCAACTTCTTGGAATTCTTAGAGTTCTACCCAGAGCCAGGCAGCATGGGGACTGCCTTCTCTTGGTTCCTACAGTCTTCCCTGATTCTCCTCCCACCCTCCTCTCAATCCTGAATCACCTGGGCTTCTTGTGCAGGCTCATGGATAGCTCAGCCCATAGGCCACACTCCATCTCCTCACTCATTCCCCCATCCACCATTCTTCCTTGCCATGCCTTGCAAGGATGGACAAAGGAACTGGCCTACACAGGGCATGGAATTGGGCCAGGGTCCCTTTGGGCAAAGAATTCTAGGGTTCTTTGCATCCACTGCATGGTATAAGGGTGCAATTTGTGGGGTCCTGGCACAGGGCCCTCCTTTGCTGTCAGAAGGGGTACAGCTAGTCAAGGCTGTGTGGCTCAAGGCAAAGTTCCCCCTAGCTTAGGTTTAAAAGATGTACTAGGTGAGCCTGGGACCTCATAATAGTAACTAATGAGAACAATCACTGGTATACTGGAAAAAGCATGGTTTGGGCAAAGTCTGAGCCATACAACTCACTCACCACATGTTCTAAGCCAAGGTACTTAACCCCTCTAGGACATGGTCTTCTCATTTGTCAAGCGGTGATAACATCTACAGCCAAGCCTGTAGTGATCAATTCACCTCATCCTCTATGCAACAAGGCAATAGAGTGTAGTAGACTCAGGGCAACCACATGGATGGACTCTCAGCTCTACCACTCACTCACTGTGAAACCTTGGGTAACTCACTCAACCTCCATGTGCCTGAGTTTCCACATTTGGGAAGTAGGGTTAGTTACAGTAACTATCTCGCAGCGTTGTTGTAAAGGTTAACTGAGACAAGATGTATAAAGCACTGAGAACAGTTCCTGCACATAGTAAGCTCCAATGTATACAGCCCAGGGCCTAAAATAGAATCAACAACAACAAAGAAATATTGAGTGTTTTCTCTGTACCCTCATGGAGGTTACGAAACAGAAATGTGATTCACCTCCTTTTGATCTGTTCCATCAGTGCAATGAGTGATGGGTGATGATAATAATAATAAATAGACACTGTTGGTATATAAGGCCTGCTAGTACCTTCGTATCCCTCCTCCTATTAGACCCTACTAGGTAGGGCAGGGATCAGTCCCCACACATTCCAGATGGAGAAGTCCCTGTTCAAAGATACATAAAAACTCTAAGTGGCACCAGTGAGTTAGATCTTGTGCTTCAAGATTTTCGGGATTCAGCAGGACCCTGCTGACATTGGCCATTTCTCCTCCAGTTTTCTATCCATCTCTCGGACACACTCAACTTCCTACAACTCCCTAGCCATGTCCCACACTTTACACCACTGAGCCTTTGCACCCGCTGTTCTCTCTGCTTAGGATGGCTTCTTGCTCTTCTCTGACTGGCTGCCTCCAAGATCCTCGCTCACCTCCTTTATCAAGTTTTCCTTGAAAGTGCCCCCCTAATGAGGCTGGGTTAGGTGTTCCTCCTTGGGGTTCCCACAGCATCCTGTACTTTACAGGATGTATCAGTCCATGTTGTAATGGCACAGTGTTTGTCTGTACCCTGCCCCAATACACCTAGTCTACGAGCTCCTGGAAACCTGATACTGTGTGTCAGTGCTCAATGAATTCGGTGTCTGGCACAGAGTGCCAGGGCACAAGGCACATGTTTAAGGAATGTTTGCTAACTGGGTAAATGAACAGTCTTCCAAGGATAAGCCATAACGTATCCTGTCCTCAAGACACTTTACTGTCATCTACTGGCACACTGTTGTAATACACTTACAAATCTGCACTGATTACAGTGTGGGGTCGTTGTACAGTGTCCAACCTGAATGACTGGAAGCCCTCAACTCGATTCTAACCAGAACCCAGAGCACTTTATACCATACGAATACCACCCAAGCAGCTCTAGCCTTCACAAGGCCTCACCTTCCCAGGAAAAACACTTGTTTTGCCCATCTCTGGAATGTTTACTGCAGAGCCTGGCAGACGGACTTGGGCTGAAGCTGAGGGTCAGGCAGTCCATCCCCCTGCCTGGCTGGGAGTCAGAAGTCTGTCTCCTGACAGGCCACACAGACTGCTGCCTCCTTGCCGGGGGCTCATTCAGGCTTGAGCTGCCTCTGAACAGTTCTGTCTGGCAGAGGGAAGGGTAGGGATGGTCTGGAATTCTAGATGCCTTGGGGGCTGGGATTGCTGCCTTTGTAACTGCGTGGCTGTTTGACCTCAGGCAAAACGGACGGCCTCACTGTGCCCGAAGGCTGTCTCCCTAATGCAGACTTCTTCCTAATGCCCCAATATGTTTATTCTTATAATGAGCTCCTGAATATCCCAGCCAATCACGCAAGGCCTTGGCCTTGGGAAGAGGGTGGGGGAAACTCTTGATTCCAGGAAGCTTCCTTCTCTGTGGGTGGTCTCATATTTTACTGCCACATCAGAGGCACCAGGAAGGAGAATATTATAAAACCAGCGCTGCCTGGGGTGGGAAATCCCAAGTTTGGGGAGGCGGGATGTGGTGTGTGAATGAGATTTATGAGGAGCGGGTACTCAGTTCTTTCATGGCGACAGCAGGGGCAGAAGGAAGAGGAGAATTAGCACAAACAGGATCCACCTGTGTCCAAGCGACACCCTCCTAATAAATGTGTCTGGGATGTAGAGTCAATGTGGCTGGGCCTTGGTTATGTCCTTCCCAGGGAGGAGGGGTCAGGAATGTTCTGTCTCAGGCACAGCCCTCTTCCCACAGGTCCCCCCTGTAGGAGGAGGGAGGGAGGGCAGGGATGCAGGGATCTGGCCCAGGAGAGTCTCATGTTTCTGATGCAACATATTGGTTGCTTATTTGTGGCCTGGACTTAAGCAGGGGGAGATGGGCTATGGATCATGCAGGAAATCATTGAAGGTAGACAGGCTCAGGGCTTTCCCAGTCAGCAAGATGAGAATCACATGGCATGCTGGTTGGATGGAGGTGTGGCAAAAGCAGGACCTTTGAATACAGAGGTCCAATTCAGAGATCCATTCTAGCTCCATTACTTACTTGAAAAAAATAACTAACCTGCCTGGCCCCTTCCCACTGCCAGCGGGGACCCTCCAATTGTGGGACAGCCTCTCCATACCACCTTGCAATTAGGGAACTCCAGTGAGTTAGGGAGGGGAGGGATCCTCTGAGGATGACAAGGCCCCTTGCACCCATACAGGGATCTCTACAGGTAAGAAACTAGAGCCCCAAGTCACTGGATATGACAAATGGCCCCTCATTGGCTTCTGACAGCAACAGAAAAGGAGATTTTCATGAGTAGGTCTGGTCACTATTCACTCCCTTATTTAACCACCATTTCCTGGGCCTCATATAGACCAGGCACCCTATTAGGCATAAGAGGAAAGGTTGCTCCACAAGTGCCTGCTCTTGTGGAGCTCACATGCTCCCAGAAAAGTCAGAAGACTAACCAGGTGAAAAAGAAATGGTAAGAATAAAATGCACAAATGCACAAATGGTAAGAATAAAATGCACAATGGATGATAAGATGTGAAGAGCAGGGGAGATCTGACTCAGGTTGGTCAGGGAAGCCTTCTTCAAAAGACGCTTAACACATATTTATTGATCAACTACTATGGGCCAGAGCCTATAGGCTCCAAGGAAGTAAGTATGAAGAAAACATAGTTCTTGGCCTCAGGGAGCTTACTACCTAACAGGAGGGAGAGACTCATACATGGACAATGACCACACAGGGCACTAGCCCAAAGATCCAGGTCAGCCCACAGAAGGGACACCCAACCTAGTCTAAGGGTCAGGAGCCACTTCCTTGGTAAAGTGGCCCAGGTCATCCATTAACCAATCCAATATTTGGAGCCTATTCATTGCCAAGGCCAAAGGCTACAAAGATGACTGTGAGAGGCTCTGGATGTGTGTGTATGTGTGAAAGGCACAGACAAGGGCAAATGAGTTGGGCAGATGCGGGGGTACTCAGGGAGGGGACAAACCTTCCTGGGGCATGTCCTAAATGTGCAGGAAAAATGAGTAGCAGGCAGGCACAGAAGACCTAGATTTGAGTTGGCAGCTGGGGTACCTGCTACACGATTTTGGACAAGCCGTTACCTTCTCATCTGTAGAACAGAGATAGGAAGATCTACCCACAGGTTAGCATAAGGATGCAGATTTGAAGGACTCTGGGAACCTGCCAAAAACATGCTAGCAAGTGTGCTACTCCCTGGTGGGCTGCGAGGGTGGAACTTCACCTCTCCAGGTAAAGAGGTAGATGGGCACTGCTAGCACTGGAGACATATCCAGGTCCTGTCTAGCTCTATTTATTTCCTTGTACTGCCTCAGACAGACATCGACCTTCCCAAGCCCCAGTTTCATTTGTAAGTGCCCATGAATGATATCCTGACACATGGCAGATGTTTAATGTCCCTCTCTTTCTCTCCTGACCTTCACCAGGATGGGAAGAGGGCTGAAGTCAGTTGGGTGTGTCCCTGGGGAAGTGACATGTCATTTTCTCTCTCCAAGAGGAGGAGGAAGGTGGCAGTATCTTCCTTGCTCTAAATGAAACTCCTGCTTCATGTCTAGCCTAATGGAAGCCTGCCTGGACTTCTCCCTGGGATCTCCTCTTCCTCCCCAGTATAGGCCTTTAGGGTACACAAAGTCATCAGCCACCCACTCATCATGACTGCAGAAATTGGGCTAGAATGTCATCTCAGTCCTTACCCCTCTCCTTGCCAAAGACACTACACTGTGTCACCTTCATTCCTACAGATATTTGAAAGTCCACAATCTTTATTACACAAAGAGAATTAGTTAACATTTAGAAGGCTAAGCCATTCCCCACCCCCATCCCCTGCAAACATTTAATGAGCATCTGCTAAGAGCCCAAGCCGGGGAAATGCCCATGGAAAGGTAATACACTGAAAGATAATTCATACCAAGGTACAAGTGACTAATATCTGATCATTCCAGAAAAGGGTATAAGAAAAGATGGTATAAGGAGGATGAGAAGGGGACCATGAGAATATTGAGTGTTTGGTTTAGAAAGGGGGAGCTGGGGGTTAGGGGGCAGCGGTGCCTGGGTGGTTCAGTTGGTTAAGAGTCCAACTCTTGATTTCAGCTCAGGTCATGATCCCATGATCCTGGAGCCCCACATGGGATGGAGCCCCAGGTTGTGGGATGGAGAGATTCTCTCTCTCCCTCTGCCTCTCTCCCCCATATGCACACTCTCTTCCTCTCTAAAATAAATAGAAAAATTTAAGTCCAAAAATAAGACTGTGGACTTCATGAAGTTTACCAGTTGGCAACTTCTGATAAAGAAGATAGGAGTCAGGATAAATATGTATTCTAGCTCCTCTGGGTCTGTTTCCCAGCTAGACTGTATGTACCATAATGGCAGGAGGGCTGTTTTGTTTAGTGCAATACTATGGTCTAGCGCAGTGCTGGGCACATAGGGGACCTTGGATAGATGGGTGGATGGATAGAAGCATGTATGCTCATATGAGGTATGAGGCCTTTCAAGGTGTAAAGGGCAGGGCACAGAAGGAAAAGGCTGAGAGAAGTTATTTTCCATCCATTCTTCCCTCCTTCACTCCCATCCATCCATTTATTTACCCTTCCTTCCTTCCTTCCTTCCTTCCTTCCTTCCTTCCTTCCTTCCTTCCTTCCCATCCATCCACCCATCTACCCATCCATCCATCTATCCATCCAATCACTTACTCATGCATGCATGCTTCTATCCATCCACCCATCTACCCAAGGTCCCCTATGTGCCCAGCACTGCGCTAGACCCGAAGTATTGCACTAAACAAAACAGCCCTCCTGCCATTGTAGTATATACAGTCTATCCGCGAAACAGACCCAGAAGAGGAACTAGAACACATATTTATCCTGACTCCTGTCTTCTTTATCAGAAGTTGCCAACTGGTAAACTTCACGAAGTCCACAGTCTTATTTTTGGACTCAAATTGACTACTTACAATAGAAAATTCATATAAAAAATTCAGATTTCTGGCTGTTCTTGGAAAATCAATGACTTAGCAACACCAGGCCCTTATTCCTGCATGGTGACAACTAGGTGAGTGAACTGAAGCTGCTGCCTTCAGAGGGGACATCAGTTCTTACACCCAACACAGTCCCCATGGTTCTGTCATTTTGTTGAAGCTGAAACCAAGTGGCAGACACCATTTGTCATAAATCATGTGCTGTTGTTTTCCTTACAGCAGGGAAATATTTCTCTATGCCTGTGCCTTTTCCTACCACCTGCCCCTTCACTCACAGACCATCTTGTCTCCTGTGAGCAGCTGCACAGGCAACCCCTAATTTAACTAATTCCATTCTGAAGATGGCAATCAGCTCAGTGCAAATTTTCAGGAAACCCACACCCTTACCCTTCCTGAAGATCCAGGGTGAGTGGTCAGGAAAATGGACACAAAGCACCATCTTCTCTCTTGCCATCACAGATAGCCTCCCTCCTGCCAAGGAAACATGTCCTAGGCAGGCTTCCACAGGCCCCAGGAGAAGAGACGTTCTGTAATGAGGCTGGCATCTGCCCAGTGACCTGCCTCCCCCAGGGCAAGGCTGTAACCAGGTGGGGTGAAGTCTGTAGACTCAAGCACTGGAACAGCTATTGCTAAGAAAGTCATGGCATCTCAGGGACTCCATGAAAGGTCATTCAGAGGACCTGGGTGAGAAAACCACGTTTTGGAGGAAGAGGAGAAACTCACAAGGTAAACAGTTGAATTCTTCAGAGAAAAGCAAGGCAAAGTCAGAGAAGTGACTGAGACATAAAGTCATAGAGTAAAAAACAAAAAACTTTAAGCTCAAGACTCCTGCGAGGGCTTATAAGCCAACCTCTTTATAGTTGGAGCCTCTTCTGCCTCCTTCCTTCCAAGTGGCCAGCCCAGTTGTGCTCGAACACCTGCAAGTGATGGGGAGATCATTCCCTCACTAGGAAGCCCGTTTGATCTTTGGATGACTTTTCCATTCTATATATTGAGCTGAAATACATCTCCTGCTTAGTTGGCCCCACTGTTCCCAGGTCTTGTCTTGTAATGAAAGAAGTCTTGTAACTCAATAGCTTTTAAGTTTGGCTCATCATCATTAAAAACAAAAACAAACAAACAAACAAACAAACAAACAAAAACAATTTCCCAAGCTCTACTTTGGATATTCTGAGTCAGTAGTTCTAAGGGCGCTCTGCAGTGTGGCCTGTCCTGCACCTATCTGAATTTCCAGTAATAGCACCTCCATTTGCATCTGCACTGATGGAACCAAGCAGCTCTCTTGCACGTGGTCTTGGTGGAACTGTCCCAGGACATACTGTGGAACCAGCCAGGTTTGTGTTTCCCCAAGGTTTGGATTTGTTGGCAAAGAGGCACATGGCTGGGAGGAAACACGAGCTGGCTTCTCTAGAGAAGGCTGCCTACACAAGTCCCAGCCTCCTAGATCCCAGGGGAGCCCTGGGCCCCAGCCTCTCCGAGACTTGAGTCTTTATATTCTCTTTTGATTCTGTGAGCCTCCACATCCAAAACATCCCCATTTTGCCTAAGTCTGCCAAAGTCTACTCCTTTTTCTTACAAACAAAGAACTCTATCTAACACAGAAGGTGTAGGGTGGTTCCTGGGAATCTGAATGTTGTTCTGATAGAAACGGTCTTTGGGGGAACATGATCTTAATCCATCATCATTTGACTTATGAGAAAAACGAGGGCCAAAGAGAAAAGTGGCTCCACTATGATCCCATAGCATCAACAGAGAAGGAAGGAATCTGGAAGAAACGGCATCTATCAGATTTCTCCCCACATTCCCTTCTGCTCAAAGACATTTCCCCCAGATTTTCTAGCCAGTTTCAGAGGGTGAAGACTCTACCAGGGCGAGAGACAGCTCTTCACTGTTTTCCCCCTCCCTCTCTCTCTCCCTGAAAGAGCTGGGTAGGAAGCAGCAGGGGCACCAGGCCTCAGGATTGGACAGCAGGAAGACCTCACGGAAAGAGGTCAGCACTTGAAAAATTCCTCAAGTCAAAGGGCTTGGGGCTTGGGTGCCACACAAGGCCCTCACTGTGTGCGTACATTGTCTCCCTGATAAAAGGGGCCGGGCCTGGGAAAACGGAGCCTGTCTCCAGGAGACTAGGCAGGCTGCTGGGGAATGCCCAAGGCCCCTCCCCTCCCCCAGGCACCAGGGCCAGGGAAGCAAGGGGGAGGGGCAGGAGTGCAGGGCAGGTGCCCAGAATGGGAGGGGTGAGTCCAGACATCCAGAGCCACTCTAGGTGCTATTGGGTGGCCTGTGTGAATTGGTGAATGAAGTGAGGAGGAAGGTGACATTAGGCCTTTCCTTTCTTCCTCTCCCTTCCATCCCTGTGTTTCCCCATAGGAAACAGCCAAGGCTTGCCTTGTTCAAGGAGAGGTTTGGGGGTAGAGGAAGTGGTGGGGCCAGATGTGAAGATTTTGTTTCCCAGAGCCAAGTCTCTCCAACAGAAAGGTGTGTGTCTCAGTTGTGAGACCCCCGAGCAACTCTAGGAGGAGGGGACCAGTTCAGGCCTCCATCTTGTCATCTTCACAGTAGAGTTCTGCCAGCTTACCAGCATCCAGACACCCCTCCTCCAGGCCTTCTGGAAGACAGCCCTCAAGCATATCCAGCTGAACTGAGAAGCATGCCAAGTGGCTTCCTTCCCCTGGCTTCCAGCACTATTATATTCATCAGCAATTAGTAATTGCAATTAATTGTTAATACAGTTACCATTTCAGTGCCTGTTATGACAAGCTAAGCCCTGTCCCAGCCTCACCCGTGCCATCATCTCTAATCTTGGCAAGGACCCTTCGCAAAAGATATACCATGATTCTGCCTCACAGGCTGGAATGTGAGGTTCAGAGGTCAGACCTCCCAAGGTCATGTAAGTGAGAGGGAGAAGAGACCTGGGCAGTCTGCCTTGAGACTGTCTACTAGTTTTATTTCCTCTCTGCTGGTGACTGACAACTCTCAGTCCTTGTCACAGGCAGGGAAAGCTGAGAATGGGGTCAACTGAGGGGCCTATTTTGGTTCTCTGACCAGGAAGCAAGAGTGCAAAGACCAGCCTCTCACTTGGGCCCATGTTAGCAGGCTCAGATGGTGGCAACTGTCTCTTGTTGCCATCCTCCATAAGTAGGGTATCTAGATAAAGACGGGTCACCCAGTTCAATTCGAATTTAGGATAAACAACCAACAATTTGATAGTATAAGTCTATACCAAATATTGCAGGAGATAAATTGATTGCTTATCCAAGTATTAACTGAGTGGAATCCAGCAACCCTGCCCCAAAGCCACTGCTGGTGAGGGCAGCTCAGCGTTCAAATACCCCCTGTAGGTGATACAGTAGGAAGCAGAATGTCCTGGTCACCATGGGGCCAATTAGGCCCATTGCAAGGCTTTGAGGGGCCTGCCAACATGCCCTGAAGTCCTCATGCCTTCAGTCAAAGCAGCCGGAAGCAGTTCAGCTCAAGTGGAGGCTGGAGCCTCAGAGTTACCAGCTGAACAATGAGGGGTGGGGGGTGGGGAGGGAGCTTGGGCAAAGCATGGGTGTCAGGTACTCTTCCTGAATTCCAGGGCAATTGACTATTTTCTGAGAAAGACTCTCCCCGAGGGCATCCTCGATCCTGAACTCTCCCTTAATAATAAGATCAGCCTTTGGCAAGAGCATCTATTTGTTTGTTAATTAAATCATCCGTGTTTCCTATCTTACCTTGTGCCAGGTGCTGTGCTGGCCTCTGAGGATACGGTGTTCAAGCAAAGGAGGCCTAAACTCCACCCTCCTGGAGCCTATGCTCTAGCACAGGACCACAGCACAGGCAAAGAAACCATACACATGGAAAAACGCCTGTAAGGGAGAGGAACAGCGTGTTCTCACTGGAGCCTTGGAACATTCCTGTGAGCTCACTGGTATGGTGACAGTGGTGGCATTATGGTCCCCACTTTACAGATGAGGACACTGAGGCTCAGAAAGGTAAGGTGGCTTGGCCAAGAGCTGGTAAGCGGCAGAGCTGGGACTTCAACCCCAACCTGCCACCAGCCAGCCCTGAGTTCTCTGCATTTTACTTTCCTTCCCATTTTAACTCTCTTAGGAAACATGTCTGACATGTGTTAGGAAATCACATATTTAATATCAAAACACAGGGGGAAAGAGCAGAAAACATCCTGTTGGAGCCTGAAACTGAGGAAAATAGCCCAAAGGCAATTTCTGTGAAGGATCCAATTCCCAAACCTGAGACCAGGAGTGTCTGGATGGCTACAGGAACCCTCTTTCCTCCTGGCATCTTCTCGTTCCAGCTGCCCACAGGGCTCCAGCAGGGTGGGGCCGCCTGGCTTGAGGTGGGGCACTTTCCTCTGAGGGTGAGGTCACCGGGATCCTGTGCTTGGCTGCAGTGCTGTTACATGGAGTCCTGCCACCCTGTCTCCTCCCACTGCTCTCAGACACGGGGTGTGTGCGGGTGTGTGTGCATGTGTGACCCTCTCTTGAGCAGGCTCTGCCGGCCAATGCCCTCACACACAGCACGGGAGGGCTTGTACTCAGGTGGGAAAAATGTTGAGAGAACAGGGTGTCCAGAATGGTCTGAGCTGGATTCCCAGATGCCACTGACATCTGTTTCGATTTTGGGCTCGGGGCCTCCGTTTTCCTTACGTATAAAATGAGAGCAGTGAAAGTGCTCCATCCAGTTGTTGGGAGGACTGACTTAGAGCATCTATGGAAACCTTTTTGGTGGTACAAAGTACACAAGTGTTTGCCACATGACAATGATGAAGACATGACCCCAACCCCAAAGAGCTCATGGTTTATTCATCTGTGTGTTCATTCGTTTTTTGACCAAGACTTTTCAGCATCTATCTCTTGCCAAACACTGAAGTCCTGTGCAGGGGTCAGCAGGAGCTGTGGCTCCATCAGAAATGCCTTTTAACAAGTACCAACCTAGCCACCCACCTGTTTTTGGTTCCCTGAGCAGGGGCCTGTGTTCTGTGTTCTGCTTCCTCACCTGTACAATTGCCCTCCAGGCCAATCAAGAAATGCCTACGACCAGAGCTATGTTGGCAAGTGATTAGACCAGAGCTGTGTTGGCAAATGATTAATAACCAGCTCTCTGGGGAGAACTGAAAGCCCTATTTTGTAGCATTTGCCAATTTCCATGGTGTAAATGCTCTCATGTGGCCACTGTGACTTTCTGTTGGATTGAGTATGAAAGGGGAAAAAGAGGATTTCAGAATGTCACTCAAGTCACTCCTTAAGTGTCACTGTCACCATCCTCATCCGTCATTACCAATAACTCATCACCTCCAAAGTTACTCATTCAATCAACAGACATTTCCTAACAAACTACCTGCCCCGTTGTAGGTGTTGGGATACAAAGACACCACCTGGGAGTGGGACAGATGGGGTGGTCGTAGGAGGGACACAAATTATTATACAACGTTTCTTGGTGAATCTAGAAATGCACAAGGTGCTTGGATGGGTACCACTGACCATTATTGAGTAGGACAGCGTAGCCTGATACACTCCAGGCTGGAAGGATAGTAGCAGAGGGGTGTTTCAAATCAAGAATACCTTTTCATTTCCTCCCCAACAAATAAAAGAAGAAAGAAATGCAGGGAAGGGTGGAGAATAGAAGGGAAGGTAACAATAGATCATTGTTGAAATGGAATAGCAGACATTCTGGGAACAAGGCCATGGGTGAGGTAAGAGGGGAGGAGAGCCAGAGTTCCACAGGCCATTGGAGGGAGGGATTGGGGGCAAAGGCTTAGCCGCTTCTATCCCCCTCACCCCAACACCCTGCTCCTCAACCCCATCCAGCCTCTGGAGATTTTGTAGGTAAAACCATGAGCAGGGAGGTACACTCAATCCAAGCATGATTATGAGCAATCTTTTTTTGGTCACACTCAATGTTTTGATTTTGAAATCAAACCTGGAATTCTGGTATATTCTGTGGGCAATAATAAAACTTTGTGCCAACTTTTTTTTAGACAATCTCAAATAGCAGCCTTACAGTTATCCTCACATACTGGAAAATAAAGAGCCAAGATTTTACACATAGGTGAGTAAAAACAGACACCCCTCGACTGCATGTATTATACTGCTGAGTCCTAAGGTAAGGTGACTTTCAGGCCCCGTTATGCTCATTAAAAGTTATCCTCATTGGACTGGAGTGGGGGCAATGGTATGCTAATTGAACATTTACTGTGTGTTAAGCACCAAGGATATAAGGAAGAACAAGACACAGGCCTTGTTCTGGCACAAGAGACAGCCACCTGCTAGCCAATGATCATACAGTGTGAAATTACTATAGCACCATGAAATACACTTTACGTTATATAAAGGAGGTGGTTGTTAGCAACGTTGGCAGGGTCAAGGGTGTCAGGGAAGACTTCACAAAAGAGGTGACACCTGAGCAGGCTTTTAAGGCTGAATGGAAATTGGACAAGTGAATGAGATAGGGAAGGGCATTCCAGGTAGCAGGAAGCAGAATGTGCTAAGGCAAATGTGTTTGAGAACCATAGGTTGTTTTTTTGTAAAGCAGGAAGTGGAGCTGGAGACAGAACTAGAGGGAGGCAGGCAAGCTGATGAATGAATCTGAACTTGAAGACAATGATGCAGCAACAGAGGGTTATAATAGGGGATGAACGGTGGGAGCAAACCGATCAGGTCTGTGTTTCACAAAATGACCCTTTGATGGTAACATGGAAGGTAACCAGGGGGTCAAGACTAGAGGTCTGGGACCAGTGAGGCTGCTGGAAAATTCTAGGCAAGAGAAAGAGTGGGCAGGCAATAAGGCTGAAGAATACTGAGCCTGAGATTCATTTATTTTATTTCTCTTTTCCCTTGGTTCTTGTGGTTCTTCAAGATTGATTGGTCTCCCCTCATCCCAGAGGATAGCACCAACTTGAATTCAGACCTGTTACTGAACTGGGCTTTATGGAGGCTGGCCCAAAGTTCCCCAAACACCACTGCTGTAGCTGGGCTCACCTCCATGGCCAATCTCAAAAGGTGGTAGGATCTTACAAAGCTCAGCCATGAGTTGTTTTTCCCAGCAAAGGTGGCTTTGGGGCCCTCTATTTCTCCTCAGAGGATGAGAAGTCCTTCTCCCTGGGTCACTCAGCAGGTAACAGATAGTCCTTGGGGGACCCAGGCTGGTTCAGAGAGTCTGCAAGCTGGCCTCTGCCAGGAGGGGGAGCGTGGGGGCTTCCTGAAAACTCCCTCAGCACAAGGAAACTTGATTCTGCAGGAAGGCCCAAGACCCAGAATGGGAAGACAGAGGATGTGGGACTGAGAACAGAGAAAAGGGAGCAGCATTGTTCCTGGTGGGTTCACTCTCAGTCCAGACAGTGGCTATCTCCCCCTTCATTATCATCTCAAAGGGGGGTAAAAAAGGGGCCCTGTGAGCTGGCTTCTCCCCTTTAACAACTTCTTCCTCTCAGGAGACAGTTTGCACAATGGAGGAGGGGCCGGGTGGGGGCTGACCCAGGCAGCCCACACTCTGCCAAAGCTGCCCAGGACAGTGGGGCTGGCCCGCCACCTGCTGGCCACTCCTGGTGGCGGGGAACAAACATCTTTCGGAACTCTGCAGGGGCAGACTGGGATTTCCCAGGCAGCCGGCATCAATCTGGAGAAAGCTGGGAATGTATTAAGATTCAGAGAGGTTAGGAAGCTGAAGAAGAATCTAGGATGGAGTTCTGCAGAAGCTGAAGTGTCCGCAGGCAGGAAGTCCCCATCACAAACATCCAGTGGATGCAGAACCAGTTTCCAGGAAAGTTAATGTGCCTCAGTTTCTCCATTCTCCCCTTTTTTACTCACTGAAGGGCAAGAGAAATACTGCTGTTTGGAGACCTAATTAAAGTGTGGGTATAAGAGGCATGATTGACACAGACTGGGAGACACTCCTCTAGCCAAAATCATGCCCCCCATCAGCATACACAGCCTAAAATTCACACATTCACACATGGTCTTCAGATTAGAGAGATGGAAACCAAGTCAAATTTAAATGTTACTTGGATGGGTGAAATAGGTGATGGGGATTAAGGAATGCACTTGTCATGATGCACAGGATGATGTACAGAATTGGTGAATCACTATGTTGTACACCTGAAACTAACATAACACGGTATGTTAACTAACTGGAATTAAAATAAAGACTTAAAATAATAAACATTACTTGGGTGAGGCCATTGCATTTTGGCCTCGTTCACTGTGCCCACACACCATACTACTACATACCGCATGGGCACCGGGAGGACAGATATTAATTAATAAGACCCAACCTTATTACTCAGGAGTTAACAGGCACAAGTGACCAATAGAAAACTGCACAATAGGATAAATCCTAATCCACTCTGCCCATTATTGGGGATGAAGAGATTAAATAAACATGATTATGAGGGGCTGCCATCAAGATGATTAATGTCGCATAGGTCACAAAAGTCTGCAAGAGCAACATACACGTAAGTAGCATCTACTGTCTACCAGACACATCTTAAGCACTTTTATATTAACTCAGATTTTAACCCAATTGCATGCATTAACTCTACTAGGTAGGTACTATTTTATTCCCATTTAGGTACAGTAACTTGCAAAGGTCGTTTGGCTACTATGGGGTACAAATGGGATGTGAACCTAGACAACTTAGCTCTGAAGTCTGTGTTCCTCACCATTGTACGGTGCTGTCATTTATCAGCTCACCCTCCAAACAGAAAGTAACTTTCTTGATAAATAGGTTTTTAAATAACCCCTGACCATTGCCATATCATGGCAAACCCTGGCTGAGGCCGAGGAAACATGGTCAGCACAGTACGGTCAAAACCAAGGTCAAGTATGGGGCTGAAAAGAAACAAGAAGACTGCAAAGGCCATGCAGGCATTTTGATTAGTGGGCAGACAAGCAGCAGGGTTGCACAGGCAGCAGTGCCTGGAAGCAAAATCTCTGCAGAAATCAACCACTAAATTCAGAACCTAAAGATGCTGCTTTACATAAGCACATAAACAGATAAACAAGGCTTCATGAGGAGAGGCTTCAAGCAAGCAGCAACACTGTAGATAATGCAGACTGGATCAAAACAGAGGCCATGCCCATGATCTCACCTTGCTTAAGATGAAGTAACTTTTTAGCAGGAAAGTAAAGACTGCTGTCTACACCTGCTGAACATGCTTCCATGTTGACTGTACTGAATATCATACACTATAAATATCTCCCATTCCAAAGTACAGGGTCAGTCATTCCCAACCTGAGTTAACTTCTCAAATGAATGTGAGTGTGCACATGCATGTTAGAATAACAGAGCCTGTGACATGCTCGGTGAACTGAATGCATTAACTTATTCACCTAAGACCTATTTGCCAGGTGCCTATGATGTGCCTACTACGTGGCAGCCTTTGAAGACACACGCGTGCAACTTTGCTCTCCAGCCCCATGACCATTTATGAGTCCACTGTCAGAACCGCCCTGGATGGAGTGCTTCCAGGTCTCCACACTTGGCATTATTTTCTAGACTGCAAATTCCATGTCCCCAACTAGGACTGATAATATTTAGCACCCTCTCCACCAAATATTTGGTGTAGAGACCTATCCTCCAACTTCAGATCCATGTGAGCAAGGTCTGCTCACCACTTACCTGAGCACCTAAGGCTGTGACTTGCACTCCACTGGTGCTCAGTAACTATTTGTAGAACAGTTTCAATGACCTTGACGTGTCCAATCTCTGACTCTGGAGAGCTTACCATGGATCAGCATGCCTAACAAGAGACTGGAAGGCATATCATTTCTGCCCATGTTTGATGTTAAGAGAACAGGTTCTGGACAAACTCAGGCACTCTGGTCTCAAGGGTGTTAGATAAGGACTGTGGGTCTCTGTTCATTTCTTTTACCCTCATAACAACCTTACTGAATGGATGGAGGATGGCTGAGGCTGAAAGAGGCTAAGCAACTTGCCTGAGTTATTTCGGGTTTTTAAAGTTTTCCATTCTTAGGAAGGTAATATGGTATGTATACCATATATTATATAACACTTCTGGTGAGCTCTGAGCAGTACCCCATTGCAAATGTATTAACATGTAAATCAAGGGGGCGCCTGGGTGGCTCAGTTGGTTAAGCATCCGACTTTGGCTCAGGTCATGATCTTCCAGTTCCTGGGGTCAATCCCCGCATCGGGCTCTGTGCTGACTGCTCAAAGACTTGAGACTGCTTCAGATCCTATGTCTCCCTCTCTCCTTGTCCCTCTCCTGCTCACACTGTCTCTCAAAAACAAATAAACAGTAAAAAAAAATTTTTTTTTTAAAAAGATGTAAATCAAGATTGCCATAAATCATTTATGGTCACACACAGTGAATGGTATAACGAAGACTGTTAGAGTCTCACTTTCCCTCAGATCAGGCTTTGCTGCCACATGGATTATAAAATATTTTCCAGTTTTCAGAGCTTTTTGGATTTTTGGATTTGCTGGCAAGGGATTGGGATTGTAAACGTAAAGCATGAAACAGGTGCCATGGTGCCTGGCATGCAGTAGCCACATAGTAAATGTAGTTTCCTGCCCTCTGGCCAGTCTCTGATACTCTGATCAAACCTCTCAGCTTTCCCTTCTCTTCCCTCCCCCAGGAGTGAGATAAGCCCCCATCACCTCTCTTGCCCCTAGGCAGATTCTGGCTTACCAATCTGTGTGGGCATCATCAATCACCAAGAGGATCCTGGGCCTTTGAACAACGGGAGCAGAGGGACCTGGAGGCTCCATCAGCCCTGAGGGGGCTGCTGAGGTCTGCTTCATGGCACTGGAGAAGGAGCTGAAGAGGCTGGATCCTGGAGAGGAGAAGGAGGCTGCCAGGGGCTGGGGGTGCCTCCTCTCCATGGCTGGGGATGCAGGGGAGCTGGTAGAGCTGTCTGGGCGCTGCAGGTCTGTCATGTAGCCATTAGGCAGGTTGGCCACGAAGCTGCTGTCAGAGAGGCGCCGCCGGAGGAAATTCATGGCTACAGATGGAAGAGGTGGCTTGTTCCCACACAGACTTGTCTAGGTGAGGCCCAGAACACAGGCGGCCAGGGATAGGAGATGGTAGGGTCTTAAGCTGGAAGAGCCAGGGGAATCCTGCCCAAGTAGGCTTCAGCTGTCTTTGCTAACCTGTGGAAACAGGCCAACACACACATTAGTGGAAATGACCTCTGCCCTGTAAGAGCAAACAGATATGGCGCCTTCCTGCCTCACTGCTGGGGGCAGTATAAAGTGGGACATCTTTTTGGAAAAGACTTTGGCAACATGTAATCAGAGCATAACCTTTTAACCTACAATTTCCATTTTCTGGAATTCTCCCCCAAGAAAGGAATCTCAGTTACAGAAAAAGCCTCCTGCACAAATATATTTTTCATAGCATTATTTACACTAGCAAAATATTGGAAGGAACTTTAATCTTCAGTCACAAAATAATGAATAAATAAGCTACAGCACACTCAGTGAAAATTTTTGTGGCTATTAAAAGAGGGAACATAAAAAGAGCTTTTAGTACCACAGAAAAAATTTCATGTTGTACTTTGAAAGGTCATGCTACAAGTTTATAGGTACAGAATGACTACAACCACATAAAAGATGAAATGACATAACTTTGAATAGAAAATACATTGGAATGTTAACCACAATTATATTGGGGTAATGTAATTACATGGCTTTTTTATTCTTTTCCACTTACCTATCTTTTCAAGACTTTCTAGAATATATATTGCTGTGGACTGAACTGTGTCCCCCAGTTTTCATATGTTGAAGCCCTAACCCCCAATGTGCTGTTAATTGAAGATGGTGGATTTAAGGAGGTAAAGCTGGATGAGGGGGTGCCTGGGTGGTCCAGTAGGTTGAGCGTCTGATGTTGGTTCAGGTCATGGTCTCACAGTTCTTGGCTTTGAGCCCTGTGTTAGGCTCTGTGCTGACACCCCAGAGCCTGGAGCCTACTTCTGATTCTGTGTCTCACTCTCTCTGCCCTTCCCTGGTCACACTCTGTCTCCCTCTCTCTCTGCCCCTCCCCTGCTTGCACTTTGTCTCTCTTAAAAATAAATAAACATTAAAAAAAATTAACATTAGATGAGGTCATGGGGGTGGGGCCCTCATGATGAGATTAGTGGCTTTATAAGACGACACACTAGAAAGTTTGCTCTCGCTCCGCCAGGCGAGGACACAGAGAGAAGGAAGCTGTCTGCAGGCCAGGAAGACGCCCTCACCAGAAACCAGCCATGGTAGCACCATGATCTCAGACTTTCAGCCTCCAGAATTGTGAGAAAATAAATTTGTTGTTTAAGTCACACAGTCTGTGGTATTTTATTATGGTAACCCAAACAGACTAATACACATATGTACAGCTTTTCTGAACAGAAGAAAATAAGTTTAAAAACAACAACAACGGATTATTCATTGGAGATTGAAATATCCCACTGAGAAAAATGATCATTCAAATGATGCAGATAGACCCCTCATATTTTTTTGAGATTTTATATTTTTATTGAAGTAAAATTTACTTCAACTGAGATGCACAGTCCTCAAGTGTACAATTCTTTGAGTTATGATAAATGAATACACCGGTACAAGATTTATTATACTTATGTCATCTCAGAAAGTTGTCTTGTGCCCCCTTCCAGTTAATCCACACATCCCCATAGGCAAATGCACTGCTGATGTCTGTCACCATATATTAATCTTGAACTTCATATAAATGTAATCATATGTATGATTCTTTTGTGAAGGGCTTCCTGCCCTCAACACAGTGGTTTTGAGACTTATCTAGACTGTATGTATCAAGAGTCATTCTGTTTTTCATTCCACTGGATGAATAAATGACAAATTTTTATACCCTCTCCTTTTGATAGACATTTGAAATGTTTCCAATTTGGGGTATTATGAAAAGAATTGTTGTAAGGATTTTTTATTTAAGTGTCTTTGTGGAAAAAGAAAGAGTGAGAGGGAAAGAGAGTGAGAGGGAGATTTTTCTTCGGGAAAATATCTAGAAGTGAATTTGTTGGATCATAGCGTAGAAACATGTTTCCCTTTACAAGAAACTGTCATAAAGTTTCCCACAGTGGTTATGCTGTTTTCACATTTTATTTGAAAGTTCCAATTGCTTTACACCCTTATCAACATTTCATTGTCAGTCTTTAATCTTAGCCATTCTGATCGTTCTTGAGCAAATGGCTAAAAAAGAATTCTTGAGACGTCTTTGTTGCAAAAGGTGATTTTATTAAAGCACGGGGACAGGACCCATGGGCAGAAAGAGCTGCACTGGGCTTGTAAGGAGTGACTGATTATATACTTTCAAGTTAGTGGGGGGTGAGGGATATCTTAAGTTTCTAAGGAATTTCAAAGCAAGGCTTGCAGGATGTTGAGGGGCTAGCTGCTATTAAGACACGCTTGCTTTTAGTCTTTAATAAAACAAAAATATTAAGGAAGTAAGGCAGCCATGAGTCGCTTGAGGAATGTCACATTCTGCATGTTTCAGGTGTCTGTCAGTGGGTTGCCAGCTGTGAGATTTAATTTGAGCTACATTTCTCTTGCCTTTGTTTCCCTCATCAATTCCAGAGGGTGTAAAATAGTGTTTAATTGTGTTTTTAATTTATTTTCTCTGATACCTGATGAGGTTGAGCAACTTCCATGGGTTTACTTATCATTAATATATCTTCTTTCATGAAGCGTCTGTTCAGGTCTTTGGCCCATTTTTTAAAAAATTTTTATTTAATTTATTTTTTTAACTTACATCCAAGTTAGTTAGCATATAGTGCAGCAATGATTTCAGGAGATTTCTTAATGCCCGTTACCCATTTAGCCCATCCCACCTCCCAAAACCCCTCCAGTACGCCTCTGTTTGTTCTCCATATTTAAGAGGCTCTTCTATTTTTGTCCCCGTTTTTATATTATTTTTGCTTCCCTTCCCCTATGTTCATCTGTTTTGTATCTTAAAGTCCTCAAATGAGTGAAGTCATATGATATTTGTCTTTTGCTAATTTTGCTTGGCATAATACACTCTAGTTCCATCCACGTAGTTGCAAATGGCAAGATTTTATTCTTTGTGATTACTGAGTAATACTCCATTGTGTGTGTGTGTGTGTGTATACATATATATATATATATATATATATATACACATACACCACATCTTCTTTATCCATTCATCCATCAATGGACATTTGGGCTCTTTCCATACTTTGGCTATTGTTGACAGTGCTGCTATAAACATTGGGGTGCATGCGCCCCTTCGAAACAGCATACCTGTATCCCTTGGATAAATACCTAGTAGTGCAATTACTGGGTTGTAGGGTAGTCCTATTTTTATTTTTTGAGGAATCTCCATACTGTTTTCCAGAGTGGCTGCACCAGTTTGCATTCCCACCAGCAGTGCCAAAGAGATCCTCTTTTTCCACATCCTTGCCAACCTCTGTCATTGCCTGAGCTGTTAATTTTAGCCATGCTAACTGGTGTGAGGTGGTATCTCATTGAGGTTTTGATTTGTATTTCCCTGATGATGAGTGATGTGAGCATTTTTTCATGTGTCGGTTGGCCATCTGGATGTCTTCTTTGGAGAAGTGTCTATTCGTGTCTTTTACCCATTTCTTCACTGGATTTTTTGGGTGTTGAGTTTAAGTTCTTTATAGATTTTGGACACTAACCCTTTATCTGACATGTCGTTTGCAAATATCTTCTCCCATTCTGTTGGTTGCCTTTTAGTTTTGCTGATTGTATCCTTTACTGTCAGAAGCTTTTTATTTTGATGAGGTCCCAATAGATCATTTTTGCTTTTGTTTCCCTTGCCTCTGGAGACGTGATGAGTAAGAGGTTGCTGTGGCTGAGGTCAAAGAGGTTTTTGCCTGCTTTCTCCTCAAGGATTTTGATGGCTTCCTGTCTTACACTTAGGTCTTTCATTCATTTTGAGTTTATTTGTGTGTATGGTGTAAGAAAGTGGTCCAGTTCATTTTTCTGCATGTCGCAGTCCAGTTTTCCCAGCACCACTTGCTGAAAAGACTATCTTTCTTCCATTGAATATTCTTTCCTTCTTTGTCAAAGATTAGTTGGCCATATGTTTGTGGGTCCATTTCTGGGTTCTCTATTTTGTTCCACTGATCTGAATGTCTGTTCTTGTGCCAGTACCATACTGTCTTGATGATCACAGCTTTGTAATACAGCTTGAAGTACAGGATTGTGATGTCTTAGGCCCATTTTTAAAATAGGAGTTGTTTATATTTTTATTATTGATTTGGATTATCTGACTAGGAGTTCTTCATACATTCTGGATATAAGTCCTTTGTCAGATATGCACACTATGAACATTTTCTCTCAGTGTTTGGTTTGCCATTTCATTTCCTTCATGAACAGAAGTTTGACAGAATAAATAACTCTTACAAAAAGTGTTTGTTGTTTACTTGAAATAAAAACATCCTAATGAGAAAAAAAATTGTATCATAGGATAAGACTATACTTCCATAGCTTGGTTATTAAGAATATTTTCATATACATACAAAAATGTATATATACACATATAAGTATACATATTTATATGTACATATATGAAATCTGTTATATATATCTGCAGATGTTTTGATAAACAAAAATTTAAAATTTTTATGAGGTCCAAGTACCAGATTTTTCTTATGATTAGACCTTTCTGTATCTGCTTTTAAAAATTTTGCCCACCCCAAGATCATGAAGATATTGTCTTTTAATTTCTTAAAGAAACTTTATAGTTTTAGTTTTTCTGTTTAGGTCTATAATCCTTCCAAACTTGATTTTTTTAAATTAATTTATTTTGAGAGAGAGAGAGTGAGAGATAAAGAGTATGCATGCATGCACACGTGAGTGGGGGAGGGGCAGAGAGAGGGAGAGAAAGAATTTCAAGCAGGCTCCATGCTGTCAGCCTGGAGCCTGATGCCAGGCTGGAACTCATGAACTGTGAGATCATGACCTGCATGGAAACCAAGAGTCAGATGCTTAACCAACTGAGCTACCCAGGTGCCCCCAAACTTGAATTTTTTGAGTGGTGTGAGGTAAAGTTCATTTATCCAGTTTTCCAGCACTATTTATGAAAAGATTTGTTCCCTAATGAATTGCTTTGGTGGCTTTATTGGCACCAATGAACTGTATCTGTATGGGTCTATCTCTGGACTCTTTATTATGCTCCATTGATCTGTCTGTACACAGTCTTCATAACTGTGGCTTTATAGAAAGACCTAAAATCATGGAAAATGAGTCCTCCAACTTAGATTTTCTTTCTCAAGATTGTGTAGGCTAATCTAGGTCCTAAGTTCATATGCATTTTTAAAATCAACTTGTATGAAAAAGTCTGTTTTGGGATATGATTTGGGATTGTATAGAATCTACAGCTCAGTTTGGGTAGAAGTGACATCTTAACACTTGAATTTTCCATTTCATGAACACGGTAGAGCACTCTACTTATTAAATCTTTAGTTTCTCGGGGCACCTGGGTGGCTCAGTTGGTTAAGCATCTGACTTTGGCTCAGGTCATGGTCTTGCCGTTCATGAGTTCGAGCCCCGCGTTGGGCTCTGTGCTGACAGCTCATAGCCTGGAGGCTGCTTTGGATTCTGTGTCTTCCTCTCTCTCTGCCTGGCTTGCTCTCTGTCTCTGTCTCTCTCTCAAAAATAAGCAAACATTTAAAAAAAGTTTTAAAAATAAGTAAATAAATAAATCTTCAGTTTCTCTCAGAAATATTTTGCATTTTCCAACTTTGGAGTGTTGTACATATTTTATTTAAGTGATTCCTAATAATTTCTTTTGTATTTTTCTTATTGTAGTTTAAAAGACACCATTTTCTAAGTTTCACATTCTATTTGTTTGCTGCTAGTATCATGTATTTGCCAATTATTGTCAATATGCTGATGCGATTAATTCAATTTTTGTTTCTAGTGGTTGTTTATAGATTTCCTAAGATTTTCTTTTTAATAAATCTTTTTTTTTTTTCAACGTTTATTTATTTTTGGGACAGAGAGAGACAGAGCATGAACGGGGGAGGGGCAGAGAGAGAGGGAGACACAGAATCGGAAACAGGCTCCAGGCTCTGAGCCATCAGCCCAGAGCCTGACGCGGGGCTCGAACTCACGGACCGCGAGATCGTGACCCGGCTGAAGTCGGACGCTTAACCGACTGCGCCACCCAGGCGCCCCAAGATTTTCTTTTTAAGTAATCATGTCATCTACAAATAGAGACATCTTTCCAACCTTAGTGCCTTTCTTTCTTTCACCTCTTCTATTACAGTGCCTAAAACCTCCACCACTGAATAGAAATGAATAGAAAGTGGACACCTTTCTTTTCCCAATCTTAGGGAGACAATGTTTACCATCTCACATTACTAAGATGATAGCTATAGGTTTCTGTAAATGCACTGTATCAGACTGAGACAGCTCCCTGGTAGTCTTAGTTGGTTGAGAGTTTTTATCATGAATGGATGTTGAATTTGCCCAGCGATTTTCTAAATCAATTGAGAAGACTATAGTTTTTGTTTAGTGTGGTGATTTTCCAATGTTAAACCAAACTTGCATTCCTGAGATAAATCCCAGTTAGTTATAGTGAATTACCAGTTTCATGTATTGCTGAATTTAATCTGATAATATTTTGTTGAGGATTTTTGCATCCATGTTCATGAAAAACATTGGTCTGAAATTTTCTTTTCTGGTACTGTCTTTGCTAGATTTTGGTATCAGTGTAATACTGAGCTCACAAAATATATTGAAAAGTGTTCCTGCCTTTTCTATTTTCTGAAAGAGTTTATGTAATATTTGGTGTTGTCTTTTTTACTTAAATTATTTGAAGAATTCAACAGTGAGGCCATCTGGGGCTGATGTTTTCTTTGTGGAAAAGTTTTTAATAATGAACTCAATCTATTTTATATATCTATTCACAGTCTCTGTTTCTAATTCAGTACTGGCAATATGTGACTTCAAGCAATTTGTCCATTTCATCTTAGTTATGAAATACACTGGCATAAAATTATTCATAATATTTTTTATTATCCTACCAGTTTAGGATATGCAGTGATTTTTCTCTGATATTCTTTTTTTTTCATGTTTATTTACTTAGTTTTGAGAGAGTGAGAGTGAGAGAGAGAGAGAGAGAGCACAAGCAAGGGAGGGGCAGAGAGAAAGGGAGACACAGAATCTGAAGCAGGCTCCAGACTGAGCTGTCAGCACCCAGCCTGACACGGGACTCGAACCCACGAACCACAAGATCATGACCCGAGCTGAAGTCAGATGCTTAACTGACTGAGGCATCCAGGAGCTCCTCCCTGATATTCTTGACACTGAAAATTTGCTATGTCTGTCTTTTGGATTAATCTGTGTTACTAAGAATTTATAAATTTTGTTAATCTTGTGAAGACCCAACTTGCAGACTTTTCAATTTTCTCCATTGTTTGTTTTCTATTTCACTTGTATTGGGGTCTTTACTACTCTCTCTCTTCTTACTTTGGGTTTAAGAATTCAATTGTTCTTCTTTCTAGATTCTTAAAAATGTAAATCATTAACTTTAAACCATTTTTCTTTTCTAATATAATCATTTAAAGCAATGTATTTCCCTCTGTGCACTGCTTTGGCTGCATCTCAGAAATTTGACATTTCATTATTTTCATTATTGTTCAATTCAAATTATTCTTAATTTCTTTGTGATTTATTTTTGATTCATGTATTATTTAAACATATTGTTTAGTTTTCAAATTCTAGTACTCCTTCCGATAATTTACTATTGTTGCTTTTAATATGATTCATTTGTGAATAATAAACATAGTCGATAAGGTTTTAATCCTTTGACATCTCTGACGTTCATTGAGATTAATGTTATGGCTCAGTATATATATGGCTCAGCTCCCTCTGCACTTGAAAAGAATGGATATTCTGTAGTTGTTAAGTGTAATGTTCTATAAATATCAATTAGATTGCTGTAAGTCAGGTTCCTCAGCCAGGAAGCTGACTCCCGCTATGGTGATTTGCAAGCAGGAAGTTTATTGGAGAATGCTCCCAAGATTAACAACTCTGGGCAAGTATGAAAAGCAGAAATGAGTTGAGCTGCAATACAGTTTTAACAGAAGTGTCAGTCAATCTCACTGGGAGCAGGGGGCTGGGTATCTCTTTGGATTCCTTCATTTTCCAGCCACTTTGTTAGTCTATACTCTGCTGACTTGTCAAACCAATACAACTGCAGCTTTCTGCTTTGATTTAGCTGCTCCAAGTCATGTGGATTGGGGATTGCTCTCAGAAAGAGTCACATAAATGCAGATCTCACCTAGTGCTTCTGTCAAGTGTCAAATCCCCTCTAGAGTCTACCTACTTTTTGCTTCTCTCTGGGAACCTAGAGAAACCTAGTTTCTTTTAAATATTTTATTGCAAGTTTGTAATTATCATCTATGAGAGCTCAGTCTAACACAAGCTACCAAATCATTACTAAGTCTGAACTCTTCTATTTTTAAAATACTGGATAGAAAGGTTAATAAAATACTAGAGGTGACAGGACTCCAGAGATCATTTAACAACCCTGTCTTAGGAGCTCTGGTCAATCTTTATGGTGGTGGGAATTCCACACCTGCTGGAGAATCACCTCAGTATCTTTGACCAACTCCAATGTTAGTCAAAGGCTCTTCCTGTAACTTCTCCCCACTGCAGGCCCCAGTGGGAGCTTACAGTCTGGTAGAGGGAGGCACATCATAAACAAGTGAACACATATTCATGGATTGGGGCAAGTGCTAGTACGGAATACACAGAGTGCGGTTGCAAAGATTAACGTGGCAGTGGGGCAGGGAAGGCAACCTTTAAGCTGAGACGTGAAGGATAAGGGGAAAGAGAAGTATGTATGCAAAGGCCCTGAAGTAGGAAAGAGCTAGGTGCATTTGGAGAACAGAAGGAAGGCCAGCCCAACCAGGAAACAAGAAGGATATTTTTGTAAGAAAATGTTTAGAAAAGTAGAGGGACAAGATCAGGAAGGACCATGCTGATCTTGTGAGCATGGTGTGATTCCAGTGTGAAAGTGAGTGAGAGAGAGACACGATCCAGTCTACCTGGCCACTGAGTGGAAAACAGACTGCAGATGTGGACAGAAGCAGCCAGCCCAGTTAGGAGGCTGTTGCAGTCATTTCGGGTCCTTGGTTATAAAAGAAGAGAGATGGATTATGTGATTTGCAAGATGGTTTCCTATTCTGTAAGTCACTCACTTGTGCTATTAGACAGTGGATATCACTTCAGTGCCCAAAGTAATGTGATAGAGAGACAAAGTGGGGATGAGAGGGATTCAAGGAAGAAAAGAAGAGTGAGCAGGAAGTCTCTCTGGGACAGAATGCAGTAGGCCAGCTTAGTGGGCCATGCTGCCCCAATAGTCGCCACTAGAGGGCAGGAGTGGCCACACAAGAAAGGAAAAATACAACAAAAACATTTTAAAGAAAGCAACTTTGCAAGCTTGCTTCTTGGAGGCTGTGGCAAGACTTTACTGGGAAGGGTAAAAAAAAAAAAATTGAATAGTTCTCAGAATTGTTGGTTGAGCCACAAGACAGAAGTAAAGTGTAAATCATAGGGACACAAGTTTTGCATCAAAACAGGAAAGACTCCATAAGAATGAGAGCCGCTCCACAGTAGTTAGTACCAGCTAGCTACTTTGGGAAGAGATGAGCAATTGATCAGCCTGGACAGCAGAGTGAACATCTCTGCTCAGATGTCTCACAGACACCCCAGATTCACTTCCTTGCTCATTCTCAAAAGAGTTTACGCACTTGCTTGCTCCCCCGCCCACTTCCTCCCAGAAGTACCACTATCCATCCACTCACTTAGACCAGAAACTGGAGTCTCCTACTTCGCTCCCTTTTGAACCTCACCATGTCAGCCACCCAGGCACCAGACCCTGTCAACACTGTCTCTCCCAAAATCTTTAATATCATCCTCTCTTCTCCACTATTCTTACCATAGTGTTGGTTCACATGCTGCTATATTTAAAAATGGGCCAAAGACCTTAAGAGACACCTCACCAAAGAAGATAAGACGGATGGCAAATATGTATATGAAAAGATGTTCCACAGTGAATATCGTCAGGGAAATGCAAATTAAAATAAGATGCTCGTATACACCTATTAGAATGGAACACTGACAACACCAAATGCTGGCAAGGATGTGGAGCAAGAGAAACTCATTCATGTCTGAGGGGAATGCAAAATGGTAAAGCCACTTTGGAAGGCAGTTTGGTGGTTTCTTATAAAACTAAACACCCTAGGGGCGCCTGGGTGGCGCAGTGGGTTAAGCGTCCGACTTCAGCCAGGTCACGATCTCGCGGTCCGTGAGTTTGAGCCCCGCGTCGGGCTCTGGGCTGATGGCTCAGAGCCTGGAGCCTGTTTCCGATTCTGTGTCTCCCTCTCTCTCTGCCCCTCCCCCGTTCATGCTCTGTCTCTCTCTGTCCCAAAAATAAATAAACGTTGAAAAAAAAATTTAAAAAAACAAAAACAAAAACAAAAAAAAACTAAACACCCTTACTGTACTATCCAGCAGTCATGCTCCTTAGTATTTACCCAGTGGAGTTTAAAACTTAATGTCCATGCAAAAACCTGCCAGGGGCATTTATATTAGGATGTTCACTCATAATTGCCTAAACTTAGAAGCAACCAAGATGTCCTTCAGTAGTGAATGGATAAATAAACTGTGGTAATCCAGACAATGGAGTACTATCCAGTGCTAAGAAGAAATGAGCTATCAAGCCATGCAAAGACATGGAGAACCTGACATGCACATTACTAAGTGAAAGAAGCAAGCTGGAATGCTTCATACAGTATAATTATAATTTCAACTATATCACATTCTAGAAAAGGCAAAATTATGGTCAGTGGTTGCCTGGAGTTGCTGGGGCAAGGGGGTGGGTATTGAATAGGCAGAGCACAGAGGATTTTTAGGGCAGCAGAAATATTCTGTATACCATACTGATGGATACATATTACTATACATTGGTCCAAAACCATAGAATATAAAACACCAAGAGTGAACCATAAAGTAAACTAGCAACTTTGGGTGATTATCATGTGTCATGTAGATTCATCATTTGTGACAAATGTACCACTCAGGTGGGGAAGTTGATAGTGGGGAAGGTTATGCATGTGTGTGAGTAGGGGATATATGGGAAATCTCTGTGCCTTCCCCTTAATTTGTTGAGAAACTTAAACTAAAAAAAAAAAAATGTCTTTCTGAAAAAAAAGGGGGGGGGGGTCCTTAAGTGCAAGACTGCTACCAAACCCAGGCTAAGAACCATGATGGCCTCAGCATTCTGGTGCTGGACACAGCAGGACAGAGGGAGTAAAGCCTGAAGGTTAAGCTCACAGACCCTGGAGCCAAATGGCCTGTGTTCTTAGTCCCAGCTCTGCTACCTACTACCTATCTAGCCTCAGTTTTCTCACCTGTAAAGTGGGGATTGTAACAGTATCTACCTCATAGGGTTCTTGTGGGTGTTAAGTAACTTTATATTTATATTTAGAACAGTGCTGGCTCTTGAGCAATCTGTGTTAGCGACTGTTACTATTCTGATTGCTTTTTAGACAGTGTATGTGTCCCATTGCCTGAAGGTCTGAGCAGCGTGGTCAGTGTTAGTTTGGGAGGCAATGTGGGAGGGACTGTAGTATTTATATGAGAACTGGCTTTGGAAAGGATCTGACTTTGAGACCCTTGCAGCTGAGTAACATCCAGGCCACGGTTTTTTGATCTGGAAAGCAGGAGTACACTAATCCCTGCCCTTCCTACTCCACAGGTCTTTGAGCAGATCAAAATAATATGCATTAAGATGCTTTTCAAAATATTTACTTTGTAAGTTAACATAAAGTAAAACAGACTTTTGGGCATAGAGTTCTATGAATTTTAACGCATTTATGTAACCATCACCACAACCAGGGTACAGAACAGTGCCATCACCCCCATGGGTTTGCTTTTTAATCTTTAAAGTACTCTGCAAATGTCAATGGCATAATGTTTCATGGGCTAACACGTGGATCTCCTATAGGGGGGAGATCGGCTAAGGAACATTCAAGGCCCAGCACATTTCTTAGAAAATACATGAAGACGAATTTTAACAACTGAACTTCCTGCTCACCAGCTGCCTTTGCCCTGGCTGTTCCTTCACCTGGAACACTCTTTCTACACAAACCTGCAGGGCTCACACCCTCATGTCTTTCAGATCTTTGCTCAAATGTCACCTTCCCAGCAAGGCCTCCCCTGACCACCCAATGTTAAACCGTCTGGCACTTTGGATCTCTCCTTCCGCCCTTTACTTGTTCTTTTTTCCATAGCATGCACTACCTTCTATAAAACTGTATACTTATCTACCTGGCTTGTTGATTCTCTGCTCCTTCTGATAGAAAGTCCCCTAAGAACAGAGAGCATTTTCTGACTTGTTTGTTGATGTATCCCAAGCACTTAGAAAAGTGCCTAGCATGTAGGAGGGGCTCAATAAATATTTGTTGAGTGACTCTGTTTAAAATAACATGAATGAGTGGGGTGCCTGGGTGGCTCAGTTCATTAAGCATCTGACTTCAGCTCAGGTCATGATCTCATGGCTCGTGAGTTCCAGCCCCACGTCAGGCTCTGTGCTGACAGCTCAGAGCCTGGAGCCTGCTTCGGATTCTGTGTCTCCTCTCTCTCTGCCCCTCCCCTGCTTGTGCTCTGTCTCTCTCTGTCTCTGTCTCTCAAAAATAAATAAACATTAAAATAACATAAAATAACATAGAATAAAATAACATAAAATAAAATAAAATAAAATAAAATAAAATAAAATAAAATAAAATAAAATGAAATGAAATAACATGAAATAGGGATGCTTTGGTGGCTCAGTTGGTTCAGTGACCGACTCCTGATTTTGGCTTAGGCCATGATCTCTCAGTGTGTGAGTTTAAGCCCTGCATCAGCCTCCAGGCTGTCAGTATGGAGCCTGCTTGGGATTCTCTCTCTCCCTCTCTCCATCTCTGCCCCCTCCCTGCTTGCTCTCTCTCTCTCTCTCTCTCTCAAAATAAACATTAAAAAAAATAAAATATAATAACATGAATGAAATTAAACCACACTTACCTTTTACTTGTGAAGACTAAATGTGTGATTATATACAAGAAGGCAGCTATCACAGCATCTGACACATAAGCCTAAGCTGAATCATAGCTGGAAAAATGCAAAGGGATTTCTGACTTAATTTCTAGTGAGCTCCTCCCTCACGGAAACACACCAAGCCTCATAAATTCTCTCTCCATCTTCTGCTCAGTGTGTGTTGAAAGATTTTCCTTTTCCTTACCCATTAGGAACGAGCATTTGAGTAGTTAACAGCTGCTAAAACCCCTTTTACATGAGCAGAAAGTTTAAAAATTCATGCAGGCAACATGGGCTGGGCCTCATCAATATACTGATAAGCACAGGCAGTGTGGGAGTCGAGGGTGAGCCGAGAAGCGAGAGGCTGTGCCACTCAAGTTGCAAAGCTAAGAGACACTTAACTTCCTGAAAAAAAAGGTCAAACCCACATCTGCCGAGGGAGCAGCTCTGTCTCCACATACAGACAGACCCGTCAGGCCTTTCATCTGCAGAGCTCTGCTCCAGCCACATCTACATGAAAGTGTGTGCTGTCTTTGATGAGTTCAAATCCACTCACACAGGCCTTGATCTCCTATGAGTGGCAACGTTCCTGTTCCCACAGGTGGGACACTGTGGGTCCCCAGCCAAGGAGGATTCAGGCTTCAGAGGTAGGATTTGTGGGTGTGGCAGGCTTCTGCACCAACAACCCCCTCCCCTTGTTGGAGAGCACCTTGGGGTGTCAGGAAATTTTAGAAGAGAGAGTCTCCCAGGGCTCAAGAGAAGTGAGTATCTTCCATTTATTGGAGACCGACCACCCACCCCAATCCAAAATATATTCAAACAGAGAAATGCCAAGATAGGGTCATAAAAAATATGCATGTACATGAACACTTACATCAAACAAGTTCGTTTTTTTACATTTTTTATGTTTATTTATTTTTTGAGAGAGAGAGAGAGAGAGCACAAGTTGTGGAAGGTCAGAGAAAGAGGGAGACACAGAATCTGAAGCAGGCTCCAGGCTCTGAGCTATCAGCACAGAGCCCGATGCGGGGCTCCAACTCACCGCAAGATCATGACCTGAGCTGAAGTTTGACACTTAACTTACTGAGCCACCCAGGCGCCCCAAATAAGTTCAAGTTCTTAACCTAAAATTATAAAGCAACTATAACTGTTATCCACAAAATAACCACAGGGTTTATTTACAATTTATAGAGCTTTCCAGGCAGCACCAGGTAGGATTGGGACATAAGCTTAGTGTTATCTGACAATCACACTGGCTTGTCTCTGATTGATCTAGACCTTCATCTGAAGGTCATGTCAAAAATCTAAACAGAAGCCCTTGATCACCTGAGGTCTGGAGCTAAATGGCCATCTTCGGCCCCTCTGTGATGGCTGCCCATGATAGGCCCTTAAGTAAATAAAGGTGATTTTTAGCAATGTTACCTTACTGTAAAACAAACCACATATGGTTTGGGGGGTATGTTTCACAACATTACTTCCAGGGAGTTTCATTCTAAACTGGGGCCAGAAAGGTGCCCACTTTGGTGACCATCTAGAGTACAGGCCTCTCTGGGCAAGCCTCACATGAATAGCTCTGCCTCCCTCCCCACTTCCTATTCACACCAGTCAGGCTCAACCCCCGAAAATACCTCCCCAGTTTTGCTTCTGCTGCTTCTCCAGTGCTCCATGGGTTCGGTCTCTAAATGGCTGTGGCATCCAATTTCATCTCCCAGCAATGCCGGGCCACCCTCCTCTCTCTCGGGTGCAAGAGTGACATCCTGCACACCTGCTTCCACCTCTAGTTCCTTGCCCACGTGGCACCAACCGACCTCTTGGGCACTCAGTCTAAACGTGATCATGTCACTTCCTGCAGAAAATTTTCCTGTGGTTGCCCATGGTCTCCAAGTTAAGGTCCCTCACATTCAGGCTGGAAACTGCAGCCCTCTCCCCTCCAGCTTGGAATAGACCACTCCTGTCCCCACCCCCAAGCTCCTTTCCTTTCTCTGGCTCCATCCCATTTGTCTGTTAACTCACTCTCCAGGATGCCTTCCCTGGTCCTCTGTTCCACATGTACTACATGGGGGGACCCCTGAACATGGCAGGTCCTCTCTCAAGGACAGCTCTTCGATATGCAGTGACCTCTGCTGGGCACAGCCTTCTCCACACATCATGGTTAAGTGTCTCCTTCCTTCAGCACTCACCTCCGACACCCCTCATTCAGGACGGCCTTCCTAACCACCCCCAGCACACTCCAGGCTGGGCAAGGGGGGTGGTTCCAGTATTCTCGGAAACCCCTTTTGGGTTTCTTTCCATCAGAGGCTGAGTGCTCTGTTGGTTTACAAGCCTCAAACTCCAATATGCACCCACCTCCCCTGGAGCTCCTAACAATACAAATTCCCAGACTTCACTCTTAGAGGCTCTGATTTTGTAGGCAGGAAAAGTAGCCCAGAATATGCATTTAACAAGCTCTCCAAATGATTTGCTGCTGTTGATCTCTGTGCCACATTTTGAGAAATACTTTTCCAGACCAGTCTCCAAAGTAGGAAGCACATCCCCGAGGGCTTTTCAAAATGATGCACTGGAGCGCAGGGAAAAAATTGTTTGAACTTTTATTTCCCTATTTTCAATCTCACCCTTGAATTTCTTTTTGTGTGTGTGCATTTTATGGTTACAGTATATTGGTAAAGTATTCATAGTTTATACATAGACGAACACACCTATGTTGGGGTGAGCAGTTCTATAGTTTCAATTCTGTACTCCTCCCAGGATCTACACAGTTCAAAATCAAGTGACTCTGGAGTTCTTTGTTTCCACTAGTAGCTGAGTGACTCCCCTGCCCACTGACTTTGGGCCTGGCCATGTGACCAGTTTGGGCTGATGTGACAGCTCACCAGTTCTGAGCCACAGACCTAAGAGACACCATGTTTCCACTTGCCCTCTTGTACCTCTGCCAGTGCCATGAGAACATGTCCCATGGATCCGAGGAGGATATTTTTGGAGAAGACCTAGATTCAAGCAGTACCTTAAAGCCACCCGGATGAGCCCAGCCAAGATCAGTCAGCTCCCAGTCAACTCGAAGATGCATGAGCCAAACAAATGCTTATCATCTATACCAATGAGTTTGTGATTGTTTGTAACAGTAGTGGCTCCTACTTACAGTGATGAAGGGTTAGATCTGACTCACTGAGGGCAGGGGCTGTATTTCAGCTCTGCATCCATAGCACCTTATGCAAACTCAGTAAATAATAGAATTAATTAATTAATTAATTAATAGATTCTCTATTTCCTGAGAAAAATTCTAATAAATACTCTCTGTGGCCCCTTTTGAAAGGATTTAGGATTAACTCACTTCTCTAAAGCCAACTTCAAGGGCTGGGGTTCCTGGGGTCCTCAGACCACCTTTTCTGCCAGTCATATGCAGAGCTTGTCCAAGGGTACCCCAGGCTTCTGTATGAATCCTGAGGTCAAAATACCACTTCCTATTACCCCTGACATTAAATATCTGAGTGGCCCAAGGGCTGACCTTGGTTTAGGCTATTTTCTTTTCTATGACCAGTTGGGACTCTGGTTCACCAGCCCCCAGAAATCCAACAAGACTCCAGTATCCAGTCTGCCTTGAATGCATGAGTGGAGTTCTGGAGCCCTCCTTCAAAAATTGGCCTTGCTGGGGTCCTGTTACCTCTGGTGGGGAGAGAGGGGAATCCACTTTCCACCTCCTGGGAGAGCATCTCCAACTCCTAGAACTATGGCTGTCATGCCCATCTACCTGGCTGGAAAGCCAACTCCTAGCCACTTCCAGGATCAGAGCTGAGAATGCTCTGCTCCCTTGATCCCTGCCAGTGAAAACCCAGAAAGCCCCTATGTCCTGATTTTGTTGAGAAAACCAGGTTGTTGTATACATGAGAAAAAATTAGTATCCAAGGGAACATCTGAGTCTCCGAACACATCACTGTGTGTCTGTGTTCCCTGGTGATGATGCCCTTGAAGAGGCATCTGCCTGAAGGTCCTCCTGCCCACACCTCACTGTGCAGCAACAGGCCAAGAAACAGAACATTTGGATCATCTCTATATGAAGTCAGGAAATTCTGAGGTTTGGGTATGCAAGTGGGGAACAGAGTGCGGCTGGGAGCAGGGGGATGCAGTGGGGGATCCTTGCTGATTCCTCCAGCAGAGTTCCTGGTGCCTCATCTTGCATGTGGACCTGCTCTGAGATTGCTCTGATTTGGGCTGCATCAACTCCAACCTTCTTGTCTTTGTCCCACTTACAAAGAGCACTTCCACAGAGGCTCCTTCTTAGAATCTGAGCTGTCTTTCCTTCCCTCTTTCCTCCATCTCTTCTTCCTTCCCTTCCTTCTTTCCCTTCCTAATTCTTTATTTTCCATTTCTCCATTAAATCAGAGCTGCTTTTTCAGAAACTAATTTAGAATATGAAAGGGACTTGGAAGTTGATACTATTTCTTACTCCATACAGAACTTCCTTCTAAGGAGTCTGCAATGTAAAACTAACTGCTATCATTTATTGAGCACCTATGAAGTGCCAAACACTGTGCAATCGTCTGCAGGATATACCCTGCTCAGAAAGTGCCATCACCCGTAATTTACAGAGGGAAAAAACTGAGGACCAGAGATGACAAGTAATTTTCGTGATCACTCAACTTGTAAATAATCATTACAGCTTCTGTCAGGCATTGTTTTGATTTAAGTTTATTTTATTTTGAGAAAGAGAGAGAGAGAGAGAGAAAGAGAGAGAGAGAGAGAGAGAGAGAGAGAGAGAGAGAGAATCCCAAGCAGGCTCCACAGTGTCAGCATGGAGCCCAACCTGGGGCTCGATCTCACAAATCATGAGATCATGACCTGAGCTGAATCAAGAGTCGGACACGTAACCAACTGAGTCACCCAGGCATTGTTCTAAGCACCGGACACATATTAACTCATGCCATCCTTCCTTTAGCCTTATGAGGCAGGTGTGCTATTATCATCCACACTTTACAGACATGGACACCGAGGCCCAAAGTTAAACTGCTGATTAGTGGGAGAGCTTCAATTCAAACCCAGGCAACTTGGCTCCTATGGGCATGGTCCTAATCACTAGGTAGCACTGCCCCTTCATGATATTAGGATTCAAACCCAGGTCTTTCTGGGGCCAGGGCCTACTGATTTTCTATCATGTCATGGTACCTTGAGCCTCCATGGGCCTGGAATCTGGCTTCTTGGGTGCTGACAATATAGCTTAGCTATACAGAGCTGCTTAGAGTTCCTGGTCACCTACGCCCTGGCCCCCATGTAATGGTTTCACATCTCTGTTCTCTCTGCCTAGCATGACATTCCCTTTGCTCTCCTATGTTCTTTAGCTGGCTACTTCTGACACAGCTCATTCCCTTCTCTCCTACGGAGGCTCCCCTGACTACTTTCACCAATCAACTGGGATTAGAGAGGTGCTCTGTGTCCCTGCAAAACTCTTGTGCACACCTGTCCCTATGGTTTTGGGGGAGGGACCATGTCTGGCGATGGGCTCATTGAGTTGAAACAGTAGCAGACACAGCTGGGAACCCAGTCAAGAAAGATGCCAGCATTGCCAAGGTCCAGGCACCAGACATGGTGTTTTCTTCTGCCAGATCAGAAAACACACAGAGCCAAATAAGTAACCTTCTTCCTAGAGACACAGGAGACTTTTGGGAGGCTCCCTCAGGCAAAGGAAGAAGGACTGAAATGAGGGACTACCTGGAACATCTGAATGAAGCTATTGACAGGTGAGAGAGGAAGAGATAGAGAGACAGGGAGAGATAGAGAGACAAAGAGGCACACAGAGGGACAGGGAGACATGGAGATCAAGAAGGACACAGAGAGAGACACAGAGAGAGAAAGAGACAGAGAGAGACACACAGAGACACAGAGAGACAAGGAGAGATGAGAGAGACAGGGAATGACAGAGACGCACAGAAAGACAGACAGGGAGACATGGAGACAGAGAAGGACACACAGAAAGAGATGCACAGAGACAGAGAGACAGAGAGAAACACACAGGAAGAGAGCACACCAATGAGAGCAGGCTGAGTGCTGCACACTCACTCTTATCCCCTTCAGTTGTCCGCAGCCCCCTGCCTGAGCTCGGTGGGCAGACAGCCAGCCTGGCGGTGCTTCTGACGGGCAGGTGCCGCCCTAACGAGGAATTTAGCAAGTGCACTCTGCAGAGCTGCAAAGGCACGCTATTAGGCATCTTAAATGTATCCTGTCCAAAACAGAACTCCATTTCCTGTCCTCCCCCACCCCAAACTGCCCCTTTTCATCTTCCCATCTCAGTAAATACTGCACTTGGTTGTTCTTCTCTCTCCAGCAGCACCACCCCCGGGCCGTCAACCCTCCTCCCCAACCCAGCCTCCCAGTGCATCTACTTCTTCCGACTCCATAGCCACTCCCAGGGTCCGAGCTACTGATATCCTGACCTGGACCAAGGAGGAAGCTCCCCTCTGGCCTCCCTGCCGCTGCACCCGCTCCCCTCCCACAACTCACACCCCTCTGCTCTGGATGGCATTTAAGCTTCCTTCATGGCCTGTGGGGGGACATCACCTGGACTCCCTTTCCCTCACTCATTTTCTACACCCAAACTGGCCCTTCTGTTTCTCACACAAGCTGACCTCACTCTCCAGTATCCCTACCCCACCCACCATGGGCCTCAGCCCTTGCTGTTCCCACTTCCCAGAATGTTCTGCCCTCTCTCTTCCCCTTGCCACCTCCTTGTCATTCAGGCCCCACCTCCGATGCTACTTCCTCAGAGATCTTCCTGGCCACTCCATTTAATGTTGACCCTAGTGGCCCCCACCAACTACAGCAGTTCCCCCCTTATTCATGAGGGGTCTGTTCCCAGACATCCCGTGGGTACCTGAAACCGCGGACAGTACCAAACCCTCTCTACACTAAGTTTTTTCCTATGATAAAGTTTGATTTATAAATTAGGTGCTATAAGAGATTAACAACAACAGCTAATAATAAAATAGAATTATTACAGTACACTGTAATAAAAGTTTGTGACATGGTCCCTCCCTCTCTCTCTCAAAATATCTTATTGTCCTGTATTCACCCTTCTTGTGATGATGGGAGAGGATAAAACGGCTATGTGATGAGATGAAGGGAGGGGGATGACACGGGTATTGTGACGCAGCGTAAAGGCTGCGGTGGCCTTCTGACGGTTCCTCAGAAGGAGGACCATCTGCTTCCAGATGGAGGTTGACCACAGGTTACTGAAACTGTGGAAAGTAAAACCGCGGGAAGGGGGGCCCAGTGTGCATCTTCTTCCATTATCCTGCAGCAGTTTCTTTATATTGAGAATGGGTTCACTTCCTGCCAGACTCCCCGGTGACCCTGCCCACCCAGGCCTCATCCTGGCACCGTGTACAGGACGTGGATGCAAGACTGGCATGCTGGGCACTCACTAATGATCCAGTGAAGAACTCTGGGATTCTGGGGGGTGTGGGCTGTGCCCTGGCAGAGACAGTCACCTGGTGGGGCTGGACCTGGAGGGGACCCCTGGAAACACACGGAACTGTGCACTGTGGCCGCTCTGCTCCCACGACTTTGTTGCCTGATGGGGAGACCAGGCACAGCCCAGGAAGTGGCTTGTCCAAGGTCACTCCGTGAAGTAGAGCTAGGCCAGGCCCAGAACGCAGGTCTCCTGAGTCTGCAGGTAGTGTGTGTTTGTTTTGTCTTGTTTTGTTTCCTGACTCCAAAATTACCACAATTAAAATACAGGATTCTCTGGAAATCAGCGCATACTTGCCAGTTGCTCACTTCACCCTGTCCAAATGGGAAGCACTTTTCTCCTAAATAGCAGAAAGTAATAGCCCTCATGCAGCCCACTACTTACTAGCACTGAGCTCATTACAAGCATTGTCTCATTAATCCTTACAGAATCCTACGAAGCAAGTACTACCATTAACTCCACTTTACAGATGAGAAAACTGAGGCTGAAAGGGGTGAAGCAACCTGCGGAGCATCATGTACTAGGTAAGTGGCAGAATTAAAACCTGCCTCTGTATCAGTCTAGTCCATCCCCAGATGCAGCCCTTCAACCACTGTGACGCCCTGGCTTGCTGGCCCACCCTCCCCTCAGCTCTCCTGGTGCTCAACGTCAGTGGGATACTGCTTGTAACCCGGCACCTACTGGGCAGCACTGTGATGGACTCTGCAGTGCCCTTCGCTTCAGAGAGCCTGAGCCCAGGCACTGGCTCCGAAGGTTCTGGGAACTGCTCAATTATGCGGTCTCAGCTGCAATTATAGGGACACGGTTCCCTCTCCTCGGCTAGGAAAGCTGTCAGCCTCACCACCTGCGTAAAGGGGCAGATGTGGGCAAGACTAGCATGCATTCCCACTAAAGGCGGTCGGTGGCTACCACCACTGGCCCACTGTGTGACCCTAACACCAGTGGTTGTGACAGTGACAGCAATACTAATCACGGTGTTAACAGCACCTAGTATTTATACAATGTTTCCTATGATCTAGGCACGTTTTAAGCTCTGTTCATATATTAAACCAATTAGTCCTAACAGTAATCGTTTGTTATCTTTCACTTAACACACAGAGGAAACTGAGGCCTGGAAAGGGAGAGGAACTTGCACAGTTGCCACCGTGATTCTGTGTGGGATGAGGACTCAACCCAGATGGTTTGGACTCCACACTATCAGCGCCCCCTAGGCTGAGTCACCTCTCTATCCACGGGCTTCTTCACTTACCAATAAGACGAGGGGCTCAGATGGGAGGGACTCCATTGCACATCTCCAATTCTCACTTCCAAGAGTAAGAACCAAACACAGAAAAGTGGTTTCTTTCTCTTCCTTCCTTTGTACTGATGTCTTTTTTTTTCTTTTTTCTTTTTTTTTTTTTTCCCGTGCAAAAAAGGTGATTTTATTAAAGCACGGGGACAGAACCCATGGGCAGGAAGAGCACCATGGGGATTGTGAGGAGAAACTAGTTATATACTTGCGAGCTGGGAGAGATAAAGTCAAAGGGAAGTTTCCTATCAATTTTCGTATGCTAAAGAAGACTCACAAGATACCGAAGGCCTAGCTATTGTCAAGCTAATGTTGTTTTTCCTTCTAACAAAGCATTAACATTAAGACAGTAGGAAGTTCCTGGAGGAATGTCATACTCTGCCTGCCTCAAGTATTTGTCAATGGGCTGCAGGTTATAAGGAAATTTAATTTTACCAGATGTCTAATAGTATTTGTCAGACTACATATTTTTTTAAGTTTATTTATTTATTTTGAGAGAGACAGCGCACGAGCAGGGGAGGGGCAGAGAGAAAGGGAGACAGAATCCCAAGCAGGCTCCTCACTGCCAGTGCAGAGCCTGATGTGGGGCTCAGTCCCACAAAATGAACTGTGAGATCACAACCTGAGCCAAAATCAAGAGTTGGACGCTTAATTGACTGGGCCACCCAGGCACCCCTTAGACTGTATTCATAACAACATTGCCTGAATTCTTGCTACATGCCAGGCTAAGTATATTACCTATACTGCCTCCTATACTCCTAGTGATGAGGGAGCATGAGGCAGACAGAGGGGCAAAGCACAAGCTAGCACCCAACCCCCACCCCAGGTGGGATCTGTGTGATATTCCTTGGACTCTCCCAGCTACCCAAGAACAAAGAAAGGGGGTTTAAGTGCTTGCCGTGGTGATGTGGGAAACTAAGACAAATGAAAAATTAAATTCCTTTACTGCCTACAGCCCATTGACAAGTCCTTGAAACCAGCAGAGTGACATCCCTCTAGGAGCTCAGCTCCCTTGATGATGACACTTTGCTGGGGGCAAAAGAGAACCTTGGCTTAACATTGTTCCAACCTCAAGGGTCCTGGAAGTCTACTTCCTTTATGTCAACTGCCCCAGGATATATGCTGGCAATCATGCTCCAAGCTTATGCCCTCCCATATGCATCTGAGGGGGTCTCATGACTGAGGTTTTATTAAATGGTGATAAATGGTGTTTCCCTAGCAACAGCTAGCCCCTCAAGGTCCTGGAAAACTTGCTTACAAAATTCCTTAGAAACATACTCTATCCCTGTCCCCCTCCCAACCTGAGGGTATATAATTAGCTACCCATCAGGACTCCAGCACAGCTCTTCCTACCCATGGATCCTGTCCCTATGCTTTAATAAAATCACCTTTTTGCACCAAAGACATCTACCAGAATTCTTTTTTGGCCATGATCTCTGGACACCACGAACCCCACATCACCCCAAAACTTCATCACTAGCAATCCTAGGAAGAAGGTTCTAGTACTCTGATTGAAAGCTGAAGCATCTGAGGCTCACTTGAAAGGTTCAGTAACTTGCCCAAGGTAACACATTGAGGATGTGGCCAAACTCTAACCAGGTTTGTCTGACTCCAGAGATTAGACCACTTACTACAGACTTTGCCTGTGTATTTCTCCTCTTCTGGCAGCAACTAAGCTTCTGAGTGCAGGGAAGGTGTTATCTGTGCCCTGGGCTAAGTGCTGCACAGAGAACATGCTTGATGGATGGATGATGAATTAACAAATGAGTAGATGAAAAGAAGGAAAGAAGGGAGAAGAAAAAGAAAGATCTAAGAAAAAAATGAGGATAGATGGAAGAAGAAAAAAAAGAATGGGGGTGGATGAATTAAATAATGAAACTGAATACACACACACACACACACACACACACACACGAAAACAGAAGACTCAGACAAGGAAAAAAGGGAAAAGGAACGTCTTACAGGAATCCCAATCAATGCTGTACTCTCACTCACTCCCCTGCTGGGCAGCGGCTTGTTGCCCCCAGACCCTCCCCCAAAAGCAGCCTTGGGAAGTGGTTGGCTTTAGCCAGGCGGCAGTAATGCCCCCTCAGGCAGACACCATGACACCAATGGCTGATGACACATGACAGGAAAGAGAAGCACCATGGGCAGCAGAGCTGTGTTCCACCCAGGGAGCCCCAGCAGCTGCTGCTGACTCCTTCCAGAGAGCAGCCCTCTCCTCTGTCACTTGCAGGCATGGAAGGGCTTTTTCACAGCCAGGACTGGAATGGCGGCCTTGGCAGCTGCCTCCTCCAGCCCCTGCAGAAAAGAGCCATTTCTGTTGGGCTCACAGGTAAAACTGCTCACCTTCAGAGAAGGTGAGAAGCCAGACTCATCTTCACACCCACCAATTTTCACCTCCATTATTTCTTTAAATCACAAAAAGCTTTTTCTCACATCCTTTCCCAGGGGGTTGAGACCTGCCTAGGGACAGAATTCTTCCCAAGATGCATGGAGACTTTCAAGGACCACAGCACCCAGGCATGACACTGGGTCCCATGGCTCTCCTGTCCTCTTTATCAAAGAGGCTGTTTGGGGACTTTTGCCTCTCTGCCCCTAAGGCCCCCTGACTTGGTTCTGCAGGGCCTGCAAAGGCACAGTAGAGATTCCTGGTCAGGAAATCTGTTTCAAAGCCCCCTGCTGTACCTCTCAGGGCCCCTTTCCTGTAAAGCCCTGGTGATGCCCTGCCAGAATCATCCCCACCATTATGAATATGTACCATATAGTGAGCATTTTCAGCGTGCCAGGCCTGTATCCCATTTTAGAGATCAGAAAAGCCATGTTCAAGGAGGCGAGGTAAAATGATGTGTCTAAGGTCACCCAGCCAGTATGGCATGGAACCAGGATTCAGATTTAAGTCTGCCTTTCCCCAAAGGTCATGTTCAAAGTTGCTATACTGTGAGGCCTCCATGTAGGTAGCTTTGCCTCTATATTTGTATACTTAGGATAATGTTCCTTTTCCCCCCTTTAGCTCTTTATTCAAAAGTTGCCTTTTAAAAACTGGCAGCCCCTCCTCCAACACCCCTCTCCTCCTTCCCTCCTTTGTCTGTAATGCCCACTACCATCTAACACATTATCTATCTTACCTTTGCAGTGTCTCCCCTCTGTGCTCCCTCCAACTTGAATGGGAACCCCACGAGGACAAGAATTTTGTTGATTTTTTTCACTCTCGTATCTTGAGCACCAACCAGAAAGGGCTGGCACACAGCAAGCATTCAAAAGATATTTGTGAATCAAAGAAACGTGATGAACCCATCTCTTGTACTGCCAATGGTTTCTGAGATGTCTCTATATTATAAACTTTTTGAGGACAGGGATCATATCAAATTCACCTTCACAGGGAAAAGGGGGTTATTCTGGGCGTGAGACTCAATAAAGGGAAGCTTTGACACACGCTTCACCTCTCTCAGCCTGTAGCTCAGAAAAGCGTAATGTCTTGCATGGACCACTGCAGAACCTTCCCTCCTGGCCTCCCTGCATCCAGCTAGGTGTCCTCCAAATCCACTTCCACAGCATAGGCTGTCAGAGACATTTTTTAAAAAACAAAAATCTGACCATGTCACTACCTTACTTAAACGAGGCAGCTGCTCCTTAATGTAAGCCCAAGCCCGTCCATGCAGCACGGGGGCCCTTTCTGATCGGTGCCAGCTTGGGCTGCAGCCTCATCCGGCACCATTACACTCACTGACATGTATCTGCTTCCCTGCCATGTGGTCATATGCCTTTGCACATGCTCTTCCTGCTTCTTGGAATGGCATCCTGTTTTATCCTTCTCTAAGCACCTCCCCACCCCCGCCGGATTAGTGAACTCCATCTTTCAAAACTGAGCTCTAGGCTCCGAAAACCTCCTTAGAGCTCCCTCTCTACCTCTGCCAAAAGAAACTTCAAAACTCTTCTAGATCACATTGTATTCGTTCTGGGCTGTCAGGAGGTCTCTTGCATAGCACACTCAGCTACCCACATGCTATGGGCTGAGGGTTTGTGCATCCCCCCACCCCCACCCCACCAATTCCTATATTGAAGCCCTAATCCCCAGCCTTTGGAGATGAGGCCTTTGGGAGATAATCCGGTCATGAGGGAGGAGCCCTCCTCACGGGGACGGGATTAGTGCCCTTCTAAGAAGAGACATTCAGAGAGCTTACTTCCTCTCTCCCTGTTCTCCAGATGCTGGGACACAGCAAAAAGATGGCCATCTGTGTACCAGGAAGAAGGCCCTCACCACAACCCAGTACACTGACACCCTGATTATGGACTTTCCCGCCTCCAAAACTGTGAGAAGTAAATGCCTATTGTTTAAGCACCCAGTCTACAGTAATTGGTTACAGCAGCCTGAAGTTACAAATGCCAGCACAGTTGAGAACCTTGAAATAAGGGGAAGAGGCCTCCAGACCCATCAGTCTGCAACACCTCTCTCTGAACTTTACAGAAAAGGAGAAAAGCCCTTTAGTCAGAGCCTGTTGACTCTTCCTTAGGAAGCAATCCACATATATTTGGTCATTTGCTTTCTTTGACTTCAGCCAAATAGATGTGGTAAATCAGAAAGAATTCTGCTAGAGGAAAGTACGCTACCAGCTTGAAGCAGGGGAAGTTAAGGAGAAAGACAAAATTAGAAGAGCTCCAAAAACATAATACCCTAGGGCCATTTCAGCATAAGGTCGAAAAGTTCCACACATAACAACAACTTTTAGGGGCATCATGATACCACAACACCTTATGTTGCTATTTCATACCTCACAAAAGATATACCGTATTGTTATGAACCTGGCAAGAAAGAATAAAAATAGTAAGTTTTAACCCAAAAGCTAAAATCAAAAAAGAAAAATCTTTCAACATAAAAGTGTATTATTGACATAGTCCCCAGGGGCACCTGGGCAGCTCAGTCAGTTAAGCATCCAACTTCGGCTCAGGTCATGATCTTGCGGCTTGTGAGTTCGGCCCCACGTAGGGCTCTGTACTGACAGCACAGAGCCTAGAGCCTGCCTCGGATTCTGTGTCTCCCTCTCTCTCCTAGTCTGTCTATCTGTCTGTCTCTCTCTCCCTCTCTCAAAAATAAATAAACATTAAAAAATACATAAGAAAAAAAAAAGGAATAGTCTCTACAGGGAATAACCCCAGGAAGGCCGCAAAACAGTGACGGGGCTGCAGTAAGTTCAGTGCTTGAGTTATTGCAGCCACTCATCCTCTAAAGATGCCCCTAGAGGGCGGATGCAGCGTAACAATTCAAAGCGTGGGCTCAAGTCAAAACCACCTGGGTTAATATGCCAGCTCTTCTATTTTGTAGCACTGAGCCCTTGAGCCAGTCTGTGACTCGGCTGCTCATCGTAACACAGAAATAACTGTTCTATCTCATCCATAGGCTGTTGGGAGAATTAAATGGGTTAATCCATGTAAAGTGCTTGGAACTACGCGTGGCACACAGTGAGTAGTAATTATGCCACAGGAAGATGTGGCTCAGCATCCTTGGGAAGTAGGCATGATGAGGTATGAAAAGGAGAGGCAGAGTCTGTGAACTTCAAGGAAGGCCCAAAGTGGTCCTGGGGACAGGGCATCCTTCTGCAAACCTCTGCACACAGCACCCCCAACCAGCTTGTTCCCCAGGGGGCAGCGGCTCTCCTCAAAGGCACGTGGTCACATGCGACTTCGAAAGCCAGCCACTCTGCACACCCAGCATTGGACTGCCCGGTCCATTTCACCACGGCAGACTCCTTGTTAGTACCGGGGAGCTGCTAGGTTGTGGTAATCACATTAGACTCATTGAGCACAGGAAGTCACATGACTCCCACTCATCACCTATGCTACTCTAGGATCCAGCCAGTCTCCATCATTCTTCCAACCCTTTGCTTTCGCTCTTCCCTCACAAAACTGTACCTTGCCTGGCTGCCCTTCCCACAGCCTTCTCCAAGTCAGAATTCCCACTAAACGCTGAAAGTCGACCGCAGACATCACCTCTTCTCTGAAGTCCTCTCAGTTCCTCCAAGGGTTTCTCACATTGGTCAACCAATCACCTGCACAGAATGATCTGTGGTGTTGCTAACCACAGGCCTCTTACTCTTGGGGCAGGAGCCTAGCCAGCTGCATTTTTAATAACCTCCTCACCTGATTCTTACACACATGAAAGTTTGAGAGTGGCTGCCAAGAGCACAGGCCTTGCAAACCTTACACTCAGTCATTTTTCCATCAGCTGAGCTCCCCCAGTTCTTTCTACAAGACCTCTGAGAGCACACCCAGATGTATTCCAGGTGAACTGCGTATAGTAAATCTCCTCTCACTAGATGGTGAGCTTCTTGAGGGCAGATGCCATGCCTAAATTACATTTAAATTCTCAGCCCCTCCAGCACTACAGCACTATGGCTATCTTATCTGTGACTCTTCTTTTCCCCCATATTCCAATTCCACCCATCACCAAGTTCAAATGGCTCTACTTTTAAATTTTTCATTGATTTTGACCACTTCTCACCGCTTTCACCCAAATGAATTCCATTCAAACTGCCATCATCTCTCCCCATGGACTACTGCAACGGTCTACTCACTGACCCTTCTGCTTCCACCCCTCCACACTAGAGCTTCCCTCCCACACAACATTCAGAATGATGCCTTAAAAACAAGTTCAATATTTATAGATCACATGTTCAAGAAAACACCGATATCCAGAAGATACAAAGCATACTCAAAACTTAACAGTTAGAAACACAAAAGCAATTTTAAAAATGGGTAATAGACTTGAACAGACACCTCTCTAAAGAGGATATAAGGATGGCAAAGAAACATGTGAAAAGATATTCAATATCACTGGCCACTAGGTAAATGCAAATTAAAACCATGGCAAGATATAATTAAACGATTAGAGTGGCTAAAATAAAAAGTACTGAAAATGACAAGTGCTGACAAGAATGCAGAGCAACTGGAACTTTCATACCCTGCTGGTGGGAATGCAAAATGGTACAGTCACGTGGGAAATCATTTGGCAGTTTCTTATAAAGTTGAGCGTAAATTTGTTGTATGTCCCAGCAATCCAACAGTTGGGTATTTACCCTAGAGGTCCAAAAATGTGTGTTCATACAAAAACCTGAACACAAATGTTTATATCAGCTCTTTTCATAACTGCCCAAACATGGAAACAACCCAAGTGTCTTTCAAGGGTGAGGGAATGGACACACGGTGGTATGTTCACACAGTGGGATACTAGCCAGCAATAAAAACGAACAAACTATTGATACAACATGGACAAATCTCAAAGGCATCATGCTCAGGGAAAGAAGCTAGCCTCAGAAAGCTACATACTGTATGATTCTACTGGTATCATGTCCTCAGAAAGATAAAATGGTAGCAATGTAAATGTAAAGTAGAGTTGTGGTTGCCAAACGTTACAAGTGGGGAGTCTGTGACTACACAGAGACATTAGGAAGGAGGTTTCTGGGTGATGAAACTGTTCTGTGCCCCCATTGTTGTTGGTACTTCCATGAGTCTATACGTGTGCTGAGTCATAGAACTGAACACCAAAACAAAGTCAACTTTACCACATGGCAGTTTAAAAAATAAAACCAATTAAAAGAATAAGCCAAACCATGTAAACTCTTTGCTCAAAACCTCCAGCTAAGAGTAGAGTCCAAACCTCACTCCACAGTCCATGAATCCCAACCAGACCTGGTTTTGGATACCTCTCTAGTTCTACCTTCTCAAACTCCCCTCCTCCTCCCCACTCTGCTGAAATAGCAACTCCTTAGAGCCCTTTGATGGACTTTTCTATAATGGCATCTTCTTATGCCCTTATACTGTTTTTTCTTATGGCCCTCACCACTGACATCTCACAATGTAATTGTTTTGTGGTTATTTTCTATTTCCCCAGAATACAAGATCCACGAGGGTAGGGATCTTGTCCACACTGTTCATTGATATATCCCCAGCACCTAGGATGCTGCCTATCACAGCATAAACACTCCGTAAATATTTATTAAATGGATGAATGAATAAACCCAAGGGATGAAAATTCAATGATGAAATTTCTAATGCTTTGAATGCAGAGCCATACTTTGGCTTCTGAAGCACGCTTCAAATTACCTGTCCACTTGACCCCTGAGTAAAGCATATTTAAATCAGCTACTGGGGTTTTAAAAATGGGGGCACCTGGGTGGCTCAGTCGGTTAAGTGTCTGACTCCTGATCTCGGCTCAGGTCGTGATCTCCTGGTTCCGTGGGCTTGAGCCCTGCATTGGACTCTGTGCTGATAGTGTAGAGTCTGCTTGGGATTCTCTCTCTCCCTCTCTCTCTGCCCCTCCACCACTCATGCACTCTCCCTCTCTCTTTCTCAAAATAAATAAATAAACTTAAAAAATGGATTAAGCACAACATCTCCCTTCTGAGTGCAGCTTTCTGGTGTTTGGTTAGGTGACTGCTGTGAACATGAGCTAGAAGGGGACAAGGCTGCAAGACAATGCATTTTTAGAGCAATGTCAAGAGGTTTCCTGAAGGTTTGTACAAAATTCTCTAGAAACAGAGGTGCCTGGGTGGCTCAGTTGGCTAAATGTTCAAATTTGGTCCTGGTCATGATCTCGTGGTTTGTGGGTTCGAGCCCTGCACTGACAGCTCAGAGCCTAGAGCCTGCTTTGGATTCTGTGTCTCCCTCACTCTCTGCCTCTCCCCTGCTTGGGCTCTCTCTCTCTCTCTCTCTCTCTCTCTGTCTCTCTCTCTCAAAAATAAATAAACATTTAGAAAAAAATATCTAGAAATACTACTAATGTGAGCAAATAAGTTTGAGGTGAGAGTGAAAGGGGAAAAAAAAAAACACCTTTCTGTAACACCTTTTGGTGGAGAACAAAGAAAGTAGCCATTTATAGAACACCTACCCTATGTATGTTCCAGTCCCTTTCTAAAGGTTCTAAATTAAGCCCCCATCCACCCTTCAGGGTGGGCCTACCGATCCAATTTTCAGAAGTGAAAAAAACAAACACAGAGATGTTAAGTAACATGGCCAATGTCACAGAATGATAGGTAAGGGCTGGTGTCTTGAATTCAGGTCTGTGAAGTTTCCGATCTCATTATTCAGGGACAAGAGGGCGAGCACTGTGCAGAGGAGCCAAACAGGACATGCCAACCTCAAATAGGAAATGCCAGCCTGGACACAGCTTTTCAAAGACCAGCAGAGACAAGTATGCTAAAGCAAGATGCTGATTTCCTTCCGGTACAAATGTACTAAGCATCTACTCTGTAACAGTTCCTGGGTTCGGTGTTTCCACATACATTATCTCATTTAATTTTTAATATCACTTAAAAAACCTGTTGATGGTATTATTATAAACAATACCATATTTAATGGTATTAGAGATTGTTTACCAAACAGAATAGCATAATACAAGGAAGCAAGGACACTTGAGAATTCTCTATCCCCTACCCCATGCAAGTCAGAAATTTTAGCTACCTTAAAGATAGAACAGTAGAAAGACCCAAATAACAGCATATAGGCTTTATGTTGCTACTTCTCTTAGCCTAAATCAGTGTTTTACACACCAATTAGCATACGAATTACTGTTCAGGATTGCATACACAAAAAAACATATGTAATGTAATTTTTTGGCAATTAAAATATTTTAAACGGTTGTTTGGACTGTGAATGATTTCCACCCCATACTAAGACTAAAAGGCAGCTCTGTTATACTCTAGGCCTCCTCTCATTTACTCCTGCTTGGTAGATAGATTATCAACAAATCTTATGTCTAGAAGGGGCATTAGAGGCTACCAAGTGCTACTCTTGGCTAGGGCAGTAATCCCCAAGGGTTACCACCCTCTTCTGAAGACAAGAGTGTGGAAGGTGGACTTACCCATTGCAAAGCCCCCATCATCAGTACACTCTACCTCTATTTATCTATCTGCTCCCCTCCAATTTCCACCCATTGCTGCTAGCTTTGCTCTTCAGTCCTGCAGAATAATGATAACTCCTCTTTCCTATAACCGTTAGGATGTTTGAAGCCTGGTATTAAGATGATTCCTTTTTAATGTTACAGTGATCAAGGAGGGAGTCAAGTATCTGCATTGTGCTTTTTAATCATTATTTGATGGATTTTATTTCTGAGTGTACATCTCTGCACATCCAAGATACTGACACCCACCTCCCCATTAAGCAGCTCCACTGATTAAGTTCCACATTTTGGGAAACATGCAGCTTAGTGGGAAAGAAAAAGAACAGAGACCACATGCCATGTAGCAAGTATTCCTATAGTGGTATAAATTAGGTGCCAGTCACACACAGAGGAAAAGGGTCAGAGTCCCAGCTCATCCACTAAGAAAGACTGCTGACCTGTGAGTTAGATTCTCAGGAAATACAATTTTCATCCTGAGTCTCCTGAAGGAGACTGACCATGTCTCACATCTCATACTCAGCTTGCCTACCACCCCCACCCTCCTTTCATGTTTCAGACACCTGCCACAACACCAAGCATGGGTTAAGTGTCCAATGATTCTTACTTCAACCCTTCGGCATTTCAAAGGGGCCTGGTGAGAACAGACAAAGGTTATGTTCAGAACAGTTAAATTCAAATGATCCCAAATTTCTCAGATGAAGGTATTTTTTTTTTAAACTCATTAATAATACACCTTCAAACACCTAAATCAGAGTTTTGGACTCCATCCCCTGCCATCTATTGACTCACTGAGTGACAGAAAACAAGTCACCTAACTTCTCTGGACCTCCATTTTCTCAGCTATAAATTGAGGGGCCTGGGCCATAGGACTGTAAGGTCCTGTTTAGATCCAGAGTCCCCCAATCTTCTGCTGTCTCAGATATTAATGTGGAGAGTTCACATCAATCTGGCTGAACTAGTCAATTTTAAAATCAGTGCTTGATTTATAGTAGAAAGAAGAGCATGCATGGAAGCAAGGGTAGGTGAGGACCCCAGTTCCAGCCCTTCCATTCTCCTGACACATACCGCTATCCCAGTATGATCACCTGCACAAATACCAGTATCAACATTTACTGTATGATGATTTGGGGTAATTTCCTATCTGGAGAGTGGGGTAAACACGACCTACTTCCAGAGCTATTGAGGGGGCAAAATGTTAAAATGTTTACAGCCTCACACCTAGTGGGCACATGCAGCATATTCCTTTATTCAAAGATTCTTTATCCAGCCCACTTAATCAACAACCTCAGATTCCAAAGACTTTTTACAATCCAAAGTACAGAGAGCCAGAGCTAGGAGAGCTCTAAAAGTCAGCTAAGTCCAACTCCCTCTGGCCCTGTGATTGACAAATGAAGAAAACAAGCTCAGAGAGACTCGGTAACTTGCCCAAGGACCTACACACATATTCTTCAGCAGCAAAGCCTGACCCAGAACACAGGGCAGCAGGCACCAAGGGTCATACAAGACACAGAGAGAACACTGCAGCCTCCACTCTACCTAAAGAAATTGGTAACTCCCCATACATCACTAAATACTGAAAAATAAAAGAACTTTTTAGTTATATATTTTTTGCAGTGTTGCAGGGGAGAAGTAGCATCATAGCTTGTCTGTGAAATGCAGGCTTTCAAACTGAATTACCTATGAATTGAAGGTGAGACTTCCTTGCTATCAGCCTTTCCCAGTTATTCTGCTCCAATCTCCCTCACCCCACCCCATTTGTCCTTTTTTCAGTTTACACCTGGAGGCTAATACGCTTGCATTAGGACCCTCTTTGGACAAGGTGAAATGTTTCAGGCTGGGCAATAATGCATGCCCCACTAAACACACACAAGAAAACTGTCACAGCTAAGTTACTCAATAAAGCAAAAATAATTCTCCTCTGCTTAGAAGCTCCAGCATGGGACAACTAGGAATTAATCAATTCGATTAATCAATTAATCGAATTGATTAAGGCACACTGATAACTCAAGGGTCGGGGGCCCTAAGGTCCTCCCAAAGGGCATGATCAAAATCCCTGAGACCGTTCAGGTGTTTCTAGAGAAACCTCAGCCCAGAGTCTACCAAGGGCTTCTTGGCCACGTGGGAGCACTGAAGAGGGAGTCCAGACAATATAAGGAGGAGCCTGGGTTACAGCTAGCTCCAAGGAGACCGCCCTCACCTGACACTCCCCTGCTGCCCAAGATTCCCAGAGCAAAGCATGTATCTACACAGATCATTTGACAGAAAGCTACACCAACAGTATGCTTGTTTACAGCTTCAGGTCAGCACACTCCCCAGTCAGTGTCTCCCAGAATTCAGAGGGCCCTAATCTAAGCCTCACATTGTGCACTTGAGCAAATAGACCCAAAGAGGGAAACGGTCCTGCCCGAGCTCATACCACGTGCCAGGGCTATGGGATGGAGACTATGCTTGACCTTCAGTCTAGAGCTGTTCCCTCCCTTTAGACCTCCAGTCTAGAGCTCCTCTCTGCTAGGCCCACTCCCTCTTCCAAAACCCTGGGCTCACCTCCTGGTTCTGAGGATCCTGCCAGGTTGAACAATGCTCAGAAGCAGGTGGCAATTTAGCAATGCATCCAGTGGGACATTTGTAGGCCAGTGCAGCGGGGGGCTGTGTCCGTCCCCAGTGGCAAGGAGAGACTGCAGCGTGGAACTTTGAAAGGGCTCTCTCTTCCCTAAACGATCCTGATCCTCCTCTTCCTCCTCCTCCTCCTCCACCTCCTCCTCCTCCCCCACTCCCTCTCCCCCTTCCTCCTCCTCTGTAGTACTACGGAGACATGTGCTCTGCTTGGGAGGAGGTAAGGAGGAAGATGCAGCTGTTTATTGGAAGAAGGGCAGCAATCTGCTGAGCTGGGCTATATACTCACACCTAGCAGAAGAGGAATGGGGAAAAAAAAGAGATCTGTTGCCACAGAATTATTAACCCTTGGGCTCCAGCTTTGCTCCTCACACAGCTGAAGCAGCGAGAGAAACAATACACTTAACCAATGGAGTGCCAGCCAAAGACATTACATCATCGGTCAGCACTGTCATTGGCTAATAATTCCTAGAAGGCAAAATTCTGCTTCTAGGTGCTTAACCCTTTCATGTTCACCATAGCAATGACTCAAGTGTTTGGTCAAACCAATGGTTCCTGGACTTCCTTTTATCAGGATCATGTGGGCTGCTTTCTAAACATACAGATCTCTGTGCTTCATCCAGAACCATGAAAGCCTTCAGAGGGAAGACGAATATCTGTATTTTAAATAGTGTACAGAATGTGAGGACTACTGGTCTATTCAGAAACTCTTCCTCTCCAAAAGATAAAAGAGATTATCGGTTGTCTGAACATTTATTATGTACCTAATATTTACTGCATCATTTAATTTATTTACTATACTAAGCAATGAACACTACTGGATCCATTTCATAGGTATAAAAAGTAAGGTTCAGAGAGAATAAGTCACTTGCTCAAGAGATGGGACCTGGCTTTAAAAACCAGGCTGTTTGGGGCACCTGGGTGGCTCAGTCAGTCGAGCATCCAACTTTCGCTCAGGTCATGATCTTGCAGTTCTTGAGTTCGAGCCCCGCATCAGGCTCGCTGCTATCAGCACGGAGCCCGCTTCAGATCCTCTGTCCCCCTCTCACTGCCTTTCCCCCACTTGCACTCTCTCAAAAATAAATCAAATATTAAAAAAAAAATTAAGAGCTCGGCTGTTTGCATCCTACCTCATTCCCCCTCTGAAGCTCCCACTTGAAATCAAACTAAGCCATGTGCCTGCTTTTGCCTCCAGGGTTATAGAAAATGTAGAAAACCCTCTCAATGAGTTGGAAAATGCCAGTAACCTATGAAGAATGGTGGAATGAAGAGAATGGTGAATTCCCATAGTAGTTGTTCGGGGATCATGAACCCTCCAGAGAATCCTCTTTTTCTCAGGCTCCATTCTTCTGCTTCTGCTGCAAATCTCAGCTTTGCTGTCACTTTCTCTAGGAAGCCTCCTCCCACTCCCAAATCTGGGGCAGATTCTCCTGCTCCAGGCTCCTAAGGTCCCCTGTATCAGTGGATTGCAGCTGCTTGCTTAGTGGGTAAACTCCATAAAATTAGAGCCATTTCCACTTTCTCCACCAACATACACCCAGCACAGTGCTTGCCACATGTGAGACTCCATCAGGACGAGGAGGGATGGGGAGGGAAGGCCCTTGCTGAAGGTCTAAATGGCATCATGCTGAGATGGGAATGGCAAAGCACTGGAGGCCAAGGGATACACATGAACAAAGTGTCTGACGTTGGGCAAGTTCATGTCCTGGGGGTTGGGGGTGGGGTGGGGAGGGCTTGGTTTCCTCATCTGAAAATGAAGACAACAGCACCTCCCTCATAGGTAGATATGAGGATCAAATTAAAGAATGATCCAGGCTGTGATGTGCTCCTTTACACTGTCTCTCCCTAGATCTCATCCATTTTGTTGGCTGACATCTAAGTGCTGACAACTCCCATATTTATAGCTCTAGCCCAGACTTCCTCCCCACCCCAGGCTCCACGTGGATATCTCACAGGCATCTCTAACACAGCACGTGAATTTCCTCTCCGAACCACAACCTGCTCCCCACCTAGTCTCCTCCACTCTGTTATTGGTGCTCCCATCCAGCCAAGCTTTTATCTATTTTTGTTTTTGTAATTGAAATGAAACTCATACCACATAAAATGAACCATTTTGAAGTGTCCAACTAAGTGGCATTTACTACATTCATAATGTTGTGCAACCACCACCTCGATCTAGTTCCAAAACATTTTCATCAACCCAAAAAGGAAACTATTTACCCTTTAAGCAGTTATGCTTCATTTACTCTTCTTCCCCAAGTCACTGGCAAACACCGGTATGCTTTATGTCTCTATGGATTGATCTACTCTGGACATTTTATGTAAATGAAATCAGACACCATGTGAACTTTTGTGTCTGTCTTCTTTCACTTAGCATGTTTTTAAGGTTCATTCACATTGCAGCATGTATCAGTACTTCATTTCTTTTTATGGCTGAGTAATATTCTATTGTAAGTATATACCACATTTTGTTTATCCATTCACCTGTTGATGGACATTTGGCTCCACCTAATCTTAAACCATAAACCCATGGGTCATCTTTGGTTCTTCCGTTTACTGTATTCCCAACATCTAATCTATCAGCAAGTCCTTGTCCATTTTGTAACCAAATATAACTCTAATCCTTCTACTTTCCTCCAATACCATTGCTATTCTGCAGCCAAGACACCAACATCCCTCTCACCTAACTCTTAATTGGTGACAAAATCCCATTCCTCTCCCTCCTCCATTTTTCACCAGGTAGCTACATAAACCAGATCATTCATCAACTCTAGCAATATTTACTGAACACTTTGCATCATGGAGCTTGCATCCTAGAGGCATGACAGACAACAAACAAATATATAGTATAACCTCAAGTCATTACTAGGCTTAAAATCCCTCAATGACCTTTCAATGCACTTCAAATAAAATCCAAGCTCAGCATGGCCTTCCAAGGACCCGTCTACTTCTCCAAACTCATCTCAGGCTGTTCCCCAATCACACTGGGCTCCATTCCTCCACCTCCTCCAAACTCATCTCAGGCTGTTCCCCAATCACACTGGGCTCCATTCCTCCACCTCCTCGTCCTTGAACAAGCTGTTCTTTCTGCCTCTTGATCCTGGCATTGTTTAGCATTGCTGGATCCTTCTCATCCCTCAGATCTCAGGATAAATATCACTCCTCAACATGACCTTCCCTGGCCACTCTTGTTAGGCAGATCCACACCTCATTCATTTCACTCATTCAAGAAGTATGTGCTAATCACTGTGCTGGGCTCTTGGGATAAAGCAATATGTGTCCTCCTGGAGCCATCAGTCTAATGGGGGGGGGGGGTGGCAAACAACAAGGAAATAAATAAAATGAATGAGCAAGTGCTATGAAGGGAGAGTAAAAGGGAGGGGACCTGCCTTACACAAGATGGTCCAAAAGGCCTTGCTGTGGAGATTATACTAAAAGATTCAGTTGGGAAAAGGGCCTATTACTCTCTATCACTTCCTGGCTAGGCAATGGGATGTTCTTTTTTTTTTTTTTTTTTCAATATATGAAATTTATTGTCAAATTGGTTTCCATACAACACCCAGTGCTCATCCCAAAAGGTGCCCTCCTCAATACCCATCACCCACCCTCCCCTCCCTCCCACCCCCCATCAACCCTCAGTTTGTTCTCAGTGTTTAACAGTCTCTTATGCTTTGGCTCTCTCCCACTCTAACCTCTTTTTTCTTTTTTTCCTTCCCCTCCCCCATGGGTTTCTGTTAAGTTTCTCAGGATCCACATAAGAGTGAAAACATATGGTATCTGTCTTTCTCTGTATGGCTTATTTCACTTAGCATCACACTCTCCAGTTCCATCCACGTTGCTACAAAGGGCCATATTTCATTCTTTCTCATTGCCAAGTAGTATTCCATTGTGTATATAAACCACAATTTCTTTATCCATTCATCAGTTGATGGACATTTAGGCTCTTTCCACAATTTGGCTATTGTTGAGAGTGCTGCTATAAACATTGGGGTACAAGTGCCCCTAGGCATCAGTACTCCTGTATCCCTTGGGTAAATTCCTAGCAGTGCTATTGCTGGGTCATAGGGTAGGTCTATTTTTAATTTTCTGAGGAACCTCCACACTACTTTCCAGAGTGGCTGCACCAATTTGCATTCCCACCAACAGTGCAAGAGGGTTCGGCAATGGGATGTTCTATCATTCAATGTTTGCTCTTGCAGAATCAAAGCATTTAATGTCTGTCTCTCTCTGTCCCCTAACAGACTGCACTGTATCCCCAGCACCTAGGACAGTGCCCTATCATTTAGGATGCACTCAATGCACATTGTTGAATTAATAATTGGTAAATTAATTAATTAATTAATCAGACCACCAAAGAAATCACCTCATAGACTATAAAAAATCATATCATTTTGATTGCTGCTTTTGTTGTTATTGCTATTATTTTATGGCAAAAGGACACATACTCTGTTGGGTTTTAGAAAAAAGACTGGGTTGACTGTAAAACAAGAGTTAAAGTACTTGACTCAGAATACCACTAGACAACTAGGAGAGAATGCATATAGATAATAGGCACTCAATAACAGGAAGTGGTAGTCATTGTAGCTATTATTATTAAAGATCCTTTCCTCTAAAGCCTATTTACCCAACTCTAACTCCCAAATCTACTTTCAGATGCAGTCAAGAAGGTTAAAGGCAAAAGAAATGAACACTTTTTAAATACCTGCTCTGCACCAGATTCAGTGCAAACCAGTTTCTGTCAAGTTATCACATTTACTTCCCAAACCCACCCTGCAGAGGTAGCTGCTGTGGGACAGCTCTCAATCCCTCTCCAAGACAGAGGCACCCCTTCCTCCCCTGGGCCCTACTGCCAGTTCCGTTGGCTGAGTCCCTCTTCAGGAACTGTCTTGCTGAAGGGACAACCAAAGTTATGCCTTTCCCTGCATCCACTGGCTGGCCAACATGGGGCTTCCAAGGCCTGGCCCCCAGGCCTCAGGGGATCAACTAAGGCCTCTTTTGCATTGCATCACAGATCTACCTTCCCTCTGCCCAATCCTGTTTTCCTCACCTGTCACCCCCTTGGACAGTGAGACGACTCCCCCCAAGTCCCCCTACACACAAACCTCAGAATCTCTGAGTCTTTTACCAGGGAATTTGATCTTCTAAAGGTAGTTACGATATTTCCTTTTAAATCAGAAAAGTGACATTCAGAAACATTGATTAATGTCCCCAAAGCACACAGCTAAAGTGACTTTCTGGCCTGACTCCCCAGTGACACCTTGCTTTTTATTACAGCCTCTAACAGCCAAGACTGTGCCTCTGCAAGGCAGAAAGAGGAGGAGAGAGGTGCCCTTCCCAATCCTCCAGGGTCCATGCCTGATGACAAGGTTGAGGTCAAAGCCTCCTGAAACAATACAAAAATGACCTGCAGGTTGCAGAAGCAAGTATCACAGAGGCAACATTTCCTGGCTCAAATCTTTGTCCAGAGGCCAGGGAGCAGGGCTCCTGGGCAGTTGGGGCTGCTTTCCCGGCCCAGAGCATTTGCAGCCAAGTCCGAATAGCAACTACAACTTACCGGCTCTCTGATGCTCCAGTCTCCATCCATTTTCCAGAGAGCTGCCAGAGTTACCTGGTCACTGATCAGAATTCCTCCACTGCACTCCACCCCAGGACAAAATTCAAGACAGTCAAAGGCTGCATTTTAAGGTCTGCGCATGGTTTAGCCCCCCCGCCATGCCGACAGCTCGTTTCCTACACACAGTAAGCCCTGGTCCTTCGTGATTACCTAATGGGATACTAGACTTTTTCAGCTTCCTTACCTCTCTCTGGAATTCCCGCTATCCCAGCGGCCCTTCCCCTTGGCTCCCTCCCCCCAGCTCTCAGCGGGGCAAACCCTCCGCCTCCTCCAGTCCCCACTCAAAGGTCGCCTCCGCTCCAAAGCCGTCCTGGCTGCCTCACGCCTCCTCTACACCTCGTGTCCCCTGTACTACGGTGCTCGGAAACTGTTCCTCCTACTGTCCTTCTTGGCCCCAGGAGCCCCTCCAAGGCCCGTCTTCGTGCCACCAGGGCTCAGCACAGTGCCTGGCACACAGCGGGGGAGCCGATAAATACGGAATAAACACGGGGCGCGGCATCAAGGCTAGTCCCCGCTGCGAGCTCGGCCAGGGAGCCGCTCGGAGGTTTCTTCCTGCGCCTCAGAAAGACTGGAAAAAGGCAATGGCGTGACAAATCTGACCCTTAGCCCCAGGCCAACAGGTCCTGAGGGGTCTGAAGACCTGGGTCGAGCGCATGTCCGGCCGGGGGCTCCCGGGCCCCCGACATTTCCCGCGCGCCGACCTGTCCGTCGCAGGGTCGGGCCGGGGCCGGGCTGCGGCAGCCTGTGGAGGGAGAGTGGCGCGGCGGCTCGTCGCCTCCCTCCCGGGCCCTCCGCGCGCCCGCACCTCACGGGCACAGGGCCGGCGCGCCGGGGACGAGGACGCCACCGGCAGCCCCGTCTGAGGGGCCGCGGGCGGGGACGGGGGGCGCTCCCAGCTTCCGGAAACCCCACAAAGTCTACTTCGCGGCGGCGCTCCCCTTACCGTGCGAGCCACCAGGAAACCCGCGCCAGGGGAGTGCCTCGGCCGCGGCGCCCGCCTGCGGATACGCTCCGGGTCCGCGAGCTCAGCCTCCGCACCCGGCCGCGCTCCAGCGTCTCCCCTCCGCCGCCCGGCCTCCCCGCCGCGCCGCACCGCCCCATTGGCTCGGACGGCCAGGCCCCGCCCCCGGGGGCCCCGCCCCGCGCCTCCCACCACTGCGCCCCTCACGTCTCCACGCGGGAAAGTTGCTTCCTGACTCTGAGCTCTCCCCCGGCTCGGGCAGCCGAGTGCAGTGATCATTCCCGATCCCAAAAGCGTCTCTACGCCCCTTGGGGAGTGCGAAGAGTGCAGCGTCCTTGGAAGCCAGCTTTGAGCAAGGCACCTGACCTTCCAGGACTTCAGGAGGCGCCTCAGAGAAACCCTGCCTCACTGTCTGCTCGCGTCTCAGGTACTGTGCCGGTCACTCGGCGCGGGGGGTGCAACAGGAACCAGACAAAGTCTGTCGCCCTCCTGTAGTTTGCGTGGAGTCGGGATGGGGGCAGGTTTAATGAAGGTACACGAAGAAGATTTGTCAGATTGTTATGGGAGGGAGAGGTGATTTTAAATAAGAAAGGGGCCTTGGGACGTTGTAAATAGGAGGGTTTCTTGCGGCCACTGGGGGAGGTGATAGTTGAACAGAGTTGAAAGAGAAAAGGGATTCCAGGACTGGAAGGAGAGCATCGCCGGCAGGGGGCAGTAGATGCACCGTGATTCTGAGGCCACAAGTGGAGACTAGGATAGCCCAGAGTGCTGAGCAAGGAAGAGGTGCGCTGGTCTGGAGAGAGTGCGTGGGGCCGATTTCCCCAGAACCCGGAGGGGTGGGGGTGGGGGGGGGCAGCCTGAATAGCTTCGGTTCGTTATAAGGACAAAACAAAAATAAGCCATCGAAGGGAGGCTACGACATGTTTAAAAGACCACTGTTGCTTGTGTGGAGAATAGATTTTGGAAGAGAGAATGAAATAGCAGCGAGACCAGTTAGGAGGTGTCTTAGTCGGCTCACGCTGCCATAACCAAATACCATAGACTGGTTGGCTTAAACAATAGACATTTATTTTCTCACAGTTCTGGACGTGAAGGTCAAGGTGCCAGCGTGGCCTGCTTCTGGTGGGAGCTCTCTTCCTGGCTTGTAGATGACTGCCTTCTCCCCGTGTCCTCATAAGGCAGGGAGAAAGAGAGCAAATTCTCTCCTGTCTCTTCTTAGAAGGACACGAGCCCCATCATGAGGTCCCCACCTGCAGGACTTCACCTAAATCACCAAAGGCTCTGTCTCCATATACCATCGTGTCGTGGGTTAGGGCTTCAACATATGGCGGGGGGGGGGGATGCATAGTTCAGTGTGTAACTTGAGTCTACTGCAGGAGTCCAGGCAAGAGATGATGGTGACTTAGATTAGACCAAGGTGGTGGCAGTGGAGATAGGGAGAGTGGACCAACTGAAATACGTTTTTAGAATATCATGGAAAGCCTTGGTGATGAGTTGGTTTTAAGAAATGTGGAAAACAGATGAATAAAGAATGACTCCCAGGTGCTCACCTTGAGCCATCCTTGAGATAATGGTGCCCTTACCAACATGGGGAAAGACTAGGAAGGGACAGGTTGGAAGCAGAATGGAAATAAAGGCTCCACCATGGACATTTGAGAAACCCATTAGGCAAGCTACAACAACTGTGCCAGGCTCTCTTCAAATTGTTTTACATATATTAACCAATTGTATACATAATTCTTATAGTAACTGTGTGGTGGAAAAGGACTCTCATTGTCCCCGTATCACAGTGGAGGAAATGAAGGCACTAAAAGATTGAGCAACTTGTCCAAAGTGAGGGCTGGTTACCCAAGTAGAAAGCACAGATGTGAGCTGGGGCTGGAGATATGCACTGGGGAGTGTTCTGACCTGGGACCATATGAGACCACCTAATGTGAGAAGAAAGCGGAGCCAAGGACTAAGAGCCCTTGGAAGTTTGTGTTCCAACATCTCTGCTTACTGCATGGCCCTTAGTAAGTGACTTCAGTCAATAAGCGGGAGTAACCCGACTTCAGTAATCAAGGGAGGAAAACTGGCTCAGGAGTCACAAACTTTAATACTGTTGGGGACGGGCAATAATGTAATAAGTGAAGTTGGCAGGGTGTGATAGAACAGGGCGGGGTAGAGACTGTGGTGCACTGAGGTGTGTGTAGACCTGCCTAAGGGGGCAGGCTGTTACTTAACAACGCATGTTTGCCGTATAGCAGTAGGGACCCTGAGTTGCCAGATGATCTGATTTTCATTAAATTTTCATTAAGAAAAATTCAGATTATGTTACATCTCCAAGTGTTTAAATGTTGGCGATTAATTTAAAAAAAAATGTAAAGGACTGTGTGAACCAAGATTGTTGAGCAAAATCAAACCCATGCATAGACTGGACTTGCTCCTTTGGCTACTACTTTCCACCTCTGGATCAGGCAGTACCTCAGATCCTTCCTGAGTTTCTATTCAGACATGGATAATGACAGTAGTGGACATAAGAAGATGAAGAAGATCAAGGAAATCTCAGCTCATAAACCCTGCATGGATTTTTGCCCCATCGCTGCCTCTACCCACCCTGGAATATCCTTTCTAAGCTTCCGTCTCCCCTACCTGTGAAATGAGGTCAGAGAACAGCTCTGACTTCTCTCAACTCTAAGATTTGGACTTATATGTAGTTTTTGTTGTTGTTGTTGTTGTTTTTTAAGAATATTGGCCTTCAAATGTGCACAGGAGAGTTGCTTGGAGAAAAATGGAAAGGATGTTCTTGTCTAGGCCTATAAATTCAAAAACCTTCACTAGTATCAGTTTTAAACAAAGAAAGGAAAGAGGAAATGGTTAGTGGGATAAAAGTGTAGATGAGAAACCAGGCAAATTATGGCATGGAAAATTATTTTTTATTGCACTGTGAATAAGGGGGATAAAAGGCAGTTAGATGCAGAAGTGCTTAGTGGTTTCTATTGAAAATTCAATGTATCATAGCCAGTTCTCTATATTTATCATCAAGGGTTTAGCAGTAATGAGATTCTCCCGTCATGTATTGGAGGTCAGCTGCATTCCAGAATTATTTATTCTTATGTGCTGAGCTTATGCAATGAAAAGAGCCTGGAAACAGATAATGACTCTCCATAGTCAGTCCCTTTTGTCCCCGCCCTGAGATAGTGTTTCAAGCTGGAGAAGCAGCTCACGACTTTATAAATTTCTGACTTTTATGTGAGAGTGAATGTGGGGTTGGAAGTCAGAAGACTTGACACCTGGTCATGGGATAACCTCTCTGAACCTTCTTCATCAATGAAATGAGAGCTGGACCAAAGATGGCTTCCTAGAAGATATTTGTATTTATGCCTCCACATTTCTTTGGGGGGAGTTTTTCACGGTGGGGAGACCTGGAAATTCCCAGGGCTAGATCCTTCAACAACTTGCTAACTCCTAGTCCCCAAAAATACTTGAGGGAGGGATGTCACCTGAGTTGGGCCAGTTAGATTTTCACTCCTGGGACTTTGTCTCTCCAGAAAGTGATAAGGATGGAGAGAGATTGACCACGAGATTGATCAGACTAATGATGACAGCAGCAGCAGCAGCAGCAGCAGCAGCAGCAGCAGCCTAAGGAGGCTGGACCAGTGATTGCTGTTTAGTCCTGAATCTTGTTGGCACACCTCTAGATTCCTTTGATTTCTGCCCATTTCACAAACTTGATCCTTCATGCCATCCCTGTCCCCCATCTAATTTTATTTTGTGAATCGTCCATCTCTGCTAAATTCCCTTCTTGTGTTAAATAGCCTACATTATTTCTCTTGCTTTTAACCAAGAATCCTCCCAATGGGTCCATGAAGGAAAGAAATATATTGTCATAGGATCTTTTCCCTGGGGAACAATTCAGCTCAGGAATTTGCATGCATATGGATGCACCCACAGTGACAGGTGTACACATTGTCTTACAACTCAGTAAGAAATCCAAACCCACAGAGTGGTGGTGGTGGAGGCTAAAAAATATATTTATTTTTGATAAGAAGAACTCAGATCTGCTATTCTTATCTAAAAAAAGATAAGCAAGTTCTTTTTTTTTTTTTTTAATTTTTTTTTTCCAACGTTTATTTATTTTTGGGACAGAGAGAGACAGAGCCTGAACAGGGGAGGGGCAGAGAGAGAGGGAGACACAGAATCGGAAACAGGCTCCAGGCTCTGAGCCATCAGCCCAGAGCCTGACGCGGGGCTCGAACTCAGGGACCGCGAGATCGTGACCTGGCTGAAGTCGGACGCTTAACCGACTGCGCCACCCAGGCGCCCCAAAAGATGAGCAAGTTCTTATAATAACAAAACAACTGTAGCAATAAGTCCTTTTTATGTAAATTCTGTAGTTTGCAAAGTCCCTCATTTCATGTACCCTCCTGTGAGGTAGGCAGATTAGATAGTATTCATGGATTAGAGTAATAGTAGCTGTCATTTATTGAATACTTTTTGTGACCAGGCACTGTGCTAAATGCTTTTCATACCCATGGGCCTACACTGTTAAAGAGATGTTATTCCCGGGGCGCCTGGGTGGCTCAGTTGGTTAAGCCGCTGACTTCAGCTCAGGTCATGATCTTGCACTCTCTGAGTTCAAGCCCCACATCGGGCTCTGTGCTGACAGCTCGGAGCCTGGAGCCTGCTTCAGATTCTGTGTCTCCTCTTCTCTCTGCCCCTCTGCCTCTCGTGCTGTCTCTCTGTCTCTCTCAAAAATAAATAAATATTAAAAAAAAAATTTTTTTAAAGAGATGTTATTCCCATTTCATAGGGAAAGAAACAGACTTGTACAAAGTCACTTAGATGATACATAGTTGAGGTGGGAACTCAAAATTCTGTCTGACAACGAAAGCCATATTTGCTTTTAACACGCACAGCTTCGTGTCACATAACACAGCTGGTGAATGACAGAGCTGCCGTGGGAACCTAGGTCCTGAGTCAGGAAAGTTTCACAGTTGCCAACAAGGGCAAAGTTAATTTTGTTATCCATCCATGGCAAGAGTTTTAAGCTCACAAGAAAGATCTTGCAATATTTCCTCCTCTCTACCTATCAGGGAGCCTAAAATCTGCACAAAGATGAATTGCTATAATTAAAGATTGATTAGGGGGTACAAGGGCAAATTAGCCTGCGAGGGTTAAGACACAATGTCTTAACATGTGCAAGAATAAAAGGGCTCTGGAATCTATCCAAAAAGGGTTGATGTAGTAATCATTTCACTATGTATATGCAAATAATCGTGTTCTATGCCTTAAATAGATACAATTTTTATTTTTAAATAAATTAATTAAAAAGCATTAAAAATAAATTTGACTTATAAGAAATTTTAAAAAAGTAAAAGTGAGAGAACTTTTTTGTTTCATAAATTTCATCTTTGGATTAAAAAACATCTTAGAAAGATGAGGAGGTGGGGTATAGAATAAAAGAAAAGCTGAAAATATTAGTCTACTTCCTGACATGAGGCAATTCAGTTCATCTCTGAGCCCTACCTAGTAAAATGAGGGGAGTGCTTAGAATGCTGTAACATCTACAGTTCTTTTCTAGAATCCCTAGGTAAATGCTCAGAAGGGGCATGGCATGATCTGGAGCTGAGGTGGATTCTGAGCTAAAGATTTTGAGTGGTTTTATGGTTGCTTGTTTGTAGCACAGAACATTTTTGCTGACGTTGCAAAAAATTGTCATGGTAACCAGAAAAATAAGTTTCCAAATCCTTGGAGTACCCCTTAAGGGGAGGCAGATGTCAGTGGGTGTTCCTTTGCAATTAAGGGTGCTTGAAGGTTTTAGCTGATCAAGTCACTTTCAAGGTAGTGTTCTAATACATTTGCCCTCACCACAACTCACTGGGAAGCAGCTGTAGTAGGGCAGAAAGAGTGCCAGGTCCACTGGAGTGGGCAATGAGAACACCGAGGCAGTAGTTCTCGCTGCTGGTATATATTTTGGCATATATTCTCACTAGCAGGTATATATTTTGTCAGCATCCCAGGTGACATCATTGTGTAGTCGAGGTTGAGCACTGCTGAGCTGATTTTGAGTCCTACATCCACAGCTTCCTGTCTGGCTGTGACGTCTTGGACTGGCCTCTTCACTTCTCCAAGCTTTGGGTGCTTCCACTATAAAATAAGGTAATAGAACTAGCTTTGCAGGACAGTTGTGAGGCTTAAACATGAAAGTGCCTGTCACCATAACTTCAATATTAGCTGCATTTGACTTAGAACGAGCATGGAATTCGGAAACCCACTTTTTATTTTTTCTAATTTTTTTATTTTTTAGATTAAAATCGCCCTTGCTGTCCATTTCTACCACTTTGAGGGTCTGGATTCTGTCTGCACAGGAACACAACAAAGAACCTACCCCTTCCAGGTCATTTTCCTTCCATCTTAAATCCTACATAATAATGACGCTGCATCGGTTGGCCTCTAAACAGACCCTGGTCATTTCAGCCGAGCTCAATCACCAGAGGAATAGCCAGGCCACACTGAGAATGGATTTTTTTCCCCTTTAACTACATGGGAAGGCAATAACTGTAGCTGTTGAGAACATGAAAGCTGTAACTATACCGTGTTTGAATCCTTGTTCTGCTACTTCTTAGTTTTTGACTTTGGGCAAGCTGTTTGCCTAGGTTCCTTATCTACCCAAGGAGGGTAATAATAATAATTACTTTCGGGAGTTGCATGAGGATGAAATCTATTAAAACATATAAATTAGGGCAGTACCTGGTATATAATAAGTGTTCTTCAAGTGTTCCCCATTTTATTTGCATTGAAATGATCAACTCTTAGATTTCCCAAAAAAGAAACACATAAATCTTACCACTTAGAGTTCAGACAATGAGCAGACCCCTTGATCCCCGGGTTATGAGGGAGTGTGCCCCGGAGGTGTGGAGCTCAGCCTTAAGCACTACTGGTCTCTATCTTATTTGTCCCAGACTACAACTGCTTTATTGGACCATGGGTTTTACAACAGCATCCACCGTGTGTGTCATCCACCTCTGTCCCTATCTTCTCAAAGTCAGCTATAAAGACAGTAAAATGTGGTCCTTTTCTCCTCCCTCTTTCACTTTCTTCTCTTTCCTCTGACCCTTAGAGATTATGGGCTGGCTGTGGCATTCCACCTAGGCCCATCTTCCCTGGCAGATACCCATAGTACAGGCAGGCCTCTGGATGGCATAGTGATCGCCATCATCATTGTGGCAGCTGCCATGGGGAGCACTGGGCTGACCATTCTGCAGTCATCCGCTTACTGAATTATCCCAACAACTCTGAGAAGTAAGCATATAAACACATTCCCATTTTACAGATTATTAAAACTGAGGCCTACAGTGGTACACGAACCTGCTAAGATCCCATATCTCATACATACGGGATCAGGGACCTAAGCTGGTAATTCATTGCCCTTTGCCAGCATGCCCTTGGGCTGGCTCCACTGCCCTGGGGGATGGGGCTCCCCCTCCTGGCTTTCGAGCTCCTGAGAAAAGAGTAGAGTTTAGCTTCTACCATTGACAGACCATTGCCTTCTCCAAAACGATCTCCATCCAGACATCAGGGAAATGACCATCATATTAAGTGAGAGGATCCATGCAAAAACACAGCTTGATCTAAAAACTGCTGTGTAAGAGTTAGGTATCATTTTCAGCACCATCACATAGGGACTCATAAGTATTTGCTGAAAGAATGCATGCTTATGGCTTTTCCTTTCAGGGAAGGAATGAAGTAATAATAACAAAAGTTGGCCTTGGCATTACCAGAGACCTGTATTCAAACCCCAGCTTTATCATTTAAGTGGTGTGTGACCCTAAACAGTAACAATAATAATGGTAAAAATTGTGTGCACATGTACCAGCATCTGGTCTGGTGCTTCAACCTCTAATATCTTACTTAGTTCTTCCAATGACACTTTGAGATAGGTATTAATATCCCCAATTTACAGATGGAGAAACAAAGGCTCAGAGGAGCTAAGAAACTAACTCAAAGCTGCACAGTTTATAGTAGCAAAACCAGGAATTAAACCCAGATCTACATTATTTCAGAAGCATTGCTCTTAAGTTTTTTGAAGGATTCCCTATCTGCTGAACTTCAGTTCTGTCTGTTTTTCAGAGTGATCATGGGGATCAGTTCTACTGTATACAACCTGTCCAGTAATCCAGAACCTAGATGTACATTTAAAGGCAGGTGGAGCACAGGAAACAGTAGTTTTTTACATGGAAGAGAGCAGAGGGAGATCTTTTATTAGTGATACTAAAATACACTTCTGTGCTTATGATTTATGTGATAGGGTCACGTCCTTATGGGCAGATAGGACCATGCATAAGGATTTTTGCCACCTCCAGATTCCCCATGAGGCTGCTGTATCAGCATTATGTGAAAAGCACATTCCAGACAGGTGGAGTTATGAAATCTACAATGTGCTTCTCTGGCTGTGGCCACTGCTCCTGGTGTGAATATCTCTAATCATTCATTCATTTCTCCTCTGGGAACTGGCAATCTCCATCATCATGTTACCAGGCAACCAAAACAGCACCTGCATCAGGAGGTGAGCAAACCAATCAGGACGGTCAGGGGAGGAGTTTTACCTGGTTGGCCTCGGTGATGGAAAGAGGGCTCTCTGGGTTCACTCAGGACTATGGCTGCTGGAATCAGCATCAGAGCTGAAGAGAACTCCGGAAATTTGAAACCTCCCATTTTAGGTAGCTAAGTGGGGGCCTGGTTGTGTAGGAGTCAAGTCTTCAAGGTCGCACAGCAACTCCAAGGCAGAATCAGGACAAGTCAGATCTGATCCCTAACCAAGTGTTCCATCCCTTATACTTTACTGTCCTCATTTAAAAATCATTAATGGGGCACCATCTATATATTAGGCTCTCTGTGTAGTGGGTGGGGGATGCAGAAGGCATGTAGACCATTCCTCAGTCATCTAACAGTTATGCTTATTATGCTTCCATATTTAGGGCAGTATAGCATAGTGGTTAAGGGCACAGGTCCCACAGTCAGAGCATAAAAGTCAGCTTAGGCACTTACCATTTATGGGAGAATTCAGATTACTTAACCTTTCTGTGCTTCAAGTTTTCTCAAATAAAATGGTGCTAAGGATGAGATAAAAGAAACAACTCGATTGTGTTGTTGTTAAGCCTGTCCAAAGGAAGTTTCCATCAGTATTGGTCATCCTTGGTAAAAACATGTGGGGCACTTGAGCTTGGACTCTGGAACCAGGCACCTTGCCAGAGTTCAAGCCTTGACCCTGTCTTGCACTCATTACATGATCATTGCCAAGTGATTTAAAATGTCTATGCTTTAGTTTGCTTATCTATAAATGAGTATAGTAATAGACCCTCATAGGCTCATTATGGAGCTAAAATAATTTAATATACATAAAATGTTTAGAACAGTTTCTGGCACATAATAAGTGCTCTGTAAATTTTAGCTAATAGGATTCATCAACAAATATTTATTTGAGCTCTCAGGATGTACTAGGTACTGTCCTAGGAGCTGGGAGGTATAAAAATGAACAAAATAGACAAGTCTTTCTCAGCCATCATAGAACTATGTTTATTATTACAATTGTAATCACGTCCATTTACTTCTCGACTCCTGCAGCTTAAAGGTGGGGCAGGTGTTTTGTTCACAGTTGTATTATTACCTGTGTCTGGAAAAGGTCTGACAAGAGGTACATGTTCTGTAAATATTCGTTTCATGAGTGCCAGGCACTGCACTAGATATAGAACAGTCGTTCTCAGCTAGGGATGGTTTTGTTCTTCCAGGAAATATCGGACAATGTCTGGAGACATCGTTGATTCTTGTGACTTGGGGGAAGAGGGTAATGTGACAGGGAGGCTACTGGCATCTAATAGATAGAGGCAAAGGATGCCACTAAACATCCTACAGTGTCCAGGACAGCCTCTCACAACAAAGAATTACCCAGCTCCAATGTCCAGTGTGCCAAGGTTGAGAAATTCCGGTATAGGAGAGAAACAAAACCTTATAAAGACTCCTTCCCTTCAGAAACTCATGGTCTAGCAGGACCATGATCACATAGCACACTGAGTGCTGTGTGGGAATCATGAGAGAGGACTCTGAGGACATACAGAAGAAGCAGCTGAACAGCAGAAACTTCTGGTGGAACTGATGTCTGAGCTGACTCTTCAAGGACATGTATTGTCTTCAGGCAAATTCTGTGTGCCCTGAAGGATGTTACAGGGCTTGAAGAATGTGTGTGTGTGTGTGTGTGTGTGTGTGTGTGTGTGTGTGTGTGTGTGTTGGGGGGCAGGCAACATGCATAAAGTCTTAGAAGTAAGAGGGAGTTTGGTTTTAGTAAAGTGCAAGAACCAGAGCAGGAAGCAGAGGCTTGTGCAGGAGGTCACGGGGAACCCTATGACACATAATGCGAATGTTGGGCATGATGTGGCCAGCCAGAATTTCCCAAAGTCTGTTCTCTAAGCACCATTATTTAAGATGTGCCCAAAAAGGGCCACAGTCAACTAAGAATGATAATGTGCTGAATATTACTTCCCCCCCTTTTTTTTACTTATCCCCTCTTTTAGAGATTTAGAAGACTCATTAGTATCATAATCCTTTATTAAAAAAATTTGATTCAGGGACGCCAGGGTGGCTTAGTCAGTTGAACGTCAGACTCTTGGTTTAGGCTCAGGTCATGATCTCATGGTTCGTGGGTTCAAGCCCTGCATTGGGCTCCGTGCTGTCAGTGTGGAGCCTGCTTGGGATTCCCTCTCTCTCTGCCCCTCCCCACTTATGCGTGCTCTCTCAAAATAAATAAATAAACTTAAAAAAATAAACTTGATTCATTTAACTTAATTTATCCCAGAGTCTTCCACAGTTATTTGACCATGAAAACTTCCTTTCTAGACATCTGTCTACATGGAGTCTACAGACCTTCTTTGGGAAGAGGAATCGTAGGAGAACTATTGACTTTCTTCAAGCAGTATCATGGCTGGATTTGTGTTTTAGGATAATCTCCTTGGCTCCTGTGTGGGGTAGATTCAGAAGGTAAGAAATATCGATGTGTATTGTTCAAGCACTTGTCAAGTTGATGTGACGTATTGACCGCTGGGCTGTCTCCCCCACTGGACCTGGTATAGTGAGCATACTTATTAATCATTGTGGCCCCAGTGCCTAGCTCAGCTTGGCAGATAGTAAGCACTTCCATGCATTTTTTTGAATGAGTGGATATTGTTTTTAGTTAGGCACCGTAGTAGCCATGGAGGCTGAGCAAATCAGATGCATTTCCTGTTGTCATGCAGTTAGCAGACTGGTGAGCATGTGGTAGGCACTTTATACACGTTTATGGACTGAGCAGATGATTACCATAAATAAGACAGAAAGTGGCAAGGATCATAATGGGGTGAGGCCTGGGAATCTGTATTTTAAGCTAGTTCCTTGGCTACTTCTGATGTCCAGGAGCTGGTATTTGGGAAGCACTATGCTGTCAATCACAGATGATGTGTCTTTGATTGGCCAGCTGACATCAAGGCCCCAACCTTCGGACACTGGCTGTTCCTGACTCTTGCCACTTGGGTCCTCGAAGCCCCTGGTCTCATTGCCCCTTAGCCACCACCATGCCTTTCCTGATCCTGCTAGAATCCTCTGAATTGAGCTTGGAGTGCTATGGGTCCTTTATAGCCCAAATCCTAATGGGAACCATCTCTAAACACTGAGTGAGATGTTTGCTTCTTGTTTCCGCCTCTCAGTACTCTTTCTGAAACACTCATGACTCCCTCATGCATTCCTGAGTCTACATGATTGTCTCTCAAAAGTTGCTTGAAGACAGCTATGTGGCAAAACCTATTTATGTTTTGATGTAGGTTGTGTACACATTATAGCTCTATTTTGTTTTTGGTGTGAAATTAAAAAGAAGGAGGAGGAGGATGGGAGGCAGCAGAAGGAGGAGGAGGAAGAAGAAGGGAGGAGGAAGAGAAGATTGCATGGTCTTTTAGGAGAGATTGTGAGACTTTTCTTCATTTTGTCCTGAAAAGAGTTTACTATGGAAATGAAAACAAAAAAAAAGTCCCTGATTGACTAGTTTGTGACAAGTGGAATCATTGCTTTAATGGTCTGGTTAGAAAGGGAATAGTTGTGATTGCCTTAACTGGCAGTTCTGAAATTTTGGCATATGAGTAAGTTTCACCAGAATTGTATGAAAATGAAAAATCATGCCCAGGCCTCATCTGAGATCTTCTTAATCAGGGTCTCCACAGGTAAGGTGCAGGAATGTGCATTTCTAAAGATAGTCCCTAGAGATTCTGATATGTAATCTGACTAGCAGGTGCTGGGCTAAGGTTTGCTGGGTGATGGACTGCTTCCTAGCCAGACACAGCCTTCTCCTCTCAGGAAGTCAGCTCTGATTCTCTTTGCCCAGCTCTAAGTCCACCATCCCAGACCATAATTTGTAACCCCAGATCCTTTTTCATTCTTTTGGGCCCTGCTTGTGCCAGAGAAGGCTGTTCACCATCCTGGCTGTCACACACTGGTCTAGGAAACTCCAGGTCTGGCTTCTGTTCCAGCTGCACTCCCCATGAGTCCCCAGCACAGACATTTCTGAGCAATTTTTCTTGCAACTGTCTCAAGGGATATGCGTTTCCTATTCTTCGAGTTGTTAATTTCCCTGATGATGTAAGGATCATGTCAACTCTCATCCAATTTAAACAGGTCATCTATTGACTGGCTTTTCTTCCCCTTAGGAGTTAAAGGTGGTAGCAAAATGCCTCCTCCTTCTGCTCAAGCAAAGACTGAGGATTTGTTTTATTCCCTTTAAACGTTATTCCCAAAGTTTAAATAAAACTTGCTGATATTTTCTCACTTGCCTTCACCAACAATTTTTTTTTTCAAAATTTTGAATGTATATTTATTTTTGAGAGGGAGAGAGACAGAGTGCAAGCAGGGGAGGGGCAGAGAGAGAGGGAGACATAGAATCTGAAGCAGGCTCCAGGCTCTGAGCTGTCAGCACAGAGCCTGACATGGGGCTCGAACCCATGAACCCTGAGATCATGACCTGAGTCGAAGTCGGACACTCAACTGACTGAGCCACCCTGGTGCCCCCACCAACAAGTCTTTCTTGAGAAGAGCAAAGTGGTTTGCCTTTAATGGAATAAAGGGGCTTGCGTGTCCTAACCCACGTCTTTAGTGAGTGGGAGTGAAGTTCTAGACTGAAGTTTGCCCGTAAATAACCCTGATTACTGGACCGTGGGTTAATCTCTAAATAAAGTCATATTTTTGAAAGTCCAATCTAGCAATCAGAAGGAATTTTAAAGGAATTTTAAATGATACTTGGCCCTCTTGAGGACCAATAAAAGGAGTCCATTTTACAACCTAGAGCAACTCTCTAAGATCCCCTCCAATCCTCTCCATTCTGTCTCACCCCCATGGGTGCTCCAGAATCCATTCTAATGAAATGCCTCAGACCCTAACACCCAGCCCCTATGGCTTTTGTAGCTTTTTTTTCTCTTTTCCTTCATTTTGGATCTCTAGACCTGTCTCTCCATTCACATTCTTTCAATTCTTCTGAACTTATGTCATAAAACCCTAATAACAGGAATAGTAGGCCAAAACTCAACTAATTGCTGAAGAGTAAAAAAAACAAAAAAAACAAAAGGGTTTGAATGGGGGTGATGTAGAGCATATGGAGGCTGGGAACCTAGACATGCTGATAAATCTTGTGTCTTTCACGTGTGTGTTTGGGGGTATCATCTGTACTACAGATCATAGTCCCATAAACAGCCACTGTAATGATATTCCTATGGTATTCCTATAACTGTCCCACAGAACTTGAGGACGTTTGGACCTCCTGTCTCTCCTAACTAGAGGTTTCCTTACTGTGTCTCTCTCCCCTTCTCATCATAAACAAGCTCATTCAAGCTATTCCTATTATGTTTCTGTGCTGTGAACTCATGTCAACAAGAAGGCATGGTGAGCTGGCTGAATCAACCAAGGTTGAGGTTAGCATTTGTAAACGTTAGGAGGAGAGGACAAAGCTTTGTTTCAAGCCTTCTTCCTCACTTTTCTTTAATGCCTGTGTCTCTTGCTCCTTCATTCGGACCGCCTCCCACCTTTCCTTTCCTTCCATAGAATTCACTCCTTCACACATCCTTGTGATGTAGAATAAAATATCTCTGATGAGATCTCCCCCATACTGATGATTACAGTTATCAACTGCACAAAATGGCCTTAAGAAAAATATGTAAATGAAAAATAAGTTATGGTTTCATAATAAGCAGATCTACAGAAGAGAAAAAAAATCCTGTCTTTAGTCTTCTGTCTGGGAAGTTAGTAAAGGGGGTACCTACTCGAAGGGCCTAGCTACTTTATGTCTGGTTGGCATGTTCTCTATCTTGTGACACTTATTGAGCCCCTATTATGTGTCAGATACTGTTCTAAATGCTTTATACCTATTAAAATTTTCAATGTCATAACATCCTCATAAGATGGTTGTTGATATTATCCACATTTTACTGATGTGTAAATCCAGGATCAGAGAGATTTAGATACTTGCCCAAAGTCACTCAGCTTGTGACTGGTAGAGTCAGAATTTAAGCCAAACCACTGCTAGACCCTGAATTATTATCCATCTTTTAATCCAGGTAACTAGATTGATTCTTTTTGCTTTAATTTTTTTAAAAGATTTTATTTTTAAATAATCTCTACACCCAACATGAGGCTTGAACTCACAACCCCAAGATCAAGAGTTGTATGCTCTACCGGCCTAGCTGGCTCAGCTAGCTATATTCCAGCACAATAATTATGTTTTTGTAGCCTGAGGAAGTAAAAGTTGGGAAAGAAGGGAGGAATAGTAGCTAATCTATGCTAGATATGAGGTTTGAGGCCAATTCTGACTTCAGATCTCATGGCTTTTTAACATTTGGGCGGTTGAAGAAATTCATTGGCAGTGACAAGGAAAATCTTTATGCCAGTGTTTATGGAGATTTCCTTCATGCTTTTTCTATAAAAAAAATGTATTTCAGCCCCCTTAAGGGAGTAAGTCACCTGTGCCCCATTTCCTCTGCTTCTGCCTGCCACTGTTTTATACCATGTGGTGGCAAATTATCTCATTATTCCTCACAGTGCCCCAGTGAGGAATCACAAGTCAGACAGTCCTCATTATACAAAAGAGGTAACCGAGACTCAGAGGACTTGAGTAACTTTCCATGATTACATAGCTAGTACTTGAATAATTGTTGGAAGCATCTTGGAGGAGAAAGATTTAGGGTGATCCTTATTTATATCAATAGAGACTCCTTGAAGACCTTTACACTGACTATTATAATAAATGTAGTCTTCAGTGATTAAATCTATAAATCTGTATTCCTTCACAGAGGCACATTCTTTTCCCTTTCAGCCTCTCATAGCTGCTTTAATGGAATGGGATTAGTGAAGCACGCAAATGGAAAGTTTTCCTTTCATGAGCTCTGAGAACTATCTACCTAAAATGTATCTTCCAGACAAGATGATGTCATCCAGATTAGACATGTCCTTAGAGACTGATAACATGCTTACTGGGAGTGAGTCACCTTCCTCTGGGACGTCAGAATTAGGCAGCATCAAATCTAATAAACACTGATAGGCTGGAAAGAATTCTAATGTACTCAATGATGTCAAAGAAATGCAGTGTCTGAATCAGGGTCGGTAGTAACTTGGATCTGTTTCTCCTCTAATGAACCTTGAAACTTGTTTCCACCCATGCTTTCAAATTCAAATATATTAGGAAGGATATAGGGGATAGGAGATAGTAAATAACAATATTAGGAAATGAATCTTCCTAACTGACTAAATAAGGATTCTTTTGGAGCTAAAACCAGAGTACCTGACTTCTTTCTTGATTCCTGTTTAAGGAATTGTCACTGCATGCCATACGCATGTCACTAAATATATACACAATTCTTCTGCTTGGTGACACCAATACACTTGAGATGAATTATAACTAGATTAGTTCTAGGAACTTAGTTCTTGGCTTCAGATGTGTGGCCTCGTGGATGCAAATATCCCTCTCTGTTCCAGGGACTTGTATTTGGTAATTTCTAGGATTCTTCCTAAGATCTTTCTGGATATTTAATTTGTGTGTGTGTGTGTGTTCTGAAATATCAAATCTTTATGAATTCTGAGAGGAAGGATGTTCCTAATTCTAATAGGTTTTTGTCTGCTGTCCCTGGTGCTGAATTGTACAAGACATTAGGGTTCCAAATGTGTATATTTTCAGCTGGTAGGGGAAAGGTAAAAGAAATAAAACCAAATGTTTAGACTTCATAAAGACTTATAGACCTGGATATAGTATTATCCATATGAACAAAATGAACATGTACAAACTTAAAAGAAACAAATATATATTAAGTATATTAAATATTTGTGAGGGAAAGACTCTGTGTCTCTATTTTTTAGTAATATATCTCAAAGTGGGTTGGTACTTAGCCCAGAGTAGATTCTCAGTGAATATATTTTGAGTGAATAGTGAATAAATTCAGGCATAGTGCTCAAAAGAAGTGAAGATAGAGTTAATGCTCAAAAATGGGAGCTCTACTCCCAAATATATAAAACAATCACAAACATAAGCAAACTTATTGATAAGAATGTGGTAATTTTAGGGGACATTAATACCCCACTGACAGCAATGGATTGATCGTCTAGACACAGAATCAATAAAGAAACAAGGGCCCCGAATGACACATTGGATCAGATGGGCTTGACAGATATATTTAGAACTCTGCATCCCAAAGGAACAGAATATACTTTCTTCTCAAGTGCACATGGAACATTCTCCAAGATAGATCACATACTGGGTCACAAAACAGCCCTTTATAAGTATCAAAGAATTGAGATCGTACCATGCACACTTTCAGACCACAATGCTATGAACTTGAAATCAACCACAGGAAAAAGTCTGGAAAACCTCCAAAAGCATGGAGGTTAAAGAACACCTTACCAAAGAATGAATGGGTCAACCAGGCAATTAGAGAAGAAATTTAAAAATATATGGAAACAAATAAAAATGAAAATACAACAATCTAAAAGCTTTGGGATGCAGTGAAGGCAGTCCTGAGAGGAAAATACATTGCAATCCAGGCCTATCTCAAGAAACAGGAAAAATCCCCAATACAAAATCTAATAGCACTCCTAAAGGAAGTAGAAGCAGAACAACAAAGATACCATAAACCCAGCAGAAGAAGAGAAATAATAAAGATCAGAGCAGAAATAAACAATATAGAATCTAAAAAGACTGTAGAGCAGATCAATGAAACCAAGAGTTGGTTTTGTTTTTTTTTTTAATTTTTTTTTTCAACGTTTATTTATTTTTGGGACAGAGAGAGACAGAGCATGAACGGGGGAGGGGCAGAGAGAGAGGGAGACACAGAATCAGAAACAGGTTCCAGGCTCTGAGCCATCAGCCCAGAGCCCGATGCGGGGCTCGAACTCACGGACCGCGAGATCGTGACCTGGCTGAAGTCGGACGCTTAACCGACTGCGCCACCCAGGCGCCCCAAGAGTTGGTTTTTTGAAAAAAATAGACAAAATTGATAAACCTCTAGCCAGGCTTCTCAAAAAAAAAAGGGGAGAGGACCCAAATAGATAAAATCATGAATGAAAATGGAATTATTACAACCAATCCCTCAGAAATACAAGCAATTATCAGGGAATACTATGAAACATTATATGCCAACAAACTGGACAACCTGGAAGAAATGGATAAATTGCTAAGCACCCACACACTTCCAAAACTCAAACAGGAAGAAATAGAAAATTTGAACAGACCCATAACCAGAGAAGAAATTGAATCAGTTATCAAAAATCTCCCAACAAGTAAGAGTCCAGGACCAGATGGCTTCCCTGGGGAATTCTACCAGACATTTAAAGCAGAGATAATACCTATCCTTCTCAAGCTGTTCCAAAAAATAGAAAGGGAAGGAAAACTTCCAGACTCATTCTATGAAGCCAGCATTACTTTGATTCCCAAACCAGACAGAGACCCAGCAAAAAAAGAGAACTACAGGCCAATATCCCTGATGAATATGGATGCAAAAATTTTCAACAAGATACTAGCAAATCCAATTCAACAGCATATAAAAAGAATTATTCACCATGATCAAGCGGGGTTCATTCCTGGGCTGTAGGGCTGGTTGAATGTTCGCAAATCAACCAGTGTGATACATCACATTAATAAAAGAGAAGAGAAGACCCATATGTCTTATTGACATGTCAATCGATGCAGAAAAAGCATTTGACAAAATTCAGCATCATTTCTTAATAAAAACCCTCGAGAAAGTCAGGATAGAAGGAACATACTTAAACATCATAAAAGCCATTTATGAAAAGCCCACAGCTAATATCATCCTCAATGGGGAAAAACTGAGAGCTTTCCCCCTGAGATCAGGAACACGACAGGGATGTCCACTCTCACCGCTGTTGTTTAACGTAGTGTTGGAAGTTCTAGCATCACAGACAACAAAAGGAAATCAAAGGCATCAAAATTGGCTATGATGAAGTCAAGCTTTCACTTTCTGCAGATGACATGATACTATACATGGAAAACCCAAGAGACTCCACCAAAAGTCTGCTGGAACTGATACATGAATTCAGCAAAGTCGCAGGATACAAAATTAATGTATAGAAATCAGTTGCATTCTTATACACTAATAACGAAGCAACAAAAGACAAATAAAGAAACTTATCCCATTCACAATTGCACCAAGAATCATAAAACACCTAGGAATACACCTAACCAAAGATGTAAAAGATCTGTATGCTGAAAACTGTAGAAAGCTTATGAAGGAAATTGAAGAAGATGCAAAGAAATGGAAAAACATTCCGTGCTCAGGGATTGGAAGAATAAATATTGTTAAAATGTCGATCCTACCCAAAGCAATCTACACATTCAATGCAATCCCAATCAAAATTGCACCAGCATTCTTCTCGAAGCTAGAACAAGCAATCCTAACACTTGTATGGAACCACACAAGACCCCAAGGAGCCAAAGTAATATTGAAGAAGACCAAAGCTGGAGGCATCACAATCCCAGACTTTTGCCTCTACTACAAAGCTGTAATCATCAAGACAGCATGGTATTGGCACAAAAACAGACACATAGACCAATGGAATAGAATAGAGACTCCAGAAGTGGACCCACAAAAGTATGGCCAACTAATCTTTGACAAAGCAGGAAAGAGTATCCGATAGAAAAAAGGCAGTCTCTTTAACAAATGGTGCTGGGAGAGCTGGACAGCAACATGCAGAAGAATGAAACTAGACCACTTTCTTACACCATTCACAAAAATAAATTCAAAATGGATGAAGGACCTGAATGTGAGACAGGAAACCATCAAAACCCTAGAGGAGAAAGCAGGAAAAAACCTCTCTGACCTCAGCCGCAGCAATTGCTTACTTGACACATCTCCAAAGGCAAGGGAAGTAAAAGCAAAAATGAACTATTGGGACCTCATGAAGATAAAAAGCTTCTGCACTGCAAAGGAAACAATCCACAAAACTAAAAGGCAACTGACAGAATGGGAAAAGATATTTGCAAATGACATATCGGACAAAGGGCTAGTATCCAAAATCTATAAAGAACTCACCAAACTCCACACCCGAAAAAGAAATAATCCAGCGAAGAAATGGGCAGAAGACATGAATAGACACTTCTCTAAAGAAGACATCCAGATGGCCAACAGGCACATGAAAAGATGCTCAACGTCACTCCTCATCAGGGAAGTACAAATCAAAACCACACTGAGATATCACCTCATACTGGTCAGGGTGGCCAAAATGAACAAATCAGGAGACTATAGATGCTGGAGAGGATGTGGAGAAACGGGAACCCTCTTGCACTGTTGGTGGGAATGCAAACTGGTGCAGCTGCTCTGGAAATCAGTGGGAGGTTCCTCAAAAAATTAAAACTAGATCTACCCTATGACCCAGCAATAGCCCTGCTAGGAATTTACCCAAGGGATACAGGAGTACTTATGCATAGGGGCCCTTGTACCCCAATGTTTATAGCAGCACTTTCAACAATAGCCAAATGATGGAAAGAGCCTAAGTGTCCATCAACTGATGAATGGATAAAGAAGTTGTGGTTTATATACACAATGGAATACTACTTGGCAATGAGAAAGAATGAAATATGGCCTTTGGTAGCAACATGGATGGAACTGGAGAGTGTGATGCTAAGTGAAATAAGTCATACAGAGAAAGACAGATACCATATGTTTTCACTCTTACGTGCATCCTGAGAAACTTAACAGAGGACCACAGGGGAGGGAAGAGGGAAAAAAAAGTTACAAAGAGGGAAGGAGGCAAACCATAAGAAACTCTTGGGAACTGAGAATAGACTGAGGGTTGATGGGGGGTGGGAGGGAGGGGAAAGTGGGTGATGGGCATTGAGGAGGGCCCCTGTTGGGATGAGCACTGGGTGTTGTATGGGAACCAATTTGACAATAAATTTCATATTAAAAAGTAAAAAAAAAAAATAAAACTCCTTGATAGAAGTGAGGAAAATAATGGGAGCTCTATAGTCAGACTGTCAGAGTTCACATCCTGGTATGCTACTCACTAGCTGTGTGACCCTGGACAAGTTGCTTCACCACTAGCTGATATACTACCTCAAAGTCTATTAGGAGGACAAAAGAGTTAATATACAGGGTGCCTGGGTTGCTCAGCCGGTCGAGCATCCAACTCTTGATTTCGGCTAAGGTCATGATCCCAGAGTAGTGGGATAAAGCCCTGTGTCAGGCTCCATGTTTAGCATGGAGCCTGCTTAAGATTTTCTCTCTCTCCCTCTACCCCTCTTTTCTGCTTGTATGCCTTCTCTCTCTTTCTCAAATTAAAAAAAAAAAAGAGAGTTAATATACAGAAGCTGTTCAAAACTGAACCTGTAACATTGAAAGTGCTCTGCATTATTATTTTTTTAATTTTTTAATGTTTATTTATGTTTGAGAGAGAGAGACAGAGACAGAGAGACAGAGTACAAGCAGGGGAGGGGTAGAGAGAGGGAGATACAGAATCTGAAACAGACTTCAGGCTCTGAGCTGTCAGCACAGAGCCCAACGTGGGGCTTGGACTCAGGAACCATGAGATCATGACCTGAGCCGAAGTCGGATGCTTAACCAACTGAGCCACCCAGGCTCTCCTTTATTTTTTGTAAATTTTTAAAAAATGTTAGTTTATTTGAAAGTGCTATGCGTTATTATTGTTATTATACTTCTTTTCATTCCTTTTGTCGAGGATATATATGAGTAATATATTCTAGACACATAATAATAATTAAAATTTATTGTGAGATTATTATGCAGGAAACATTTTAATTTACTAATTCCTTACGACAGTTCCATGATCTAAGTGCTATTATTATCTCCATTATAAAGTGAGGAACCTAAGTAACTTTCCCATGGCCCCATAGCAATTTTAAAACTAAGATTTGAGGGGCGCCTGGGTGGCGCAGTCGGTTAAGCGTCCGACTTCACCCAGGTCAAGATCTCGCGGTCCGTGAGTTCGAGCCCCGCGTCGGGCTCTGGGCTGATGGCTCAGAGCCTGGAGCCTGTTTCCGATTCTGTGTCTCCCTCTGTCTCTGCCCCTCCCCCGTTCATGCTCTGTCTCTCTCTGTCCCAAAAAATAAATAAAACGTTGAAAAAAAAAATTTAAAACTAAGATTTGAACCTAGGCTATCTAGACCCAAAATCTGAACCCTTAAACACAACACTTTACTGCTTCTCAATATTTTTGATATCCCAAGTTGGTGATATGGAGGGCAGTCTGTGTCTGGAAGCAGCATTTTCTGTAGATGAGAAGGTAATGGCTCAAAGAGAGTTCGCAGGCTCAAAGATTTTTTTAAGCTAAATATCTTCCTTCAGTATTGAGCCATACTACTAATCTCACAGAAAACATGATGAATTTCCAACATTTCTGTCTTTTTTCCTTGAGGAGATAGGAAGGGAAGGGGTATTTTTTCCATTCCTTTTCCAATGAACACAATTAGCATGTCGATCCTAAACATATACTGTGTATATCATATCAGCTAATCTTGACACAGAGATTAGAACATGTTATGCTTTTTGGCTGACTGTCTTCACCTCTAGTCCAGTTATTAAAATAATTTCAATGACCCATTTTTAGTTTATTGGGTCAATATTGTAAACTTGAATACTGAATATTCTTCACCTGAAATTCTGCTTGCATGCTGAGTATAAATAAATTGTAGTTCACATCCAATGAGGATGAATGTGCTTTTACACCATTGTTTTGTTTCCATTTCTTTTCAAAACGAGGTTCTTTTTCAGAGATATCTGAATTGCATGTACTATTTTCAATTTGCAGTAAGAGACTGGCATATAAAAGAAATAATGAAAGCTACATTATTATGGTCCCAGAAGATAACTGGTAATGGTGTAATCAATTTTCTCAGGGTTATTTCTTTTTTCCCCATTTTTGACTGCTCAACCTCCATCCATCTGAATGGAAAATGTTAAGCATGTGCTGATTGCTGTTGGGCATGTACTAAATTACTAGAGTATAGCGGCTTTACAGATAGATTGGTTTATACCCCTTAGTCTGCCAAGTTGTCATCATTTAGCCTTGTTCATCTGAGCTATTTTCTTTTTAGTCAGTGATAGGCATGGCTATAATGCACCTTCACTGTGACATGTACCAGGATGCTCAGGCAGAAGGAGCTAACATTTATTAAGCATACACTCATTAACTTATTACGTTCCAGGACCCAGGTTAAGTTCTTTGCTACATCATTTCATTTAATCCATGCAGTGACCAATTAAGGTTTATATTGTTATTGTTCCCATTGTATAGACACACAAACTGAGGCACAAAAAAAACCCCACAACCATTTCCATGGTCATACCTGTGAGTTATGAAAATTGATGGCTGGTATTTGAGGCTAAGTGGTCTGACTCCAGAGTCTATACTCTCCATTGGTATGTTCTACTGTCTTCTGTGTGCTCATGGTTTTCAAATCCTTGCATGTCAACTCATTAACAATAAATTAGCTTTTATTTTGTGCCAGGGACTGTGCCAGATACCAAAGATGCTAAGATTATTAAGATGTAGTCTCTAAGGCACTCATGGCTTAATGTGAAATTTATTGTAATCAAGGCATAGAGTTCACAGAAGAGAAAGTAAAGAAAGAAAACCTCCCTCAAATGGGAGGATGGGATTAGAACTCAGAGCCAGCTCCACAGTGAGATGGTCCCGGATGTAAGTTTTAAAAATTCACAGGAAACAGCACATGCAAAGGCGTGGAAGTATGAGACAGGTGAGAATAACTCATAGTGATTGGAAGCATGGACCCTGGAGCCCAACTGCTTGGATTTGAATCCTTGCTCTACCTCGTGACTGGTGGCAAACTCCTTAGCTTCTCTGTGCCTCAGTTTCTCATCTATACAAGAAGGATGACAAAACTAGTAACTCCCTGATAGTGCAGTGGGATTAAATGGGTTAAGGTCCACAAATCACTCAGAGAAGGGCCTGGCATATTTATTTAAAAAGCACACCATAGTAGTTAGTTATCACTCTTATTACCCACAACCTTTATTATTTTTGGTGCCTGTTCCTCCTTGTTATATGAAAGATCATACCAACTAGACTGGACCACACACTGTCATCTTTCAAGCCTGTCCCAGCTTTCCAGAGGCATCAACTGTTACCAAACCAAGTTTCCTCACAAAACAGATTGGCAAGAAGTGGCCTTACTCTCCTTTCAAACCTTGAACTGTCTGTTCTGCTGAGGATATCCCAGGCAATTAGTGCTTCTTGGAAATTTCCATTCAAGGCACAGTTTCACTCTGGGCCACAAGGAAAGAAGGAGAGGAAAGGATGGATGCTCTGCTGGAGGAAAAATCCATCAAAACGAGTCGCTGCCCTTCTCCCCAAACTGAAATCATTGGCCAGAGTGACCCACTCTGGCCAATGCTCAGGAACTTGTCTTCAGGAGAAGCCATCCTCCTAGTACTAGGTTTCTTAGGACCAGAGGCAGCTGGCAGGTAGGGATAAGACTTCTGCTTACCTCTTCTCCTTCTCAAATGTTCTTTTGTAGATCGTAGAGTAACATTTTCGTAGGTGAAAATCCTGTCATAATCCTACTCAGAAAACCTGAGTTCCAGTCCTAGGTTTAATCTTAACTAAGTAATAATTATAAGCACTTATGTCGTGTTTACCATGTGCCAGACAGCGTTCTACACATGATACTTTCATCAACTCATTTTTTGAAGTTTTTTTTTATGTAAAAAAAATTTTTTTAATGTTTATTTATTTTTGGGAGACAGAGAGACAGAGTAAGGGAGGGTCAGAAAGAGAGGGAGACACAGAATCTGAAGCAGGCTTCAGGCTCTGATCCTTTAGCACGGAGCCCGACGCAGGGCTTGAACCCACGAAGCACAGGATCATGACCTGGGCTGAAGTCGGACGCTCAACTGACTGAGCCACCCAGGCACCCCAAAGATATCTTTTTTTTAAGTTTATGTTTCAGAGAGAGAGAGAGAGAGAGGGAGAGAGAGAGAGGGAGAAAGAGAATGAGCTGAGAGGGGCAGAGAGAGGGAAGCACAATCCAAAGCAGGCTCCAGGTTCTAAGCTGTCAGCATGGAGCCTGATGTGGAGCTTGAACTCACAAACTGTGAGATCATGACCTGAACCAAAGTCAGATGCTCAACAGACTGAGCCACCCAGGTGCCCATCATCAACTCATTTAATCCTCACAAGAGCTTAAGTGATTTGGTATATATATTGGTCAGGGTAAACTAGTTATGCTGTGATAACAAACAAATCTCAGTGGTTTGTTTCTAACTCATGTATGTTCGTTGTAGGTCCATGGGAATTTTGTTCCACACTATGTTTACCCCGGGATTCATGCTAACAGAGAAATCTCCATCTGGAATGTTTCACATTTCACATCAGGGAGAAGAAAAGGACAGATTACGCACTGGCTCTTAAAAACTCTCATATGGAAACGACACAGTTACTCAATTCACAATTCATGGCCATACCTAACTTCAACTGGGTATGGAAGAGATATCTTACCATGTGTCTGAAAGAAGAGAACCAGAATGTTGATGAACAGTTCTAAGGTTACCATAATACAGTATTTTTATCAGCATTTATAGATGAGAAAACTGAAAAACAGAGAGGTTAAGTAAGTTGCCTCAAATTACCTAGTTTTTAAGTGGTAAAGCTGGGATTTCAACTCTAGTGGTCAGCTCCAGAGACTGCTCTTAATAACTGTGCATAGACCTTTTCCAAGGCACTGAATCTATCTAAATTTGTTTCTTCATCTGCAAAAATGGGGAGAAAAATGCTTTCTTCCGTATCTCACAAGGGTACACTCAGAAGTCATCCATCCAGGCATCTATCCAAGCATCCATCCATCCATTCTTGCAGTAATTGACATGCCTATTGTCATGCCAATTGACATGCCAATTATTGCTCTAATTGATGTGAATCAGTAGTGAATAAGACTAAGTTCCTATGCTTGTGGAGGGTACATTCCTCTATACCATATGAAACATTGGGTAAAAATAAAATAAGGGAATGGATCAATGAACAAGGCAAGGATAAATGCTCTGAGGTAAATAAAACACAATGATATTGTATGGTCTGGATTTTGTCCCCCTAAAACTCATATATTGAAGCCTTAACCCACAATGTGATAATATTTGCAGATGGGGCCTTTGGGAAATAATTAGGTTTGATGAGGTCGTGAGGATGAATCCTTCATGATGGAATTAGTAGCTTTATAACAAGAGGAAAAGAGGGATCACTCTTTCTTCATCATGTGAGGACACAGTGAGAAGGCAGCCATCAGCAAACCATGAGTTCTCACCAGAAACTGAATCAGCCAGCACCTTGATCTTGGACTTACCCAGCTCCAGAACTGTGAGAAATAAATGGCTGTTGTTTAAGCCACCCAGTCTATGCAGCATTCTATATCCTGCATAGACTGATTATATATATGATAGAAAGGCACAGGGTGGGAGAGGTGCTCTTTAGAGTGGGAGATCAGGGAAGGACCATCTCAAGAAGTAATATTTGAGCTGAGTTTATCATGTGCACATCTAGGGAGCAGAGAGAATAATAAGCAAAAGGCTCTGAGGCAGGAACGAGCATGGCATGTGTGAAGAACAGAGAGCGGGTTAGAGTAGTTTGAGTATAATGAATGAGGAGGAAAATGGCAGGTAATGAAGGTGCAGAAGGAGGCAGGAATGAGACCATAAAAGATAGATATGGACCGTGAGTTTTAAACCTTGTTTTTGGGTTAAAAACCCCTTTGATAATCTGCTGAAAACCACAGACATGCTCACCGGAAAAGACAACACTCACAGAACATTTTACGTATAGTATCAGGAGTTTCACAGTCCCCAACTCTTCTGTCCATCTAGACCACAGTTTGGAAACTTGTGGAAGATGTAAAGATGTTTTGAATAGTACATAGGGAAAGAGAAGGGAGAAAGAAACTGACATTGTTTGCAAGCTTTCTCTGTGCCAGAAGCTTTGCCAGTTGTAATAAATTATTTATCATATTTTTCAAAATCTTATTTGATAAATGATGAAGCCAGGTATCAGGTAGGCTAAGCAATAGGCTTTAGGCTAGCCAGGTAGTAAAGGACAGACAAAGAATTTGAATTGAGGTTGGCTTCACAACAGAGATACTATTATTAGATGTAGGGTCCAGTTTCATTCTGCCAAGGGTATTTTTATTATTAGGTGAAGGGTCTGTATTTTCAACCAGCGGAGGCAGTATCCATTTCCTTTTCAGCTCGCTCTAGTTGAATAGCCGAGCAGCTCAGATTCTGTTTCTATTTCTTTACATCCACACTGATTACAACGTCAGTCTTTATTACTCCCAGCAGAGCAGTGAAATATAATCCCTACACCACTACCAATTAAGGCAGCACCAACTCTATCCACATATGTTCTCTCTGTGTGAATGCCAGAAGACCTGCTACAAGAGTTTTCCAGTGGTTTAGTATTCTGCTCAAAAAGCTCATTTGCCAAGCATCATCTTTCTTAATTAGGAACCTAATGTATTACAGCCAATCCTTTAAACAAGAGGAGGATGGTGACCTGAAAAGGAAGCATGACCATTCATTTCAAGATAATCAGCTTTGAAGCTGCTTGACAATAGATATTGATTTCTAGTGCCTGAAAAACCTCCTGAGAGAGGTTTCTGGTCTCAGCAGCCCGAGCAATCTGTTTGTCTCCTTATTCACTTACCATATGAGGCCAGGAAATGACCTATAATGTGATGAGCAAAGAAACTACCTTCTCTGAAAAACCACATGCATGAGAATGAGTGGAAGGATCCTCTTAGACTAACGTGAAGGAGGATAAGCAAACCATTCATTCCATTTTCTTACCTCTTACAGCCTTCTATTAAAGGTAATATTAGCCATCCTTTAAAGAACACACTCTATGTTATTTCCAATGTCAAAACGCTATTGGTTTTATCACCCAGTTTTCAGGATGAAGAAACTGAGGCGCAGAGATGTGAGTTTCTTTTCACAGTGTCACACAGCAAGTGAAAGCCTGAGCTGAGAGTTGAAATCTGTCAGAGTCTAAAGTTTTTTTTCTTCCACAACACTAGGCTGCCTCATTTTTCTAGATATGCATTTTCCTCCTTTGACTTTCTACTTGCTGAAATTAATTTTTTGAGCCAGTAAAGTCATCATCGTTCAGAAATAATGACACCATATTGGTGGAATTTGGCTTCTTTAGTGTCTTACACAAGTATCTACATACGGCAATAGAGCTAGGTTGCAATACTACATGTTGCCAGTAGGTGCCACTATCTTATCTAATGCACTACATATTCAAAAATATTTACTGAATACCTAGTATATGAAAGGCTCTGTTATAGGTGCTAGGGATATAGTCATGAACAAGACAGAGTCTCTGCTTCATGACATTTCCATTCCATTGGGGAAATCTGAGCCACAAGCAAATATATATCAGACAGTGATCAGTGGAATAAGTAAATGCTGAAATTTGAGGCTTCAGGCTCTGAAATACATCAGCTGTTTGAGTTTGAAATATGTTATATTCTAGTGACATGAAACCAGCTGCCCTGTAAGAATTCATCTCTCAGGAAATGTCCCTGCAACTAACTCTGTTCGGCGAACCAGTAAAAATGACCAGCGTTTCCATGTCCCCATTGAAACAGATTAGGAAAGAAAAACCTCCTGGGACTAGAGTTTACATAGTTTACTGGCTGAGTGTACCATCACCTACAAAATAAGTCCCAATCCAAGCATGCTCTATTAGGCCCGTTATGATCCAACTGACCTCTCTAGTCCGATCTCTGGCCACACCTTTTTCACATTTTACGGCCTTATAAGCCATATTGCTTCTCATTCCCCACATGAGTATACTGTTTTACCCCTTCAGGCTTTTGCTAATAATAACTACTACATTGGGAAGCTATTTTAATTTTTTCTCACTTATATAATCCCTAATCCTCTGGTTAGGGACCAGCTAGACCTGGTGTGGTCATATCCAGCTATCACCACCTCTAAGAAGTCTTCCTTGTTTTCCTCAATCTAAGTTAGATTCCTGTTAGATTCCTAAGTAATCCCTGTTCCTTCTTCCACATCTTTTGGATCCTATCACTTGACTTCCATACTGTTTTACCATGAGATATCTTTGTGCTTCATTTTCTTTTTGAGGCAAGGAACTAGATCGTATTCACCTCTATATCCTCTTTGCCTAATTCAGCACTGTCCAAGAGAAATATAATGCAAGCCATATATGTAATTTAAAATTTACTAGTAGCCACATTAAAAAGTAAAAAGAAACAGATGAGATTCATTTTCATAATGTGTTTTACTTTACCCAATATATTCAAAACATTACCATTTCAACACATAATTGATGTAGAAAATAATCAACGAGATGTTTCAGAATCTTTTTATCACATTAAGTCTTCAAAATCTGGCGAGTATTTTGTGCTTACAGCCATGTCAATGCAGAAACTAAATTTCCATCAGAAATACTTGGTCTATGTTTAGATTTTACAAAATTTATTCTCAAAGTATAACCACATGCTCAAACTGTTCCAAACATACTTAAAAGTTTTCTAAAAACTGAAATAAATACAAAAATATCATCTTCCTTTAATATTCAAGTCCACATTGACAAAACTGGCTCATCACTTTTAGAACAATTAGACTTTCAAGCTGAAGCATATCCATTTCAAAACTATGTCCACAATAGATTCACCAACTCTTCTGTCAATTCAACGTTAGCAGTGGGTTCAAAGGGTATTGCATAAATTGAAAAGTAGTTCTAAATTTACCAGTAACAGAAAAATTCTTCAAATTTTTCTTGCCATTTTTTTAGCCAATGTACATAATTTTGTTAATTGCAATGACAATCTTCTGCATATTGACTCCCATTAGAAAAATACATAAAATTATTATTGATCTGTGTATTGGAATTTTTAATTCCAGCAAATTCTCATACTAGTCATGCCGGGTCAGAAATAAGCTTTTCCTTTTCACTAAACTTCAAATTTAGCCTGTTCTTTTGTAGTGTCATATTGGCTAGGAAAGTTAAGTCAGACTGACATTTTTGTCTTTGACTTACTGAATTTTATTTCAAAAAAATCTTGAATTAGAGTTAACAATAGAGTCGATTTTTACAAAACAACTCAACTGATAAGTATTGGCAAACCCCCCCACCAGATAATTGACTTCATTGTCTTCTGTTTTGTTCAACAGATGTATAAACTGGCAATGATTCACAACATTTACATACATGCACTAAAGAATTTTAACAACTGTAAACAATAACACTTTTCATAGAGTATGCTTTAGAAGCTTAATTTTTTTAATGTATGTTTTTAATGTATATCATACAGTGAAAAATGTATATCATTTTTTGTATGTTTTTTATGTATGTTTTTAATGTATATCATACAGTGAAAAAAAATAAAGTATCAGGACACCTGGATGGCTTAGTCTGTTGAGCGTCTGACTCTTGGTTTTGGCTCAGGTCACAATCCCAGGATCATGGGATGGAGCCTGCTTAAGGTTCTCTCTCTCTCCCTCCCTGCCCCTCTACCCCACTCATGCTCTCTCTCTAAAAACTTAAAAGTTAAAAAAATTAAGTGTTTTAAATTAAAAAACACTTTAAAGCTAGAGCATCATCCATCATAATAGGAACTTTTATTACATCTAAGTAAAATTCTTCTTTGACAGATACAAAAGATTTAAAATGATCTATGCCATAAATTCTGTATTTTCAGTTCTGTATTAACAACATTTATTGTAAATCTGAGACAACATGTACCCAAAGTATTAATTAGGCGTTATCTCACATTTACCAATTCATTGAAAGATGAAAACAATACTTTAAATTTTACAAATTTTGGATTAAATGATTTTGATACCATTAGAATGATCTTACAGTCCTTAGGCAATTGTTTGCTGGCTTAATTGAAGATCTTCCACTTTTTGTGAAGTATCATTTTTAGTATTTTCCTCATAATTTTCTAAAAAAAATTTCATAAGTATAATAATAGTTCATTTTACTATCTATCAAAAAACAGTTCTGTGTATGTATGTGTAAGAATTTGTCTTATGGCCAGAATTACAAGCTCAGATTCTGTTAAAAATCTTTAAAAATTTTTGATTAATGCTTAATTCTGATATTAGGTGACTAATTTAGTCAGTTATTTTTTGACTGTTGAGAAGAAACATCAAATTCATCATATTGCTGTAAATTTTCCTAATATTGTCTATTATTTTTATTAATTAAATAGAGATCTTTTTTTATTCTACTGCAATAAATTGCAATTGCCATTCATTGTAAACTTTTCTTCCAATCTTTTCTTTTCTATTCTGATCATAGTGTTAGCTTTTGCATTTCCACTTAATTCTGCATCAGTTGTCTGCTTTTGTTTTAAAAATTTTAAATTTATCCATACCTGTTTTTTTATATTGAAAAATCTAATTGTATTACAATTAAAATAATAGCAAGATTTCAATTTAATTATCCATGAAATTTACAGTGGCTGGAGCTGTCAGCATAAAATATTCTAAGAGGGGCGCCTGGGTGGCGCAGTCGGTTAAGCGTCCGACTTCAGCCAGATCATGATCTCGCGGTCCAGGAGTTCGAGCCCCGCGTCGGGCTCTGGGCTGATGGCTCAGAGCCTGGAGCCTGTTTCCGATTCTGTGTCTCCCTCTCTCTCTGCCCCTCCCCCGTTCATGCTCTGTCTCTCTCTGTCCCAAAAATAAATAAACGTTGAAAAAAAATTTTTTTTTAAATATTCTAAGAAACACATTACCATATTGCATGTATAGAAAAAGAATCATTCAAGCTGAATCAACCCATCAACTTTAACTAGACCAGTGATACGTTTATATATATTAGTGGAAACAATCCATGTACCCAATAAATACATTACTATACAACAGTACTGTCTTATGCAATACAAAAGCTAAAGTGAAGTGTTCTTTTACTGAAACAAAGCTGTGTTTAATAGAAAGTATTTTACAGTATTTACATTTTAAAATTAAAATTTTGGGGTGCCTGGGTGGCTCAGTCGGTTAAGCGTCCGGCTTCAGCTCAGGTCACGATCTCGCAGCTTGTGAGTTCGAGCCCCGCGTCGGGCTCTGTGCTGACGGCTCAGAGCCTGGAGCCTGTTTCAAATTCTGTGTCTCCCTCTCTCTCTGACCCTCCCCTGTTCATGTTCTGTCTTTCTGTCTCAAAAATAAATAAATGTTAAAAAAAAATTAAAATGAAAATTTTAAGTAATACAAATTAAACAATATTAAAAATTCAGTACCTCAGTACTGACATTAGTCCCGTATCAACTGCTCAAAAATCACATGTGGCCAAGAGCTACTGCCCTGGACAGCACAGACCTAACACATTGTATCCAGTCAACAACTATCTTTTGGATTAATGGACCCAGGTATATAACTTTCCCCACCTTTACATTTGAACCTTGGCAGTTAAGACCTACACAGAGTTGCATCACACTCAACTCCTCTCTAAGATCAATGGCACGGAGACACTGTTCAAGTTTTAACCGACCAGTGGAGATTCTAGAGGTTGGAGTAGTATAGACAACCATGTGTAGTTGAAGGCAGCATGGTGCAATGGAGAAAATCATCAGACTTAAGGCCAAATGACTGGGATTGTAGTTTCCACTCCCTAGCTCATTAGTTGGGTGTGTTAGATTTCTTCCTTCCTGCCCTGCCCAATGCGGGGCTTGAACTCATGACCCTGAGATCAAGAATTGGTTGCTTAACTGACTGAGCCACCCAGGCACCCCTAGATTACTCCTCTTTAAAAGAGACTGCTTTCAATACTTCATATATTTGCTGTGAGGATCAAATAAAAATATTTCTATTTATAAATGTTAAAACACTGTCCAAATGTTAGTGTTTTTGTCTTGTCTGTGCCAGTAGGAAATCTGTCTCAGGCTGAATGCCACACCAATCAGAAAATGTCTGTGTCAATAGAAAGCTCTGTTAAGCAGCTAGGGAAACCCATTCTGCTGGCAGAATATGTGTAGGCACAGTGGATACCACAGAGGTGTCTTACTATTAGCCAAGCACAGGGACACATACAATTCAGAGGCTAATGCTTAAATTGTTTTTTTTTTTTTCCAAGCAGTGGAAAATAGTTAAGAGTCCAGGCTCCTGCTAGCTCCTAGCAGACTACCCGGCTGCTAGGGGATTGAAAGATTTAGGATTTAGGATTTGGCAGCTGTATGACTTTGGGCACATAAATTAACTTGCCATGCCTCAGTTTTGTCATCTATAAAATGGGGGTAATATTAGGGCCTATCTCCTAGAGTTGATTACAGCATGAGATAACCCATATAAATTGTTTTAAAGAATGACTGATGTATATTAAGTTCTCAGTAAATAGTTAATGATAGTTATCATGCATGCCAAGTGTACTGTGGATGAACACGTAGGAATTTTCCTCTTATTCTTTTTTATTGAAGTAATATGAGTTTCAGGTGTACAACATACTGATTCAACAATTCCATATAAGGGGCGCCTGGGTGGCTCAGTCGGTTAAGCGGCCAACCTCGGCTCGGGTCACGATCTCGCGGTCCGTGAGTTCGAGCCCCGCGTCGGGCTCTGTGCTGACAGCTCAGAGCCTGGAGCCTGTTTCAGATTCTGTGTCTCCCTCTCTCTGACCCTCCCCTGTTCATGTTCTGTCTCTCTCTGTCTCAAAAATAAATAAAAACGTTAAAAAAAATTAAAAAAAAATTCCATATAATACTCAGTGCTCCCAGGGTAATTGTAGTCACCATGTGCAACTATAGAACATTATTACAATATTAATGACGTATACCCTATGCTGTACTTTTCGTGTCCATGACTTCTTTATTTGATAGCTGGAAGTTTGTACCTTTTAATCTCCTTTATCTATTTCACCCATCTCCCCTGTCACCTTCCCTCTGGTGACCACCAGTTTGTTCTCTGTGTTCAAGAGTCCATTTTTTGGTTGGTTTGTTTATTCATTTGTTTTGTTTTTTAGGTTCCATATATAAGTGAAAACATAGGGTGTTTGTCTTTCTCTAACTTATTTCACTTCGCCTAATTAATGCCCTCTAGATCTATCCATGTTGTTGCCAATGACAATATCTCATTGTTTTTTATGGCTGAGTAATAATCCACTGTGCACATACCACATCTTCTTTATTCATTTATCTATTGATGGACTCTTGGGCTGCTTCCAAACTTACCTATTATAAATAATGCTGCTCTAAACACAGGGGTGCATATATCTTTTCAAATTAGTATTTTTTCTTTTGTGTAAACACCCAGTAGTGGGATTACTGAATCATAGGGTAGTTCTATTTTTATTTTGTTGAGGAACCTCCATACTGTTTTCCACACTGGTTTCACCAATTTTACATTCGCACCAACAGTGCACAAGTTTCCTTTTTCTCCACATCCTCACCAACACTTGATATTTCTTGTCCTTTTGATTCTAGCCATTGTGACAGGTGAGACGTGATGTCTCATTGTGGTTTTGATTTGCATTTCCCTGATTAGTGATGTGAGCACATTTTCATGTGTCTGTTGGCCATCTGAATGTCTGCTTTAGAAAAATGTTCAGGTCCTCTGCCCATTTTTAATCAGATTATTTGTTTTTTTTTTTTTGTGTTGAGTTATATAACTTCTTTATATATTTTAGATATTAACCCCTTATTGGATATGTCATTTGCAAATACCTTCTTCCATTTGGTAGGTTTTGTTGATGGTTTCCTTTGCTGTGCAAAAGCTTTTTTTTTTTTTTTTGGTGTAGTGCCAGTAGTTTAATTTTGCTTTTGTTTCCCTTTCCCTGGGAGACATATCTAGAAAATTGTTGCTAAGGCCAATGTCAAAGAGATTACTGCCTTTGTTTTCTTCTAGAAGTTTTATGGTTTCTGGACTCACATTTAACTCTTTAATCCATTTTGAGTTTATTTTTGCATATGGTGTAAGAAAGTGGGCCAGTTTCATTCTTTTCCATGTAGCTGACCAGCTTTCCCAATATTGAAGAGACTGTCTTTTCCAGGAATTTCCTTCTTTTTCTGATTTCTCTCTCTCTACCTCCTCCCTAATCTCTCTGTCCTTCACACAGTGTCCTGGTTCTAACTTAAGAAATCACAAGTCCTGGGACACCTGGGCGGCTCAGTTGGTTGAGAGTCCTACTCTTGATTTCAGTTCAGGTGAAATGATCTCACAGTTCGTGGGTTTGAGCCCCTCATCGGGGTCTGTGCTGACAGCATGGAGCCTGCTTGGGATTCTCTCTCTGTCCCTACCCACCTCCTCCTTAAAAATAAAGTAAACATTAAAAAAAAAAAAAGAGGGGGCACGTGAGTGGCTCAGTTAAGCATCCATCAGACTTTGGTTCAGGTTATGATCTCACCGTCTGTGACTTTGAGCCCCGTGTCGGGCTCTGTTCTGACAGCTCAGAGCCTGGTGCCTGCTTCAGATTCTATGTCTCCCTCTCTGCCCCTCCCTCATTCATACTCTCTCTCTCTCTCTCTCTCTCAAAAATAAATAAACGTTAAAAAATAAAAGATTTAAAAAAAATCACAAGTCCTTAAGATCCAGCTCATCATTAGAGGAGACAATAAGTCTTCCATTTTCTGCAGAATGAAATATCTGTTAAGTCTTCCTGCTGATGTTGACTATATTTTATAGCTGAATTTAGCTGTGTTATCTCATTAGGCAGTTTCTACCTCTTTACTAAGGCTTACCAAAGAATCTCTTCCAAAGAAGGACAAAATAAGAATGAAAGGAAAATCTCATTCATTCATTCATTCCAAAAATATTTATTGAGTACTTACTTTGTGTACAGACATTTAAATGTGCTTGGGAGTCAACTGTAAACAAAATGATTTTTTAAAAAATCCTGCCCCCCTGGAGCTTTCATCCTAGTGAAAGGAGACTGGCAATAAATACTACCATAATAAATAAGCAAAGTATTCAGTATGTTAGAAAATTATGAACACTATGAAAAAAAATTGAACAGTCTAGGGAGGATTGGAACTGTAGGATATAGAGGTGAAAAATAACTTTAAGAAGAATTCTCAGGTTGAACCTCATTGAGAATAGAGTTTGGGGGCAAATAACTTGACGGAGGTCAGGGAAAGAAGCACAGAGTTATTTGGGGGAAGAGAATGCTGGGAAATGGAGCAGCCACTAGAACGGACCTAAGGAGTGCACTTGGCCTGTTCAAAGCACACTAAGGAGGCCAATGTGTCTGGAATGGACTGACAGAGGTGGGACCATAACACATGGCCTTGTAGGACATTGTGAAGAGTGTGGCCTGGCCTTGCTAATTGCATAGTGATTTCAAGTCAGTTTGGGCACTGAGAGTATAAATAGACTGCAGATTCTTTGAGCTATTAGAGACCTTTAAGGGAATTGAGTTTTCTTGCTCATCAATCTATGAATTCCTTCCACAGTATTGCCACCATAGAGTCATCTTGCCTTTTCATGGGGACCCTGGTGACAGAGAGCTCCCATCTTCCCAAGACAATCCATCTTTCTAGTTTTGCCTGGTGGAAGATTTTCTCTTTGATCGAGCTGACATCTGACCGTCTGTCACTGCCATCCATAACCTTTATTTCTACCCTCTGTAGGCCTTTCAGAATATAAGTCTAATTTTTCTTCCTCATGACAGCTCTTCAAATATTTGAAGACAGCTGCCACATCCTTAGAGTTTTCTCTTCCCCATGCCAATACCCAGTTCCTCCTGTCATTTCTCATATGACAAATGTATGCAATTTCTGCTCTTTCTCCTCTGATTCTGCTCTGGCTCTATTTATTCAATGGCCAGAAGGGAGCCCAGATGTGCCTGGCTGGAGAATAACAGTCCGGAGCCATCCCATCCTTGGCTTAGGGCTTGGCCTTGCATCCTGGCAGTCATGTAATGAAGGAGAAAGACTTTGAAATCAATAGACAGGGGTTCAGATCCCAGCACTGCCCCTTCATTGTTGTGTGGCTCTGGAGAGGGTTTCGTCTCTCTGAACTTTGTTTCCATATATGTAAGGTGAAGATAGTAATTCCAACCTTGGAGATGTGTTGCAAGAATTAGTAGTTTGATGAGTTTATGGTTGCCTGGCACCTTGTAAGGGTGTGAAGTTGATTTTTTTGAAAATCTCTTCTGTGCCTTTGACAACATTTTTCTCTCCACATCCGTTGTAGCATTTTATTCCCAGAGCCAGATCTTATACAATACGGCCTCCTAAGTCCCTAGTAGAAATACTCTTGATGCTCTTTTTCTAGTTCTTTAATAAGAGATATGTAGAGTCTTTAAGGTTTTTTCCCCTTCTTTCCTTCCAAAATTAATAAATACAACAGTTTCATTGGCCCAAAGTCCAGCTCCTCAGAGGCTGTAGAGGTGGTTTGGGGAGTTATTCAAGGGGGTCATGGGCAAGTACTATAAGAAAGAGTAGATGGAGTGATCACCTACATTCTGGCTGCCTAACTTTGTAACAAATAAAATGTGCTTTTATTCTAAATCCAGGAGAGCAGGCTCTTTCTTTGTAATATGATATAAAGAATGTAACTAGAACTCTCTCTCATCACCACGAACACAGCTCTGCAATGAATATGACTTTCCACTGCCCATCTGAGGCTGAGGGATAAGGACAGACACTGCCCCTGAAGAGTTGTAGCCATTCTGGTGTGGGAGGTGGGGCATTGGGGAAAAGGCTGCAGCATGTCTGGGCCAACATGAGGACGGGTATTTAGCCAAACTGAGCCTTTCTCTCTGCCATCCTGGTTGAGAGGCTCCTCATCACTTGCTTGGACTATTGTACTTAGCAATCTCGTAACCAGGGCCCTGCCTCCATTCTCCACTTCAGTTGTCTCTGTGATCTGATTATGACGTCACTCTCAACAGCTCCCCTGGTGATCAGGAGGCTCCTGTGCACTTAACTGTGTGGTTTCAGGGGAACTTCCCAACCTCATATCCAGCCCACTCTTAGCTGTGGTCTTTCAAAATTATTTGCCATTCCCTAAAAATACTGTTTAAATCCCAGCCAACCCTCTGTATGTGCTATTCTGCCTGAAATAAACTTCTCCACTTTTTTTTTTTCTTACTGAATTCTCATCCATTTTTCGAGATCCTACTCAAATATCACTTTATTTAGGAGGACTTCCTGGTTCCTTCAGGAAGAGTTTATTACTCCCTCCCCCATGCTCTTAAAACGCTTTTCACATAGCTGCATTGCGTTATAATTGGTGTATTGTATTACAATGATGTGTTCACCTTCTCCTCCACTAGAGTGTGAATAGAAAGACTGAGATTATGGGGCGCCTGGGTGGCTCAGTCGGTTGAACGTCTGACTTCAGCTCAGGTCATGATCTCGCAGTTTGTGAGTTCGAGCCCCGTGTCGGGCTCTGTGCTGACAGCCCAGAGCCTGGAGCCTGCTTCAGATTCTGTGTCTCCCTCTCTCTCTGCCCCTCCCCTGCTCATGCTCTGTCTCTCTCTGTCTCAAAAATGAATAAAAAACATTGAAAAAATTAAAAAAAAAAAGAAAGACTGAGATTACTTTCCTAGGGCTACTGTAACACAGTACCACATACTGGCTTAAAACAACAGATATTTATTCTGTCACAGTTCTGGAGGCTCCAAGTCTGAATGTCTGCAGGGCTGTACTCCCTCTGAACGCTCTGGAGAAGGATCCTTCCTTGTCTCTTCCTAGCTCCTGGCAATTGCTGGCAATCCTTAGCCATTCCTTGGTTTACAGGTGCATGTCTCCAGTCTCTGCCTCTGTTGTCATATAACCTTCTTCCCTGTGCCTCTGTCCAAATCTCCCTCTCCTTTCTCTTATAAAGATGGCAGTCACAGGATTAGGGCCCACTGTATGCAATATGGCCTCATTTTAACTTTACTACATCTGCAAAGACCCTATTTCAAATAAGGTCACATTTGCAGGTTGAGGACGGTTAGGACTTAAAAATATCTTGTTTGAGGGATACAATTCAACCTACAATGCTAGGTTTTATGTATTTGTGTATTGTCACTGCCTGGCATATAAGAGATACATAAAAATGTTCATTAAATGATGAGGGCATAAATGATAAAGGAAAAATAAGCCATCTCAATACACACTCATTCCCTGTGTGCCTTCATCCAGGCTAGGTCCTGTGCTAAATGCTGAGGTTACAGAGGAGAGTAAGATGTGGCCCCTGCCCTCACTTCCTCCCCGTGAAGTGCCTGAGCTCCCCGGCCATGTCTTTTACAGTCCTCAGCTCACCCCACGTAAGGACTTTAAATAGATCTACCAGTGTTTCTGATGCCAGAGTGCTCATGACTAATTGAGGACCTTCCTGGCAGTAAGTTCAGGGGTGTGGGCATCCAGCTGGGACCCCCATTACCCGAGGATCACTGGGTCCTGTTCCCATTCAGCAGCAGTGAGGGTTTTACTCTCTGCATCTATACAGAGAATAAACCTGTAGACTCTTTTGAAGCAAGTCCCCAATTCTCACCCCTATTTTGCTCTGAATTTTATTCCTTCACTTGTGGAGATAATACCCAATCTTGAGGTAGCTGAGATAGTGGACATGGAAGTAATTTTTTAGTTATTTAGTTTTCAAAATGTATTTTGACACATATTCTTCCTGTCCCTGTGTCCTCACTTCTTTGCACAGTGATCCCATCAAGAGGCAGAGACCATTTGCTCCTTAAACATCACCTTGACCATGTGATTCACATTGATCAATAAGGCAGTAGCAAATATGATGCCAGCACTTGGTTGAAAAGCATTTTAATATTGGTGCTTGTTCTTGTGGCTCTACCAAGAGTAGGCTTTAAAATATTCCCTTAGGACTCTGAAAGAATGGCAGACCCCACTTTCCTTCTAGACAGGCCGCAGAGTTTAGACATACTGGAGTCCAGTAACTTCAGATATCCTAAACCTCATCATTAGTACCATACTCACTTATTAATGAGTCTCTTTCTTCAGACTATGTATGCTACTGAGCAAATAAAACACTGGCCTTGGCTTCTGGGAACTCTCTAAGACACTTTGCAGAATCTGTAGAGAGAGCCTGAAGCAGTGCTGAATATGTATATTAATTAAATATATCAAAATAGGGGCATCTGGGTGGCTCAGTTGATTAAGTGTCCGACTTTGGCTCAGGTCATGATCTCATGGTTCATGGGTTCGAGCCCCTCATTGTGCTTTGTGCTGACAGCTCAGAGCCTGGAGCTTGCTTCAGATTGTGTCTCCCTCTCTCTCTGCCCCTTCCCCACTCGTGCTCTGTCTCTCTCTCAAAAATAAACTATTAAACAAACAAATAAATAAATAAAATATATCAAAATAATTGCTAGCCTTATAAATTGATCCTAACTTGGAAAGGGATTTTAAAATCATATGTCAGCTGACCCTCACAGCAGTCCTGTGAGCCAGGATGGTGATGCTGTGCCCTTTTATTTATAAAGAATCTTGCGTTTGGAGAGTAACATGACTTCCTCAAGTCACATGGCTAGTTTATCAGTTAGTGTTTGCTGTATAACAGCCCTTGCAACAGTTAGTGGTTTAGGACAACACTCATTTATTAGCTGATGTTCCTGCAGGTTGACAGTCTAACTTAAGATTGTTTGGGCAGTTCTTTTGCTGGTCTTGCTTGGGCTCATTCATGGAGTTGAGAACTGGTTGTTTTAGGGTAGTCTCACTCAGATGCCTGGTTGTTAACTGGGGTTGGTGCTGGTTGTTGGCTGGAGTGATAATGATTGGGCCATGTCTCCAGTAGATCAACCTGGGCTTATTCATATAGCAGCTCTCACAGAATTTCCAAGAGCCACAAGGGAAGAACTAATGTTCAAGTGTTTTACAACCTGTGCTTGCATTGATTGTATTTACTACTATTTCATTGGTCAATGCAAATCATAAGGTCAAAGTTAGTTTCAAGGAGTTGGGAAATTGCATCCACCTTTTGATGGGAGGAGCTTTAAGGTCACTTTACAACGGGGCAAGAATATAGTGATAGGAAGATTGGTGTTTATCTTTATAATCTACTACAGCTAGTAAATGGTAGATATGGTACAGGAACTAAATATTATTTAGTATTCCTTCTGCTCTGGCAGGGCCTGAGAGTGTGATCAAACACTCAGCTGATCAATGTTCTTTTTTTGTTTTGCTTAATAAGTTATAATTACGATTCTGCCCTAAATGTATAGCACATTACAATTTTTCAAATAGGTATATGTCCTAATACAAAGACAGGAAAATAAATGAGGGCTGGTTGTGAATAGGGAACAGGAGAAGCTGAGAGCAGATGTCAGTGGCACCCTCAATTTCAATTTAAGTCAGTATTTTCATTGAGCATCTATTATGTCTGACACTGTGTTAAGTTCATGAATACAAAAGTGGTTAAGTCCTGGTCCAGTTGCTCAAGGAACTCCCATAAGTCTAGTGAAAGAGATAAACATAGGACAGAAATTAATTATAATCCAGTGGGGAAAGTTCCATTAAAGAAGTTTCACATATAGTTCTTTGGGGAGCACAAAAGGAACAATTAATTCTGTCTCAGAGATTTAGAGATGTAGTCAGAGATGCCTGCAGAGAGAAGGTACTGGTGACAGGTGCAATTTTACCTGTGCAAAGGCACAGAGGTGCCAACTTGCATGGAATATTCTGGGAACAGCGAGACCACAAAGCATGGAGGGGATGGGTGGGTGCAGTAGCCAGAGATGGAGACTGGAAAGGTTATAAGTGACTTTGAATGCCAGGCTAAAGGGTTTTAAATTCATCCTGAGAGTTACAGGGTGACATGGAACACTTCTAAAGTTGTGGGGTGAGGTCAGAGAAACACAGTTTAATATCTGCAGAGTAAGATAATTGCAGGCTACACTTAGGAAGGAAAAACCATGGGGCGCCTGGGTGGCTCAGTCGGTTAAGCGGCCGACTTTGGCTCAGGTCATGATCTCGTTGTCCGTGAGTTCAAGCCCCGCATCGGGCTCTGTGCTGACAGCTCAGAGCCTAGAGCCTGTTTCAGATTCTGTGCCTCCCTCTCTCTGACCCTCCCCTGTTCATGCTCTGTCTCTCCCTGTCTCAAAAATAAATAAAACGTTAAAAAAAAAAAAAAAAAAAGGAAGGAAAAACCGGAGAGTGCAGACCAACTCAGAAGCTTTTGCCAAGTAAGAGGTGATGATAGACTGACTCACGGAACTATGAGTAGGATTGAAGAGGACAGGATGAATTCTAAAACCAATGAATGGTTGTGTGTGGGAGATGAAAATGGGCAACGAAATGAGCAGAAGCTGGGGCAATAAATGACACAGAAGCAGGTGATGGGGAGTGAGGGACTGAAAGGCAAAAGGACAGGGGAGAAGGGATGGCAGATTCAACTGGTGACATGTACAGCTGAGAGACCTGTAAGGATCTCCAGAGAAGTGTCCAGATAAGTAGGTCACTGAATACCCAGGTCTGAAGCTCCAGAAACAGACATAGGTAGATGTCCATTTGGAGATCATCTACATACAGATGAAAAATTTGTTACAATTCATTTGATGGTAATGGATGGAAAGTTCAATCCAAAGCACCTTAAAACAAAACAGTAAAAACAAAAAGGTGGAGTTTTGAATTTTACTAACAATATCACTAGAAAGTCCTAGGAAAGTCTTTTTCAAGCATGGCTAGATCAAGGGTCCCAGTGATGCTGTTATTGCAATTCTCCTTGCTCTGCTTCCTTCTGTATGTTGGCTTTATTCCAAGCACGTTTTTTTCTTTCTAGATGGTGGCAGCATGCTGTCCATCCATCACTTATTCGTGATATTTTATCAGTTCATCCAGACTCGGAGGACAAAGTTTTAGAACCTATGCTGGGCAAGGCCAGGGCATCCCCGAGAACTGTCCGGACTTTAGACTCATTCGGTTTGTAGCCTTCTGGAAGTTCTGCAGGGTTTTGAAAGTATCTGAGTCCATTCAGTGGGATGACTGGCCATATTCAAATCACAGTTCTTTTTCTGGAGTCAAGTGATTCTAGTTCTGTTTTAGGCAAGGCTGGGGCACCCCCAAAGAACTCTCTTAAGGTTAATAATTTTGGAATTCCTGGATTTCCTACATGAAAGATAAGGGGAGGGGAGGGGAGAGGAGGGAAAGGGAGGGGAGGGGAGGGGATGGGAGGGGAGGAAGGGAAAGGAAGGGAAGGGAAGGGAAAGGAAGGGAAGGGAAGGGAAGGAAAGGGTGGAGGAGAGGGGAAGGAAGAGGAAATGAATGGAAGAGAAAGGGAAGGGAAGGGAGGGGAAGGAGAGGAAAGGAAAGGGAAGGGAAGGGAAGGGAAGGAAAGGAAAGGAAAGGAAAGGAAAGGAAAGGAAAGGAAAGGAAAGGAAAGGAAAGGAAAGGGTGGAGGGGAGGAAGAGGGAAAGGGAGGGGAGGGGAGGGGAAGGAAGGGGAAACGAACAGAAGAGGAAGGGAAGGGAAGGGAAGGGAAGGAAGGGGAGAGAAGGGGAGGGAAGTGTGTCTTTAAATGTCACCCCAGTTGTCTCGGGTTCTTTATGCTCTTTACCTGAGCCTCCTAACCTTGCCTCCTGAGACACTGGGTATATGAGAAGGCCCATGGAGAGAACGCAGCACTGGAAGAAGGGGTGTCTGGACATAAACCTTGGGAACATCCACATTTAAGAGGTCAACAGAGAAAGAAATAATAGTGAAAGAAAATGAAAGAGGTCAGTGAGTTTGGAGGAGAACCAGGAGAAAGCTACTTCATTTATCCTCCTAACAGAAGGACACCAGCATTGTCAGACATCCTGCCTTTCTGTCTCTTGCTCTTCTGTCTCTGGAGTCCTCTTCACCAGACAGTTAATTTCTTTAGAATGTTAAGTACTTCACCAGTTGCTGTAAACAGCCCCCTGGTGCACATCCAACACTTATCATGCAGATTAAGCTACTAATATAGAGGAAGGGGGCAGCAAAAGAGATAATCAAATTTAACTTGATTCTTTTTCCCAAAAAAAGCATAAGTCAGGACAGAGTACTGTATCTTAATGACCTCTAAAGACACCTCTATCCAAGAGAATTAACTCATTTTCTTTGAATCTTAGCATAAGGAGCTTCAGTGCCTCCTACAGGAAGATATTTTGGTATCTTTTGCATAGCTAACTCAAGAATTAAAGAGGTGGGGCACCTGGGTAGCTCAGTTGGTTGAGCCTCTTCGGCTCAGGTTGTGATCTCTCGGTGTGTGAGTTCGAGCCCCGCGTCGGGCTCTGTGCTGACAGCTCAGAGCCTGGAGCCTGCTTCGGATTCTGTGTCTCCCTGTCTCTCTGCCCCTCCCCCACTCATGTTCTGTCTCTCTCTCAGAAATAAATAAACATTAAAAAATAAAAAAAAAAAAGAATTAAAGAGGTTAGGTCAAAGAAGAGGAAGGTGGGTGCACTTATTCTGATTGTCCGTTTCTTCATCTAAAATAATACCACTACTCTTGGGGCGCCTGGGTGGCTCAGTCGGTTAAGCGGCCGACTTCGGCTCCGGTCATGATCTCACGGTCCGTGAGTTTGAGCCCCGCGTCGGGCCCTGTGCTGACAGCTCAGAGCCTGGAGCCTGTTTCAGATTCTGTGTCTCCCTCTCTCTGACCCTCCCCCGTTCATGCTCTGTCTCTCTGTCTCAAAAATAAATAAACGTTAAAAAAATAAAATAAAATAATACCACTGCTCTCTCAGAGTTACTATAAAATTATCACATGACGTAATGTTTGTCAAGTACTTCAAATGGTCATGGGATATAGTGGCAAACTTAATTATATGATAGCTATTAATAGATAACTAGGTACAAGAAATCCATGGAATGTATGTTTTGTTTTTCTATCCCTAGTATTTAGTATTTGCCTTCATGAAGCTTTTTTGAAGTGAGACCATACAAATTAGCAAGTAAAATATAAAGCATGTGTAGGGGATCAAAATATGCCGCCCCCAAATATGCCACTTTGGCATAAGGATTATTTTTTTAAGTTCATTTATTTGTTTTTGAGAGCAAGAGAGTATGAGCAGGGAAGGGACATATTGAGAGAGAGAGAGAGAGAGAGAGAGAGAGAGAGAGAGAGAGAGAGAGAGAAAGAGAGAAGAGAGAGAGAGAGAATCAGAGAATCCCAAGCAGGCTTGGTGCTGTTAGCATGGAGCCTGATGTGGGGCTTGAACTCACTAACCATGAGATCATGACTGGAGCTGAAACCAAGAGTCAGATGCTTAACCAAATGAGCCACTCAGGCGCCCCAACACAAGGCTCTTTTAAAGAGACTTCACAAAGGGTTATGAGATCACAGGGAAATAAACCTAGGGGAACAACAAGTCTAGAATCTGTGCTGCTCAAAAAGGTAACCACTAGCAACGTGTGGCTATTTAAATCTAAATGTATCAAACTTACATAAAAATAAAAATTCATGGGGTGCCTGGGTGGCTCAGTCCTTTAAGCATCCCACTCTTGATTTTAGCTCAGGTCATGATCTCTTGGTTCCTGAGATCGAGCTCCACATCTGGCTCTGCACTTGATAGTGTGGAACCTGCTTGGGATTCTCTCTCTGCTCCTCCCCTGCTCTCTCTCTCTCTCTCTCTCAAAATAAATAAACATTTTTTTAAAGCAGTAAAAAAATTCACTTCTTTGTTCATACTAGCCACATGTAGCCAGTTCTTATTACATTGGAGAGTGCAGATATAGGACTTTCCCATCACTGCACTGGCCTAGGTAATGTGGCTCAAATGCTACTCAAACTTGAATGTGCATATAAGTTGCCTAGGGATCTTATTAAAAAGCAGATTTTGATTTATTAGGTCTGGCGGTGGCACCTAAGAATGTGCATTTCTTTCTATTAAGCTCCCTAGTGATGCTGAGGCTGTTGGTTCACCAGCCACCTTTAGTAGCAGGGACTTAGAAGTCAGGGAATGTTCTCCAGTACTCATAAGAAAGAGAGGTGCCCAGGGAGCTTCTACAGTAACTCCTCACACACCCATCCTGGGTCTTATTTCTCCCTCCAACGTAAAAGATGTAGAGGCATATTAGTCCCACTGTCCCTTACTAGAAATTCATGTCTTACAGACAAGTGCATGGATTAAAGAATCAGAATGACAATGTTAAATTCCTGGCTTTAGAATCTACTAGCCGTGTGAACCTAAGCAAGTTACTTAACCTCTCTGTGCCTCAGTTTCTGACTATCATCAAAATAGAATAATATCTTACAATGTCTGAAACTTTGGAAGTGTCTTGTAAGTGTTAGTGATTATATTTATAAATCAAATAGGTTTTGCTGCAAGGCATATTTCCCCATGTATTTATGCTAGGGACTAGGAGATACAGTAGTGATCCTTATCTTGAAGGGTTCCCAGGTAAAACTGCAGATGTCTGGCATTTGTATAGGTCTTTGGGAATGAGATATTATGTCCTTTGTTTAATAAGAAAAAGATGTCTCATGATGTTAGATGGCACATTTCTATGAAGATCTATGCCTATTGGCTCCTCTTAAAGAGTGTCTCAGAGGAGGTAATTTATAACAGTGCTTCTTAGGATCTTTTTTTCCCTGTTCCTCCCAATGCCCTTTCTCATTCTCATCTCCCACCAAATCTTTACCTGAAATCAAGTCCATGATTCTTTCCTGCCTCCTTCTCGCTGTTCCCTCCTCACATAGTAGACCCAAACCTTGCCTCTCTCACCTGCCCATCCCTCACTCATCAGTGGTTTCCTATGACTTCCTCCTCCTCCTGTCTTGATGTCCACAGGCCCACTTCCTTCCAGAAAGTCTGCACTCCTGGCCGTCTCCACATCTTGCTGGGAGAGGAAGTGTGGCTGTAGCTCTCACTGCTTCTGGGTGGACATCTGTCCAGTTCTCGGGTTACAGAGGAGAGCTTCGAAACTGACCCTGAATGGGGCGCCTGGGTGGCGCAGTCGGTTAAGCGTCCGACTTCAGCCAGGTCACGATCTCGCGGTCCGTGAGTTCGAGCCCCGTGTCGGGCTCTGGGCTGATGGCTCAGAGCCTGGAGCCTGTTTCCGATTCTGTGTCTCCCTCTCTCTCTGCCCCTCCCCCGTTCATGCTCTGTCTCTCTCTGTCCCAAAAATAAATAAACGTTGAAAAAAAAAATTTAAAAAAAGAAACTGACCCTGAAGGCAAAACTCCTTCCTCCATAGAAAAGAGAGCATGGAATGTATGGGGGCAGAATTCTGAGGTGTTCCCAAAGATCCTCACCTCCTGGGGTACACACCCTCCATTATGTCCAGGACTATAATATGTTAGATTCAAACTCTTGTGGTGAGTGTTACATGCTTATTGATTTCAAGAAAGGGAGATCACTCAGGGGTAGCTTGATATAATCAAGTGAGTGCTTTAAAAGCAGAGGGTTTTCAGAGTGCCTGGGTGGCTCAGTCGGTTGAGTGGCTGACTCTTGATTTTGGTTCAGGTCATGATCCCAGAGTCATGGGATTGAACTCCACATCAGGCTCTACACTGGGCATGGAACCTGCTTGGGATTTCCTCTCTCTCTCTCTCTCTCTCTCTCTCTCTCTCCCTTGGCCCATTTAGCTTGCTCTCTTTCTCTCTCTCTCTCTCTCTCTCTCTCTCTCAAATAAACTTTTAAAAATTAAAAATAAAAATAAAAGCAGAGGGTTTTCACATATATGACATTGATGGACTAACTTATCAGTCCATAGAACAGAATTTAGAATCCTGAAGCAGATCCTCACATATATGATCATTTAATATTTGACTAAAGTTGTGATTTTACAAAATCAAAAAGTGTGGGTAATTTAATACATGGTCGTAACAACTAGCTATCCAAACGGAAGAAAATAAAATTGGATCCTGCCCTCAAACCATTAAAAGAAACCTTCTAGATATATCACATACATAAATGTAGTAATAATAAAATTGTTTCACAGTATAATCTAAGAGACTATGTGTATAATCTCATGCAGGGGAGATATTAACCAAGATTGGAAACCCAGAAGTTATTAAAAACATGTAGATATGTTTGATGCCAACAAAACCAAAGATAAGTTGAAAAAAATGATCACATAATGAGACTTCAGTGATTAATATCTACAGTTAAAAAATGAGCTCTAGCAAGTAGACAAGAAAAGATAAATAACCCGAAAGAAAAATGAGTAAAAAAGATGAATGGGCAATTTAAATAAGTGCAAATAACCAAGAAACATGTGAAAATGATAAACTTCACAGTAAAATGAAAATATGTAATAAAATAATAATACAGTCACTTTTCTCCAAACAAAACATTTAAAACCCTTGTCTTCAGTAGTTAGTGTGGATGTGGGGAGACACATGTTCTCAAACACTGCAGGGACGCCTGGGTGTCTCAATCACTTAAGTGGTTGACTTCGGCTCAGGTCATGATCTCGCAGTTCATGAGTTCAAGCCCTGCATCGGGCTCTGTGCCGACAGCTCAGAGCCTGGAGCCTGCTTCAGATTCTGTGTTTCCCTCTCTCTCTCTCTGCTCCTCCCCTGCCTGCACTCTGTCTATCTCTCCCATTCAAAAATAAATAAATATTAAAAAAATTAAAAAAAAAACATTGCAAATGGTAATAGGGATTGGTATAACCTTCTTAGATACAAATCACTGAATAAAGATTAAAATTAATATATATGTATATATATATCATTTTTAATTTTCAAATTATAATCTATATAGTGTACAATGTGTATTTGTATACAATTATACAATGTGTATAATTATAATGTGCTTTACTAAAAAAAATAATAAACTATATGGCAAAGCAAACAAAAGCAGAGAGTTTTCTCTGCTTGGTCACTAAGAAAGAAGTGAGAGAGATGTGCTCCTTCTGGCCCTAAGGAAGAAACAACAGCCATCTTATGAACCAAACAATGTTGGAGGCCAAATGGCGAGGAATGTGGGTGACCTCTAGGAGCTCAGAGAAGCCCTTGATGAGGAAAACCTCAGGCTTACAACCGCAAGGACCAACAACTCCAATGAGTTTGGAAGTGAATTCTTGCCCCAGAGCATCCAAAAAGGAACACAGCCTGGCTGACCCCTTGATTTTGGCCATGTGAGACCCTAAGAAGAGACCCAACCGTGCCATGGATGGTAGGATGTGGCGGTTGGAGAGATCAGAGAAAGCGTCCAGGTGAAGGGGTTGACTGAAGGAAACATGTAAGAGCATGTTGGGGAGAAGGAGAAGGGTGCTCTGGATGCTGCCTACTTTCCCCCTTTGCTGCAGATGGTCCGGATGATTCCCTGCACAGGTCAAGTACTTTCATACCTCTCGGAATTTTCCATGTGCCCTTCCGCCTGCTGTGCCTCCCTCTCCTCCTTCACTATACTTGTCTTTCAAGACCAGCCCAAGCTTCCTCCCCGCGCACCCCCACCTTCCCAGTCTCAGAAAGGCTAATCCCCAGCCCGGAAGCAGAAACTCCAGCAGCCTTGCTCATTCTACTGTTCCATGTTCAGTGAAGAAAGAAAAGAAACTCTTTGCTAGGTCAACGATCAACCTCACATTCATCCCTCTTGCCTAATTCTCATTTCCAGATGGCAGATTTTCTTAAAGCAGGGACACTGTGACCTGGCCAGGCTGGCAGCCCTAATTCTATAGGAGCCTCTGGCTGTTGGATTTCTAATGAAGCTGGAGCTGCCAAGTTGCTGCTGGAGGCTCCCAATAAGAACTGGAGGGCCCCGGGCTCTTCCCACAGGATCCTTGATCATGTTCTCATTTCCTCCTCCAGAAAGTGGGGCTAAAATAAGCCCAGGGGCTGAGGAAGGGGTGAGTCAGAGCTTTCAGAGTGGCACAATCACTGCATTGCAGCTCCTTGTAAGAAACGTCCCCCGTGGGCCCAGGGTTGTTTATGCCAAGAGCTGTAAGTCTGAGAAATGAGCTCTCCTAAGACAGGGTGGCAGCAAGCTCCCCTTCCTGGAGATAGCAGGGTGCTTCATAGCATGGAAACTTTCTGTGCTAGTATAAAGGAGGGGCGGGCATCCATCTGAGCTGGGGAAGCCTGGTGACAAGGGAGGAGGAGCCTGGGCTGGAAGCCAGGTGACATGAGGATTAGTCCCAGCTTCACTGCTGAGGAGCTATGTCAAATCAGGTAATATACCCTTCACCCCTCCGGGTCTCCTTTTAGTCAGATGCAAGATAAAAATGTAAGTCCAGATGATTTTCAAGTTTCCCTCTGACTCGAATTCTTTCAGTTTATCTGAGCAGCTTCCAAGTGTCAGGTCTCCTGGACCGGCGTGAGATGTTAAATGTGGAGAAAGGAACGCCCACATGGCCAATGGCTGACGTTGTTCATGTGAAGCAGGCTCAATCAGCATGCACTGATTGGGCACCTCCACTGTGCCAGGCATCTGGGAGACGGCTGGGGATGAGAGGTGAAAGAGAAAGTCTCCCTGATGAGCTACCCGTCCGGCAGATAAGGGTGTGCACAGAGATATGGACAAGAAGGTTGTCAGCAGCACACAGCTTTGCTAAGCCCTGATTGTATGATATATACAAAGTGCTCAGAATGAGGAACAGTCCATGGTAGTCCAAGTGGAAGGGGGCTTTAACCTGTTACTAGATTTTCCCCACCTCAACCAAAGGTTTTAATGAGAGACAGGTCAGTACGAAACGACCAGAGAGGTGAAAATTCATTTTCTTCAGATTATCTAACATTTTAATATCCATATAGTGTTCTCCAGACCAGAAAAATAGTTCAGGATGGTTTCCATCCCAAAGAGATAATTCTCCAAAATTGAGAGAAAAATCATTCACATGCAGTGATGGGGGCCCCTCAGCTGAGAAAACTTTTAAGCCCAAGAGTAGGAGACTTCATAATGCCTAGGAGTTAAGATTCTAGTCCTACTGTGCTCATCATCCAATACACTTACCACAACCAGGACTTCCAATATGCCTTTCAGTCATCTTAAAACATTTATTTAAGACATTGCATCTTAAACCACGTTTAAAACATGTATTAAAATTTAATTACATATTTTAATATTCCAAATATTGCGAGGCTTCTTTTAATTTTGTGGTTTTCTCATTAGATTATTTTTGCTTTCAAGTTTTTGTTTTGATGCTTTAAAAATTAAATAAGAAAAATTTGATATATACTTATGGACAATGAATAAAATATCAGGCATACAGAAGATTGAATAAAACATGTATGTATCCATATATAATATATATAACCATATATATGTGTGTGTATGTATATATATAACCATATATGTGTATATGTGTATGTATACATATAAAACCACAAGTCAGGTTATATCATCCTATAGATTCCCCTCCTTTTCCTGAGCTTCTCTGAATCACATGTTTCTTGTCTGTAACCACAGCTGTAATGCAGCTCGTGAAGCGCCTAGGGCGGTACCTCATACACAGTCAGAGCTCAGTAGGTATTCATCCTAATTGTGATTAGCGATTCATTCAACAAACATCCACAAGTTTGTGTCACGTGCCAGCTCTGTATCAAGCACTGAAGAAGGAAGCTGGCTGGCACATGGTGTCCCTTTCCAGGACTAAGAGGGAGACAGATATGAAAATAGATGCAACAAGTAAATTACAGTCTCTGCTAATGGACAGCTCTTTGCCCTGGTTCCAGGACCTAGGGGAAGGAGTGATTCATCTGAAGAAGCAGACAGAGTTCATCAGTCAGCATGGGGGAGGGGAACTGATCGTTCCACCACAGGGAACACCAGGAGTGGAGTGTGGAGGCCCTGGTGAGCAGGCTTGTGGTGCACTGTGGTGAGGGCAGAATCCAAGAAGGAGCGGGACATTTTCCTTGAGGGACAGGAGAATCATCAGAGTCCTATAAGCTCATCAAATTTAGAGGGATGATTGTGACAGTGGAGTGGAAGTTTGGGGCTTACATAGAGGTATATTTCATCACTGCATGTGACAAATAATAATAGTTCATGATATTTATAGAGCCTTCTGAGCACTGTATGTGCATTGTATCATTTAACCACCACAAAAGTCTGCTGAGATACATACTATTATTACTGAGAAGCCGTAGAATTTCATTATCATGAAGCCATGCTTTGAAGCTAAACCATTTGGGTTAAAATCTTGACTCCACACTTAATTAAATGTGTACTTTTAGGCAGGTAACTTTCCATAATGCAGTTTTCTTCCTTTTATAATGGGGTAATAAAAGTGCCAGGATGATGGGGTTGTAGAAAGGATTAAATGAGATTCTACCTGTACATTGTTTAGAACAATGCCTGTCCAAACCATGATGTTTAATGGGTGTTGAGCCACTATTGACCCATTTCACCTAGAAGGAAACTGAGGCTTCAGGTGAGAGAGTCACGTTTCCAAGGTCACACTATGAATAAGTTGCAAATTTTAGCTTCAAATGGGAATGTGAATCTACTTTGCCATTGTCATCTTCAAGACCCTGGTTAATTAATTAATGGATTGATCAAACATTTATTCACTTATTAAGCCCCTAGTAAGGGCCATGGTGAATTATCTCAGGTGCTCTCTACCATACAATGTGTATGACTCTTCCAGTTCTGTAAGTGACAGTGTCCATGTTCAGAGGAGTTGAGTAACTTGTCCAAGACCACAGAATTGCTGTTGACTTCCCAACATCCAATCCACACCATCTGTAGGGGCAGCACTTGATTCATCTCTGCTAATCATGGAAATCATATCCCAGTTTCCAGAGGGAGAACCCGGTCCTAAGCCAATTAGTGCAGAGCATTCTCTTGGCCACAGGATTAGCTTAGAAATGAGTGTAATTTGGATCAAAAAGGAGTGAGGGAAAATTTTCTGCAGCTTCTGCAAATGTTGTCTCCACTCTTTCGAGAAATCCTCAGCAGAAGACAATCTCGTCCTCTGACGTTGTGTGTGGGTCTGAGGTCTGGGGGTCGTGTAGCCTTCTCACTGTCAGCCTGAGGATGACCATGGCAGGGGGTGGGCATGGCCAAGAGAATCACAGAGACCACCAGATGAAGCTAACCCTGAAACTACCATCTATGTGGGCCAATGGATGTCCTTATTGTTCCAACCAGTCCAACTAAGAATTTCTGCACAGCCAGCAAAACAGAGAGCTGGGCTCCAAGTGCAAGTCCAAACCAGGGCGACTCCCCGATCCATGCCTTCCTACAGTGCTTGGCTGCAGGCATGGCTCTTCTACCCAAGTTGTTTACCATCTGGCAGAAGGCTTTTGGCATTCTGCTGTAGTGGCAGATTTGATCATCAGTCACAATGCCAAAGTAATGGTGGTTTGAGTCATTGTTTATCTGTTGGTCTAATTCTCCCATAATAAATATGCATTGCTTAGATAATAAAAAACAACAAAGGGGAAAATTCCATGTGAGGCAGAGATAAAAAAGCTTGGCTAAAAAAGAAGGCATATATAAAGATAAAGCTGTATGATGTGCGTCTGGCATGTTTTAAAAAATGCTAAACTGAATTGGGCCAAAGACAGAGCAAGGCGCTGAGCCTTTTATCACGCACTAGTGTGTGATAGGTTCCCTTGGAGACCTGATTATTAATTAGGAGGAGCTTGTTGTAGCTATTATCAAACTTCCCTGATTTCCCCCTGTCAATAGAGGACCTTACAGAGAAATGTCCTAATCAAGACAGCTTCTGAAGACAATGGGTCCAACTAAGAGAGATTCTAGACCTACTTTTTTTTTAATGTTTATTTATTTTTGAGAGAGAGAGCGTGCACAAGCTGGGGAGGGGCAGAGAGATGGAGGGACAGAGGATCCGAAGCAGGCTCCGTGCTAAGAACAGAGAGTGGGGCTTGCACTCACGAATGGTGAGATCATGACCTGAGCCAAAGTCAGAGGCTTAGCTGACTGAGCCACCCAGGCACTTCAATTTTAGAACTTTAATGAGAGGTCCTAAAAGTTCATGTAATTTTCAGACCAAGACAGCCTGAGAGGATACATGCCATCCATTAGAAGTTTGGTTTAATGCTGTGTTTTTGTGTGGATTTGTCCACTTCCCTCACCCATCAATGAGATCTTCAGGGATAGAGAAGCTCTGCATGAGGAAAGAGAGCCCCTAACACCCAGGGGTAGGCTCAGTGTTTGTGAGGTTGTACCATATTGGCAGAGTGATGGAGGGGTGTTGAAACCAAGAGAGGACAGCCTTCTGAGGAGGGGAGGAGGGCACTGGCCTTGCCCAGTGTCAATCAGCACTAACTGCAAAGTGGGGAGCAGTCATTTCTGGAAAGAAAAAACAAATGAGCGAAGGCTTATCAGGAAATGGAGTTGTTTGTCCACTGTGGGATCCTAATGCAACTGTTCTAAGGCCTTCTTTTTTTTTTTTTTTTTCAACGTTTATTTATTTTTGGGACAGAGAGAGACAGAGCATGAACGGGGGAGGGGCAGAGAGAGAGAGACACACAATATCGGAAACAGGCTCCAGGCTCTGAGCCATCAGCCCAGAGCCCGACGCGGGGCTCGAATTCACGGACCACATGATTGTGACCTGGCTGAAGTCGGACGCTCAACCGACTGCGCCACCCAGGCGCCCCTCTAAGGCCTTCTTTAACTTTAGGCCTTCTGACTTTGGTTCCTTACCTCAAACATATTAAATTGCCCCCACACCCCACATTAGATGGAATTTATATATGATAAATTATAAAACTATAAAAATTGATATAATGCATTTCAGACACACTAATCAAAACATATATTAATTTAAATTATACCGCTTTCATATTTCAGAGCCATTAATTTTTCTTTCTAGTTTTTAAAACATTTTTTAATATGAAATTTATTGTCAAATTAGTTTCCATACAACACCCAGTGCTCATCCCAACAGGTGCCCTCCTCAATGCCCATCACCCACTTTCCCCTCCCTCCCACCCCCCATCAACCCTCAGTCTATTCTCAGTTCCCATGAGTCTCTTATGGTTTGCCTTCTTCCCTCTCTGTAACTTTTTTTCCCTCTTCCCCTCCCCCATAGTCTTCTGTTAAGTTTCTCAGGATGCACATAAGAGTGAAAACATATGGTATCTGTCTTTCTCTGTATGACTTATTTCACTTAGCATAACACTCTCCAGTTCACTACCAAAGGCCATATTTCATTCTTTCTCATTGCCAAGTAGTATTCCATTGTGTATATAAACCACAACTTCTTTATCCATTCATCAGTTGATGGACACTTAGGCTCTTTCCATCATTTGGCTATTGTTGAAAGTGCTGCTATAAACATTGGGGTACAAGGGCCCCTATGCATAAGTACTCCTGTATCCCTTGGGTAAATTCCTAGCAGGGCTATTGCTGGGTCATAGGGTAGATCTAGTTTTAATTTTTTGAGGAACCTCCACACTGATTTCCAGAGCAGCTGCACCAGTTTGCATTCCCACCAACAGTGCAAGAGGGTTCCCGTTTCTCCACATCCTCTCCAGCATCTATAGTCTCCTGATTTGTTCATTTTGGCCACCCTGACCAGTATGAGGTGATATCTCAGTGTGGTTTTGATTTGTATTTCCCTGATGAGGAGTGACGTTGAGCATCTTTTCATGTGCCTGTTGGCCATCTGGATGTCTTCTTTAGAGAAGTGTCTATTCATGTCTTCTGCCCATTTCTTCGCTGGATTATTTCTTTTTCGGGTGTGGAGTTTGGTGAGTTCTTTATAGATTTTGGATACTAGCCCTTTGTCCGATATGTCATTTGCAAATATCTTTTCCCATTCTGTCAGTTGCCTTTTAGTTTTGTGGATTGTTTCCTTTGCAGTGCAGAAGCTTTTTATCTTCATGAGGTCCCAATAGTTCATTTTTGCTTTTACTTCCCTTGCCTTTGGAGATGTGTCAAGTAAGCAATTGCTGCGGCTGAGGTCAGAGAGGTTTTTTCCTGCTTTCTCCTCTAGGGTTTTGATGGTTTCCTGTCTCACATTCAGGTCCTTCATCCATTTTGAATTTATTTTTGTGAATGGTGTAAAAAAGTGGTCTAGTTTCATTCTTCTGCATGTTGCTGTCCAGCTCTCCCAGCACCATTTGTTAAAGAGACTGCCTTTTTTCTATCGGATACTCTTTCCTGCTTTGTCAAAGATTAGTTGGCCATACTTTTGTGGGTCCACTTCTGGAGTCTCTATTCTATTCCATTGGTCTATGTGTCTGTTTTTGTGCCAATACCATGCTGTCTTGATGATTACAGCTTTGTAGTAGAGGCGAAAGTCTGGGATTGTGATGCCTCCAGCTTTGGTCTTCTTCAATATTACTTTGGCTCCTTGGGGTCTTGTGTGGTTCCATACAAGTGTTAGGATTGCTTGTTCTAGCTTCGAGAAGAAAGCTGGTGCAATTTTGATTGGGATTGCATTGAATGTGTAGATTGCTTTGGGTAGGATCGACATTTTAACAATATTTATTCTTCCAATCCATGAGCACGGAATGTTTTTCCATTTCTTTGCATCTTCTTCAATTTCCTTCGTAAGCTTTCTATAGTTTTCAGCATACAGATCTTTTACATCTTTGGTTAGGTGTATTCCTAGGTGTTTTATGATTCTTGGTGCAATTGTGAATGGGGTAAGTTTCTTTGTCTTTCTGTTGCTTCGTTATTAGTGTATAAGAATGCAACTGATTTCTATACATTAATTTTGTATCCTGCGACTTTGCTGAATTCATGTATCAGTTCCAGCAGACTTTTGGTGGAGTCTCTTGGGTTTTCCATGTATAGTATTATGTCATCTGCAAAAAGTGAAAGCTTGACTTCATCATAGCCAATTTTGATGCCTTTGATTTCCTTTTGTTGTCTGTGATGCTAGAACTTCCAACACTACGTTAAACAATAGCGGTGAGAGTGGACATCCCTGTCGTGTTCCTGATCTCAGGGGGAAAGCTCTCAGTTTTTCCCCATTGAGGATGATATTAGCTGTGGGCTTTTCATAAATGGCTTTTATGATGTTTAAGTATGTTCCTTCTATCCCAACTTTCTCGAGGGTTTTTATCAAGAAATGATGCTGAATTTTGTCAAATGCTTTTTCTGCATCGATTGACAGGATCATATGGGTCTTCTCTTCTCTTTTATTAATGTGATGTATCACACTGGTTGATTTGCGAACATTGAACCAGCCCTACAGCCCAGGAATGAACCCCGCTTGATCATGGTGAATAATTCTTTTTATATGCTGTTGAATTGGATTTGCTAGTATCTTGTTGAAAATTTTTGCATCCATATTCATCAGGGATATTGGCCTGTAGTTCTCTTTTTTTGCTGGGTCTCTGTCTGGTTTGGGAATCAAAGTAATGCTGGCTTCATAGAATGAGTCTGGAAGTTTTCCTTCCCTTTCTATTTTTTGGAACAGCTTGAGAAGGATAGGTATTATCTCTGCTTTAAATGTCTGGTAGAATTCCCCAGGGAAGCCATCTGGTCCTGGACTGTTACTTGTTGAGAGATTTTTGATAACTGATTCAATTTCTTCTCTGGTTATGGGTCTGTTCAAATTTTCTATTTCTTCCTGTTTGAGTTTTGGAAGTGTGTGGGTGCTTAGCAATTTGTCCATTTCTTCCAGGTTGTCCAGTTTGTTGGCATATAATGTTTCATAGTATTCCCTGAAAATTGCTTGTATTTCTGAGGGATTGGTTGTAATAATTCCATTTTCATTCATGATATTATCTATTTGGGTCCTCTGCCTTTCTTCTTTTTTTTTTTTTATGAGAAGCCTGGCTAGAGGTTTATCAATTTTGTCTATTTTTTCGAAAAACCAACTCTTGGTTCCATTGATCTGCTCTACAGCCTTTTTAGATTCTATATTGTTTTATTTCTGCTCTGATCTTTATTATTTCTCTTCTTCTGCTGGGTTTGGGGTGTCCTTGCGGTTCTGCTTCTATTTCCCTTAAGTGTGCTGTTAGATTTTGTATTTGGGATTTTTCTTTTTTCTTGAGATAGGCCTGGATTGCAATGTATTTTCCTCTCAGGACTGCTTTCGCTGCATCCCAAAGCATTTATATTGTTGTATTTTCATTTTCATTTGTTTCCGTATATTTTTAAATTTCTTCTCTAATTGTCTGGTTGACCCATTCATTCTTTAGTAAGGTGTTCTTTAACCTCCATGCTTTTGGAGGTTTTCCAGACTTTTTCCTGTGGTTGATTTCAAGTTTCACAGCATTGTGGTCTGAAAGTGTGCATGGTATGATCTCAATTCTTTGATACTTATGAAGGGCTGTTTTGTGACCCAGTATGTGATCTATCTTGGAGAATGTTCCATGTGCACTCGAGAAGAAAGTATATTCTGTTGCTTTGGAATGCAGAGTTCTAAATATATCTGTCAAGTCTATCTGATCCAATGTATCATTCAGGGCCTTTGTTTCTTTATTGATTCTGTGTCTAGATGATCTATCCATTGTTATAAGTGGAGTATTAAAGTCCCCTGCAATTACCACATTCTTATCAATAAGGTTGCTTATGTTTGTGATTAATTGTTTTATATATTTGGGGGCTCCTGTATTCACTGTATAAACATTTATAATTGTTAGCTCTTCTTGATGGATAGACCCTGTAATTATTATATAATGCCCTTCTTCATCTCTTGTTACATACTTTAATTTAAAGTCTAGTTTGTCTGATATAAGTATGGCTACTTCAGCTTTCTTTTGACTTCCAGTAGCATGATAGATAGTTCTCCATCCCCTTACTTTCAATCTGAAAGTGTCCTCAGGTCTAAAATGAGTCTCTTGTAGACAGCAAATAGATGGGTCTTGTTTTTTTATCCATTCTGATACCCTATGTCTTTTGGTTGGAGCATTTAGTCCATTTACATTCAGTGTTATCATTGAAAGATACGGGTTTAGAGCCTTGTGATTCTAGGTTTCATGCTTGTAGTGATGTCTCAGGTACTTTGTGGTCCTTGCAACATTTCACTTACAGAGTCCCCCTTAGGATCTCTTGTAGGGCTGGTTTAGTGGTGATGAATTCCTTCAGTTTTTATGTGTTTGGGAAAACCTTTTTGTCTCCTTCTATTGTGAATGACAGACTTGCTGGGTAAAGGATTCTTGACTGCATATTTTTTCGTTCATCACATTGAATATTTCCTGTCATTCCTTTCTGGCCTGCCAAGTTTCAGTAGACAGGTCTGCTACTACCCTTATGTGTCTACCTTTGTATGTTAGGGCCCGTTTATCCCTAGCTGCTTTCAGAATTCTCTTTATCCTTGTATTTTGCCAGTTTCATTATGATATGTCGTGCAGAAGATGGATTCAAGTTACGTCTGGAGGGAGTTCTCTGTGCCTCTTGGATTTCAATGCCTGTTTCCTTCCCCAGACCAGGGAAGTTCTCAGCTATGATTGGTTCAAGTACACCTTCAGCCCCTTTCTCTCTCTTCTTCTTCTTCTGGAATTCCTATGATGTGGATATTGTTCTGTTTGATTGCATCACTTAGTTGTCTAATTCTCCCCTCATACTCCTGGATTTTTATCTCCCTTTTTCTCAGCTTCCTCTTTTTCCATTATTTTATCTTCTAATTCACCTATTCTCTTCTCTGCCTCTTCAATCCGTGCTATGGCTGCCTCCATTTTATTTTGCACCTCATTTATAGCATTTTTTAATTCCTCATGACTATTTTTTAGTCCCTTGATCTCTGTAGCAATAGATTCTCTGCTGTCCTCTATGCTTTTTTCAAGACCAGTGATTAATTTTATGAGTATTATTCTAAATTCTTGTTCTGTTATATTGCTTAAATTGGTTTTGATCAATTTGTTAGCTGTTGCTACTTCCTGGTTTCTTTTGAGGAGAATGCTTCCGTTTCATCATTTTAGGTAGTCCCTGTGGTAGCTCCAAACTACAGGGCACTTCCCTGGTGTTGTCGGGAGAAACTTGTGTTGGTGGGTGGGGCTGCAGTCAGAATCGATGTCTGCCTCCAGCCCACCACTGGTGCCACAGTCAGACTGGTGTGTACCTTCCCCTCTCCCAGGGGCAGGACTCACTGTGGAGTGGTGTGGCCCCTGTCTGGGCTGCTTGCACACTGCCAGGCTTGTGGTGCTGCTTCAATGGGATCTGTCTGGCCAAGGGTGTATTAGAAGGGGTGGATCCGCAAGGTGCACAGGGGCGGGAGGGGCAAGCTTAGCTAGATTTGCCTTCGGTGGTCCCCTGCGGGAGAGGCCCTGCAGCACCGGGAGGGAGGCAGGCCTGTCGGAGGGTTAGATCCACAGAAGCACAGCATTGGGCGTTTGCATGGTGCAAGCAAGTTCAGTGATGGGAACTGGTTCCCTTCGGAATTTTGACTGGGGGATGGGAGAGGGAGATGGTGCTTGCCAGCGCTTTTGTTCCCCCACCGAGCTCTGTCGTTCCGGGACTTAACAACTCTCCCTCCTGGCGTCCTCTCGCCCTCCCTGCTCTCCGAGAGCAGAGCTGTTGACTTTTAACCTTCCAGATGTTAGGTCCCGCTGGCTGTCAGAACTCTCCACTTTTGCAAGCCAGACTTCGGGGGCTCTGCCTTGCGGGTCAGGCTGCCCCTCCACCGCCCGGCTCCCTCCCACCAGTCCGTGTAGCATCCACCACCTCTCCACCCTTCCTACCCTCTTCTGTGGGCCTCTTGTCTATGCTTGGCTCCGGAGAGTCCATTCTGCTCTTTTTAAAATATTTTTAATGTTTATTTATTTTTGAAAGAGAGAGAGAGACCATGCGAGCAAGGGAGGGGCAGAGAGAGAGGGAGACACAGAATCTGAAGCAGGCTCCAGGCTCTGAGTTGTCAGCACAGAGTGCAATGTGGGGCTCGAACTCACAGACTGCAATATCATGACCTGAGTGGAAGTCAGACATTTAACTGACTGAGCCACCCAGGCGCCCTACATACACACACACACACACACACACACACACACACACACACATACACATATATGTATGTGTATATATATATAGGTATATATATATACATATATATTATAAAACTTTTTTGAGACAGAGAGAGAGCACACATGAGGAAGAGGGACAGAGGGAGAGGGAGAGAGAGAGTCCCAAACAGTCTCTGCGCTGTCAGCACAGAGCCTGACACAAGGCTCAATCTCAGGACCGTGAGATCATGACCTGATCTGAAACCGAGTGGGACATGTAACCGACTGAGGTTATTGGTGCCCCTAGAGCCAATAATTTTGTATTTGAGATCTCAAGGATTTCCCTAGACACTTGGGAAGCTTGTCCCCCCCAGCTCCTGTTCCCATGGAACCTAATAGATTCAAGAGCCCTAGCAGATGAGAAGGACAGTTGTCCATCTGCTGGGCTGGTAGGCAATGAGCAGTTACATGCATCTCTGTTTTTCTCGGTGCATGGCAAATAGTGGACACTCAGTGGTTGTGAGCAAACTGACACTTGGATAGGAGAAGAGGGAGCTCAGATCAGCACTGGTCTTTCAGGCACGTTAGATGGAGGTTTAGGCCCAAAGCTCTGGGCATCCCATCCTACACAGGAATCTCATGCATTTTCTTAATTCCATTTCTGTAGGTGTAGGACAGTGGCAACATATAGATAAGTTAAAGAAAAAAACAAAAGCCTGTCCATGTTCCAGCCCTGTGATAGTCCCTTTTAATATAATGATTTCAAGGAAATCACAAGAATCCTCTACAGTAGCAGCACTTTTATTAATATTTTGCAGATGAGGAAACTGAAGCTGGCGGGATGAGGCATGAGAAAGCCCCATAGCATAGCAAGAACTCAAAAGAGTTTTGTGACATACTGAGGACCCACCCTTCCTAGAGGGTTTTCAAGTGAATAAGTGAGTGCAGGGTGAAAGAGTGGTGAAGGAGAGGTGATAAGAACTCTTTGGAGCCGATTTCTGGAACCCTGGCTTCTCGGGATCCCTGCCTCCCTGGCAAATTTCCTTTCTGCTCTCTCGCAAGTGCCCTGCTGAGCCTCTGACTCCCTAGAACCGACCTCAGCTACCCCTTCGTTGCTAAGGACGGATAATCTTGCTGGGCTTTGCCAACAGCATTAATAAATCAGCTCCTGTCATTGTAGCCACACAAAGGTAGACAAGGAAATTACTCTCAGTCAAAAAGCAGGACCCCACTCTCCAGCTGCGGCTCAATTCTGACCTTTCCACCCCTAAGGGCATAGGTTAAGATGCCTTTTCTCTCCATTTATTAGATTAGTTCCAGCCTCACAGACAATCCCTCCCTCCAGTTGTGTTTACCTGCCCTTGTTTCTAACCTCCACAAACGTCATGGCAACAAAGCTCAGAGGAAAGATCAGTGTCTGGAGACAGACCGACATGAGCTGGCACACTTACCCTGCTGCTTGCTCCCACTCTGATTTTGAGCAGGTCACTTGAGGTCAGTTTCCTCATCTGTAGAGGGTGGAGGATGAATTAAATGATGCAATAGAAATCTGGCAAATGCATTAAGTTACCTGGGAATTCCTGTGCTTTTGGAGGAAGTTTGAAGCAGAGAAGCAAATGAGATGCCTTTATCTTCTCCCAGAGATGAAGGCAGAAGGCAAGGGACACTTTTTGAGCTGAGGGCACAGACCGTGCAAAGCCTAGGAACAAACAAAGTCTGGTAGAGCTGGATCATAGACTAAGAATGAGGGCAGGTAAATTAAGTCTGGAGAGCTCAAGGGAATCCAGATAGTTCAAAGCCATATAAGGATTTAGCACATTATCATAAAAATGCGGAGCCACTGAAGGATTTGAAACTAGGGAGCAACATGGCTTATGTATGTTTGTATAGCTTCACCTTGCTGAGGTAGAGAATAGATTGTAGAGTGTCAAGGCTGGAGACAGACAGCCCAATTAGGAGGCGGAGGAACCAGTCAAGTGACGGAGTGGTAGGCTTGACTGGGGAGGTGCAGGTGGGTCTAGAGAAAAGTGGACAACTCAGTGCTGCTTGCTCGATCTGTGACTTTGGGCAGGCTACCGAACCTCTCTAAGCCTTCATTTTTCTTATGCTTTGATTTTCAACCATTACGGAGGATAGTAAAAGTAGCCTTGTCCCAGAGCTATTAGGGGATTAAATGAGATCATGCATGCAGAGGACACAACACAGTGTCTGCCACATAGCGAGTGGAAGGGGTAATTGTCATCGTTAGCAGTGGCAGCTCTGGTCACAGGATGCACTCAGAGAATGTAACTGATGAAACCAACGAATGAGTACAAGAAGAAGCCCTTTAGAAAATGAAATCCTGGTTAAAAGGTACAAATGGTTCTGGTGTGAAGGAAGTCGAGAGGTGGAGAGAGCTGTTGTCTAAGGAGGTCAACATACCTGGGTGGTGAGCTTTCCTGAGAAGTAGGACACAGATAGGAGGTGTCCAAAAGGTGGCAAGTGGGGTGGGCAGGCTCGAGCCCCTTTGAAGAGGGTCTGGAAAAAGAAACACCCAGGTTGGTAGGAAGGCTATTCTTAGTTTGGCACAAGAAGTCCACAGAAGAGGGGCGCCTGGATGGCTCAGTTGGTTAACCATCTGACTCTTGGTTTTAGCTCAGGTCATGATCTCACAGTTTCATGAGTTCAAGCCCTGCATCAGGCTTTGTGCCAACAGAGTGGAGCCTGCTTGGGATTCTCTCTCTCCCTCTCTCTGCCCCTCCCTTACTCTTGCTGTGTCTGTCTCTCTCAAAATAAATAAATTAAGAAAAAAAAAGTCCACAGAAAAAGCATAACTGTTACCAGAGCCCTCTTTGCCCCTGTCCTCCCCGTCAGGAAAATTAATCATTGAGTCAGGTGAGTGGGAGCTAAAATTGGTTGGAGGAAATAGAAAATGTTGAGAGAGGGTCTTGTTCTGTTAAATGCATACAAGTCTTATTGTTTAGACATTCATTTCAACATGGGATTGTTTTTATTGTTTCTGCTAATTCTGAAGGAATGTGTGTTCATTATAAAACTCTCAAAATATCCATAGGGACTATTTTGAGCACTAATTTTGTGGCAGGAAGTTGGCATAGAGCTTTATATGTATTTGTGTCATTTCATTATCACCCCAAACTTATCATACAGGTAGTGTTTACCCATTTTACAGCTAATGAAGCTGAGGCCAAGAGAGGATAAGCAACTTGCCCACAGGCACTCAGCTATGTCCATGACTTGCTAGTTGAGGAAAGTTATTTCACCTCCTCCCTAAGCCTTGGTTGTTTCCACTTGTTGAGGAAGGGTAACAACCAATCTGTGCATTCAAACAATGGGACCATGCTCTGGTTTGAAACCTGATTCTCCAATAACATTACATCTTTGGGACAGTCCCATAGCCATGTGCCCTACTGACTCCTCTGTAAAATGGTAATACCATTTTAGTACTCACAGTTGCCACGAGGATCCAATTAGCTAATATACATTAAGGGCTTAGAACGGTACCTGGTACATAGTGACTGTTAACTGATATTAATATTATTGGTTGTAGCAGTGTTCCTAGGCTATTTTGCTAGGAGAATGTCAGTTATCCAGGCAAGGTTCATTAGAGGGAAAAGAATGGGATTTTAAGGGCAGGCAGATCTATTTTGAAGGATGAAAGGGTTAACACCTGTAAAACACTCAGCTGTGAAAAATAGTTAAGTGCTGATGTCCATTATTTATTATCTATAAATTCCAGAGCATATGCTCTCTTTTAAAACAATATTTTTTTTACATTTATTTGTTTTTGAGAGAGCACGAGCAGGGGAGGGGCAGAGAGAGAAGGAGATGTAGAATGTGAAACAGGCTCCAGGTTCTGAGCAAGCATTCAGCACGGAGCCCAGTGCAGGGCTCAAACCCAGGAACGGTTAGACCATGACCTGAGCCGAAGCTGGACACTTAACCGAGCCACCCAGGTGCCCCAGAACATGTGCTTTTAACTGCTGTTTATAGCTTCTTCACACTACATTATGGTGGCTAACACAGAGGTAGAAATTGTTAACAGCTTCTCTTGCATTCTTCTGTACTTTTTTTTTTATTATTATTTTATGTTTCTTTATTTTTGAGAGAGAGAGAGAGAGAGTGCATGAGCGGGGGGAGGCCACAGAGAGAGAAGAGTGAGAATCCAAAGCAGTCTCCATGCTATCAGCACAAAACCCGACATGGGGCTGTAACTCATGGACCATGAGATTAAGACCTGAGCCAAAGTTGGGCGCTTAACCAACTGAGCCACCCATGTGCCCCATTCTGTATTTTGGAAACAAGCATATAAACTTGTTTCTGTGTGATTTTCACTTTTAACTATGGGTAAATGTAGTGGGTGTGATTTCTGGTTGTAGTATATAGACTACATGATGTTAGGTAGGCTATTTGCCTCCATCTTAGTTTCTTCATCTGCAAAAATGAAGCTAATAGCATCCATCTCATAGAGTAGTAGTAAGGACAAAATACAATAATTTAAGAGACTTATAACTGAGCTTTGTCACATAGGTTTAAAAAAGACTTAGTGGGTTTTTTTTTTTTTTATTTTTAAAAAAATTTTTTTTTCAACGTTTATTTATTTTTGGGACAGAGAGAGA